>NW_020185335.1:5607684-5674443 GCF_003031525.2 Neophocaena asiaeorientalis asiaeorientalis
GGTCTGTCCCAAAGTTAACAAGAGTCTCACTTTGTCACAATTTGTTCTATCTCATTGTAAGTCATCACTTCTTGCGTGTAACAGTGCAAATCAAAGCTGTTCTCTTTTTGTTTTACGTTTTTGTAAATCAGATTTGTCATCGCTTCCCATTTTCAAGTGCTTCTGAGTACCATGTGCATTGGGGAACTGAAAAAGGAGCCTGTCTGTACTTGAGGGCGGGCCCCTCCAACACTGCGGTCAGCTCACACGTGGTTTGCAGTGTTCAGCTTTCGATGGGAGTGTGGCTGGTCTCTCTGGAGGCTGGGAGGTAAGACCCTGGCCCTTCCGGGCTGGAAGGGTGTCAAGATCAGCTCTTCCTTGTGCATGACTTGCAGCATTGTTTGCCATAAAATTTGTGGTTGCAGACACCATGCTGAGGAACAAGATGACACCAGCCGAAGAAATCTACACAGGATGGATCCTCTAAGGTGAGAGAACACATTCAGCACATTAGGATAGGTTCTTAGCCTTTTTCTTAAGGTCAGGGCCTAGAGAACAAAGACCTTGGGGTCGACTTGCCTTGTGCCCCTGAGTGGTTCTTACATTATACATTAGGACTTTGGTGGGAGGGTGGGGAAAGCAGGATTAAGACACCTAAAGGGACCTATAACCATTAACAAAATGTAAACAGGTGGGGGGGAAAGTGGGTGTTTGAAAAAAGTCATATCCAGCCTGAGATTAATGTCAGATCCTCCCAAATAACCCGGGGGCTACCATTTTGCCTCCAAGGGATGTACCCTAGAACAGCGCATTAGGGATACCCTGAGGATGTTGTTAAACCACTCGTTCTGCTTCAGAAGGTCTGGGGTGAAGACTGAGATTTTTTATTTCTAAGAAGCACCCCAGGGTTGCTGCCGCTAATCCAGGCATGTTACTTTGGGGAGCAGTGAACCTAATATATTGGCAGTCAGGAAACCTGGATTTAAGGCCCAGCTGTGACATTCTGTGTAGGTTTAAAGAAAATCTCATGGCCAATTTGCAAATAAGTGAATTTAAGTCAGCACCAATCTTTTCAAACTTCTTTAGTTCTTTAAGATAACAGACGTGATTATCTACTGGAAGCAGAACATTGGCATCGAAGGGTTTTACCCCGAAGGGCCTCAGGAGATACAGAAAGCACATGAAGTTGTATGTAAATTTTTCTTTATGTAAACATGAGTGCATGTTTTAGGAGTTAGGGTTCGGTCATTCTACTGGATTCTCAAGGATTTTTGACTTCAGAAGTATTTAGGGTCTACCCTATACTCTCATTCATAGCTGGAATTTTTTTCTCTGTGAAAGCCTTAAGTCACCCTCAACTCACCCAAAACCACACTCTGCCCACAGGCGCCCAATCATGTCCCTTCCGAGTTCATCCTTCAGTGGCTCCCCTGTGTGCCTTTAGACATGTCATGAAAGGTTGCCGCTCTTCTGTTTTTCCTGCTGCTCCCAATTTGTATCCTGTCCTCCTGTGATTCAGAACTGCCTACAGTTCCTTCTTCCCTTCCTTAAGACTTGGTTCCTCTGCCTAAAACTCCTTTTACACACACACTTCACCCCTGTCTCATAGTAGCTCCAGTGATCCTTTTAACACAGAAATCCACTCATGTCATGTCTCTGCCCCTAACTCTGCCACTGGATCCCATCCACCCAGAGTGAAAGCTATGGTCCTTACAATGACTGACGAGGCCCTAGGACCTGGTTCCCCTGAGACACCTGAGACACTTCCCCTTCATTTCCCTTAAGTCTTTGCTCAGAGGTCACCGATCAGTAAGGCCTTCTCTGACCACCCTATAAAAATAGCAAGCCCCTTGGCCTCCCAGGAAGGACTCCCTATGCCCTCCCTTGCTTTATTTTTCTACACTGGATTTACTGGTATTTATCATATTATGTTTACTATCTGGGTCCTCTCTAGAGTGCACGATCCTTGAGCAGAGATTTTATTATCTACTTATTTTCACTGCTTTGTTCCCAACATCTAGTGTCTTCCGAGTAGCTACTCAAAAAGTATTTGTTGAAAAAATAAATTCCCTGTACCTCTCATGGCTGAAACAACCAACTGAAACTATACTAAGCGTCAACTTGGGTGTAAGGATGAAATGGAGTTGTTATTGTCTTTCCAATAAGTCCTGGGTATATTTTGGAGGTAGAGTCTAAAGGATTTACTGAAAGGTTGGTAAAGGGTATGAGAGAAAAAGAAGAATCAAGAATGACTCTAGGATTTTGACCTGAGCATCTAGAATGGGATCATGTTTACTGAAATGGGGACTTCTACAGGAGTGGAGGTAGGGCACCTGGTTTAGGATGTATTGTTAGAGACAGAAGCTAGACATGAGATGAATACTTTGCCTATGTGTCTATTTATACATCTTCAAGTTCAATTTTTTTTTTTTTGCGGTACGCAGGCGTCTCACTGTTGTGGCCTCTCCCATTGCGGAGCACAGGCTCCGGACGCGCAGGCTCAGCGGCCATGGCTCACGGGCCCAGCCGCTCTGCGGCATGTGGGATCTTCCCGGACCGGGGCACGAACCCGTGTCCCCTGCATCGGCAGGCGGACTCTCAACCACTGCGCCACCAGGGAAGCCCCTCAATTATTTTTTAATATACGCTTGTACAGTGTCTTATACCCCATTGGCATGTACCCTAATCAATCAGAATGTATGCCTGGATCAGTTTCTATTTAGATTGTAGAGATTATCTTCTTGATGCAGTGGAAATACTGGAGGATAAAAACAGACCACTAAAAGCATGGTCCTAACTGCACTGTCTATCATCACTTACCCCTCTCGAGATAAGAACGGAATTTTGACAGGTAGCTGCAGCTTGTGCTATAAGCTAAACGTAAGTCCCGAAGCAGACGTGAGGGGTCTCACTATGCTATCAGTATAAGTGCCGTGTTAGGTTATAGTTATCATGATCATTACTAGTAGCTTGTTATTCGAGCTTCTATTATGAGTCAGGTATTTTATTTACACTATTAAGGACGACCCTAGAGTGAGCTTCACATCTTACATGTAAACAACTGACAAATATTTTTGGCTTCATCTTCAAAATACACTCAGCATCCAGCCACCCCCACACCTGCGACTGCCCCAGTGGAAACTCGTCCCCTCGCTGGACTGTTGTCCTCGTTCTGTTCTAGGTCCCCTGCCCTCATCTCAGTATAAGTGCCAATGACCTCCAAGTCAGATCCTCCTGCACCTCTGCTCTAAGTTCTCTGTTGCCTTCCGTCTAACTCAGGCTTTTATCTGAGGTCCTTATGATAACTTACAGGGCCTCCAGGACCGCTTTTAGCTCATGGCTTAACCCCCCTTCGCTGTATTCATCCCACTCCGTGTGTCTCACTGTCCTGCCTTGATCAGATTTACATATTCCTGCCTCAGGGCCTTTGCATTTGCTGTTCCCTCTGCCAGGAACACTCTCCTTCTGGATGCATACATAGCTCACCTTCCTTTAGGTTGTCTTCAGGTCTCTGTTTAAATATCGCATCATCAAAGTGGCCTTGCCTGACTATTCTATCTAAACTGGTTTTCCCACCACCTCTTCAACCCCAACTATTCTCTTGTCATACACCCTTCTTCAGTTTTATTCTCTGCTACTTTGTCATATAACACTGTACATTAATTGGTTGGTTTGTTGTCTGTTTCCAGGTATGAAGGTGAAACTGCCCATTTTGCTCCCTGCTCTATCTACAGTCAGACATCAAAACAGCTCCTGGTTCCCAGTAAGCACTAAATAGGTAAGTATTAAGAACTGAATTACCTTATTTAACTCTCAGTAACCTTTTAAGGTAAGCATTATTTCTCCATTTTATAAATAGTTCAGAAAGTTTAAAACCTTGTCCATGTCCACACAGTAAGTGTCACAATGTGGACTCAAATCCATTTCTTTCCCCATTATTAACAGATGCATGTTTTATTAAAGGTATAAAGACCAAAGATCTGTAACTTTAATAATCCAGATTCTTATTTTAAATTCACCAACATTATTTATTCATTTTTTTAGCTTTTTTTTTCTTTTTAACATCTTTATTGGAGTATAATTGCTTTACAATGGTGTGTTGGTTTCTGCTGTACAACAAAGTGAATCAGTTGTACATAAACATATACCCCCGTATCTCCTCCCTCTTGCGTCTCCCTCCCTATCCCACCCATCCAGGTGGTCACAGAGCACCGAGCTGATCTCCCTGCGCTATGCGGCTGCTTCCCACTAGCTGTCTATTTTACATCAAATCCATTTTTATGAATTCAGAGTCCTCGCTCCTTTCATTGTATAGAGCTGCCCACCCATCCCCCTCCCGACTTGAAGACGTGAGGACTTCCCTGAGGAGTAGCTTGGTAGTATTGTGTGTCTAGTCATCTCCAACTTCATCTCACTAGTCTGCAGTCCAGGCATCTTCCAGACTGTTACCAGTCACGGGGCAGTGTGACCGACAAGTGTCTGGTGGTTACAGCCCAGGGCTTCGCTCTTTTCTGAATAAGGCTTACACATAAAATGTGTGTAATACCAAGTCATGGGGTTGGTCCCCAAAGTGGAGACCCAATGAATACATCCAGGTAAAGCATCCCACAGTGATGATGGTATGAGGTGAATGCCCTAGACCGGCCGCCAGCATGGCGGGGGGGTGTGAGGGATGTCACACCTGCTTGGCTGTCCTGGAAGACAGGATGGAAGAAACATCTGCTCTGAGGTCCGGTTTGAGTTACTGCAGTGCCTCAAAACTTCCACCTGACTGTCAGCTCCTTGAGGGCAAGACTATATGTCTGAAACTCTCACAGTGCCTAGCAGAGCACGCAGCCCCCCGGCAGGGGTCTCAGAGAAGATTCAGAGAACTGAAACCTCTTCCCTGTATCCCCACGGGAATGCTTACTGCCCACTCACAGTTCCTGAAAACTCAGGGCCAAAAATACACTCAAATCACTTCCCCCAGTGGGCATCCAGCCAGCAACATAAGAAGGAAGATTTCTGGGCAGTAGCGTGTGCATGCCACCCTCCTTACCTTGGGGATGGCAATGGGAGAACCGAGAGGAAATCTCCAACTTAGTAAGACTATAGCTCACGTTTTTGGCCAGGAAGAAACACCTGGGCTTGTGTCCTTCATATTTGCCTTCTCATTTTACTCCTCTTTCTAAAAGGAGACCTGACGCGGTCAAGAGGCATGGAGAGAAGTCCCTCTTGCAGGAAGCCTTTCCCCACACCCTCCTTTTTCACCTCGCACCATCCCTGCAAACCAGCTAGAGCTCACCGCCGTCACAACGCTAGGGATGTTCCCCCTGTTTTATTTGCGGTGGTGTCTTTCTCCTCTTTTGAGACACTGAGCTCCCTGTGGCTTAAGAACAAGACCCTGCCATGTTCTTTTATCCCTAGAAGAGTGGTAAAGGTTAAAACAATAGTACTTAACACACAGTCTTTCATTTATACACTCCTGCATTTGTTCATGTAACACGTGTTGAGGACCTACTGTGTGCCATGTGTGGTGATGGATGCACAAAATAATAAACATCAACAGCCTCCCCACCGCCTTGCCCCTAGCATGCCTCTTGACTCTCCCTACCTCACAGTCCTGCCCAGGAAATACGTACTCTTGAGTATTTTCAGGATTGGCCATTGGCCTTTCTGAAAGTAGAGGGGGCATGCCCTTTATTTGTGGTCCTTCCAGACTGAGCCTTTGTATGTGTGGGTTTGTCTGTGGCCGACTGACTAAAGGGTGAAAGTGAAAAATCACCGATGGTGAGGAAAGGGGTCGTCAGTCTGGGAGTATATGACCACTTGCTTCTTCCCCTATAAGCTTTCTGCTGAGAAAGGCTGCAGGTTTGTAGAATTCTGGCATTGCCTTAGAGGTGATCTGGCTCTGCTATGTTATTGGTTTTCTTATCTTGTGCAAACCCCAGATAAGAAAGGAGAAAGAGCAGAGGAGAGAAAATTGATGCCTGGAGCTAAGGCTGTGAGAAGGAGATAAACGACATCAATTTAGAGATGGGAAGTGGTATGGACAGGGAAAGAGGAAGTGAGGAACAGGCCTGAACCTGACTCACCACAAACTGGAAAACCTGGGGTAGGAGACTGGACAGTTTTCAAAAAGCCGTGATTGGATAAAGTGAAAACTCAGCAGGTACACGATGGAAAATGATTCTTGGGCACAAGGAAATCTGATTAGGCTGAAGAAATATTTCCGGTGTTTGTCAGATTACTTTAAAATAAGATGGTCTAGGGAAGAACAGTATGGTTCACTCAGACAAGTGAATTTCCCATTTTTCCATCAGCACCCACTGTACTTCATTTGACCTAACTTGAACCAAAAAAACCCATTCAAGGTGTAGCGCTAGGATAATGCATAGTCACTGCAATTGTAATTTATCTGTCGCCTCAATTAAAATGTAAGTTCCTAGGGCTTCCCTGGTGGCGCAGTGGTTGAGAGTCCGTCTGCCGATGCAGGGGACACGGGTTCGTGCCCCGGGCCGGGAAGATCCCACATGCCGTGGAGCGGCTAGGCCCGTGAGCCATGGCCGCTGAGCCTGCGCATCTGGAGCCTGTGCTCCGCAACGGGAGAGGCCACAGCGGTGAGAGGCCCGCGTACCACAAAAAAAAAAAAAGTTCCTAGAGGGCAATTCTTGTTCACTCTTGCATTCTGGTGGATCAGCATTATCTCTGGCATATGGTGGTTACTTTGTTCAACTTTTTTTTTCTATCTTTTTTTAAATGTAATTTTTATTTGATACTGCAGTATAGTTGATTTACTATGTTGTGTTAGTTTCAGGTGTACAGCAAAGTGATTCAGTTATACATATATCCATTCTTTTTTAGATTCTTTTCCCATATAGGATATTACAGAATATTGAGTAGAGGTCCCTGTGCTATACAGTATGTCCTTATTGGTTATCTTTTTATATATAGTAGTGTGTATATGTTAATCCCAAACTCCTAATTTATCCCTCCCTCCCCACATTTTCCCTTTGGTAACCATAAGTTTGTTTTCGAAGTCTGTGAGACTGTTTCTGTTTCGTAAATAAGTTCATTTGTATCATTTTTTTTTTTTTTAGATTCCACATATAAGTGATATCATATGATACTTCTCTTCCTCTGTCTGACTTACTTATTATGATGAGCTCTAGGTCCACCCAGGTTGCTGCAAATGGCATTATTTCATTCTTTTTTATGGCTCTGGCACATGGCGGTTACTTTTTTCAACTTAAATTTAGTTTAACAAAAGGGCCTTGCAACATTACCATTTCGTCCTTTCAAAGTAAAAATTAATGGCTAAAAAGCCATTAATTGTAGAATTAAATGTTCTTGCATACCCATGCAAACAAGATCATTTTGAGCAGGAAGCTTCCTGGATTTGTGCCTTGTACACCTCTCAGGAGTGCTCTTCACATAGACTTTGATGTGAATGGCGCCCCCTAGAGTTGTGCAATGCATAAGCTGCGCAGTCAAATATGGTAGGCTTTTGAAAAATGTTCCAAAGAGCAGTAAAACTGACTGGCATGTGGGGTCCTTTACCTCTCTTTTCAGGAGCTGGACAGAAGTTTGTATTACAGGCTCGTAGCACTGGAGGTTTCTGCCGGAGCAGACAACTTGAGGAAGGCCGGCCCTGCTGAACACAGTGGACCGATCGGGTCTGGACCCCTCCTCCACAGGTCACCGTGCACTGCAGAAAAGGGAAAAGAGGAAGGAGTCAGGAACAATCGGGATGGTGTCCTGTCTGATGTCAGTGACATCAAATAAAAGGAATCCCCATGCTTCATGACATCGCCAAGATGCCTGTCCATAAAACAGGGATTGTCCAGAGCCAGGCACAATGTGCTCGTGGTACACTGAGTCTCTTCTAACATGTGGGAGCCATGTGATCTGATTAGAAGGCTCTTAAGCAAATGCTATCTATCTCCCCCAAGAGTGTGTGCCTCCCAGTTAAGTGACTCATAAAGAAGAGAGCTTCCAGAAATACAGAAGCTGTTATAAGAATGCAGAAACAAATAGAGACACATCTAGGCAATTCATCACAGTATTTAAAGAATTCCAGGCAATCTCTGCAGATACGATAGTGGAGGGGATAGTTCAGAACTTGGACAGCAAAAGAAATAACTCTCCGAGACAGCTTTGGAATTATGCCCTCTGTGCCCAGCCAAATTCTGAGTTAGCTTGGTGGATATGGTGCTTCCTAGAAGTCAATTATTTCACTGTCCAACTAAAGTTAAAAAAAAAAAAAAAAAGACTAATAAGGACTGTCAACTTATATTTTCCCAGGCACACATATAAAGATATTTGTGCCTGGAAAACAAGAAAATATTATCAGGGGAAAAGATAGCCCTTTAAATAGATTTTTATACGTATTTTACTTTTTAAAAATTCACTAAATTATCCTCATTATTTTTCTTATTTTATTGTAGACAGGTGCAGACTTCATCTTGGACAAGCATCACTATATGGATTGGCATTTGAGAGGAAAAATACATTGAGGTAAAAAGAGTATGAGTTTTGGAATTAGCCCCAAATTCAAATATAGCTGTATTAGTGTTATGAAATCATTTAAACCAGAAGTTGGCAAACTTTTTTTGTAAAGAGCAAGACAGTAAATATTTTTATTTGATTTACAATATTGTATTAGTCTCAGGTGTACAACAGAGTGATTCAAGATTTTTATAGATTATATTCCGTTTATAGTTATTATAAAATATTGGTTATATCCCCTGTGCTGTAAAACATGTCATTGTAGCTTATTTATTATATATACAGTAGTTTGTACCTTTTAATGTTTGTACCTTTTAATGGTTTGTTCTCTATATTTTTTACATTCTACATATAAGTGATAACAAACAGTGTTTGTCCTTCTCTATCTGACTTATCTCACTAAGCATAATACCTTCCTGGTCCATTGATGTTGCTGCAAATGGCATTATTTCCTTTTTTATGGCTGAGTAGTAGTCCATTATATACACGTACCACATCTTCTTTATCCACTCATCTGTTGATAGGTACTTAGTTTGCTTTCATATCTTGGTTATTGTAAATAATGCTGTTATGAAAATTAGGGTGCATGTATCTTTTTGAATTAGTGTTTTCGTTTTCTTTGGATACATACCCAGGAGTTGAACTGCTGGGTCATATGGTAGTTCTATTTTTAGTTTTTCGAGGAATGTCCATACTGTTTTCCACAGTGTGCACCAACTTACATTCCCACCGACAGTGTATAGGGGTTCCCTTTTCTCCACATCCTCGCCAACATTTGTTATTTGTGTTCTTTTTGATGATAGCCATACTAAGAGGTGTGAGGTAACATCTCACTGTGTTTTATTTTTGGCTGTGTTGGGTCTTCGTTGCTGTGCGTGTGCGGGCTTCCTGTAGTTGCGGGGCGAGCGGGGGCTACTCTTCAGTGTGGGCTTCTCATCGCGGTGGCTTCTCTTGTCGTGGAGCACGGGCTCTAGGCACACGGGCTCAGTAGTTGCGGCACGTGGGCTCAAGAGCGCAGGCTCAGTAGTTGTGGTGCACGGGCTCAGCTGCTCTGCAGCATGTGGGATCTTCTCGGACCAGGGCTTGAACCTTGCATTAGCAGGCAGATTCTTAACCACTGTGCCACCAGGGAAGCCCCTCACTGTGGTTTTGATTTGCATTTCTCTGACAGTCAGTGATGTTGAGCATCTCTTTGGCCGTCTGCATGTCCTCTTTGGAAAAGTGTTTATTCAGTTCTTCTGCCCATTTTTGATTGGGTTGTTTTGTTTTTTGATATGGATTTGTGTGAGTTGTTTATATGTTTTGGATATTATCCCCTTATTAGTCACATCATTTGCAAATATTTCCTACCAGTCGGTAGGTTGTCATTTCATTTTGTCTATGGTTTCCTTTGATGTGAAAAGTTTTTAAGTTTAATTAGATCCCATGTGTTTATTTTTGCTTTAGTTTCCTTTGCCTGAGGAGGCAGACCCAAAAACACATTGCTACAATTTATGTAAAAGAATGTTCTGCCTATGTTTTCTTCTAGGAGTTTTATGGTTTCTGGTCTTACATTTAGGTCTTTAATCCATTTTGAGTTTATTTTTGTATATGGTATGAGAAAATGTACTAATTTCATTCTGTTACATGCAGTGGTACAGTTTTCCCAGTACCACTAATTGAAGAGACTATTTTCTCCACTGTGTATTCTTGCCTCCTTCGTTGTAGATTAATTGACCTTAAGTGCATGGGTTTAATTCTGGGCTCTCTATTCGGTCTCATTAATCCATGTGTCTGTTTTTGTGCCAGTATCATACTGTTTAGATTACCATAGTTTTTTAGTATAGTCTGAAGTCAGGGAGCATGATACCTCCAGTTCTGTTCTTCTTTCTCAAGATTGTTTTGGCTATTTAGGGTCTTTTGTGTTTCCAAACAAATTTTAAGATTATTTGTTCCAGTTCTGTGAAAAATGCTATTGGTATTTTGATAGGGATTGCACTGAATATGTAGATTGCCTTGGGCAGTATGATCATTTTAACAATATTAATTATATTAATTCTTCCAATCCACAAACACAGTATATCTTTCCATCTGTTTATGACCTCTTCAATTTCTTTGATCAGTGTCTTATAGTTTTATGAGTACAGGTCTTTTACTTCCTTGGGTAGGTTTATTCCTAGGTATTTTATTCTTTTTGATGTAATTGTAAATGGGATTGTTTAATTTCTCTGACAGGTTATTAGTGTATGGAAATATAACAGATTTCGGTATATTAATTTTGTATCCTACAGCTTTACCAAATCCATTGATGAGCTGTGGTAGTTTTTTTGGTGGTGTAGCTTTAGGAGTTTCTATGTATAGTATAATGTCATCTACAAACAGTGACAGTGTTACTTCTTCTTTTCCAACGTGGATTCGTTTTATTGCCCTGCCTTGTGCAGAGGCTGCTGACTGCTGCTTGGTGAGGCTGTGTCACAAGGTGGCTGGCTGCAGAACCCTGGGGTTAGTGCTGGCTTGCTGGTGAGCGGGGTCAGGGTCCAGGAGATCCCAGGGCTGACGCCCACCTACTGGTGCATTCAGCCAGGTCCTGGGGCTAGTGCCAGCCCAGTGGCAGGCGAAGTCAGGTCCTGGCGTCTGGCTGCAGAGTCCAGTGGTCCCAGAGGTTGTGTCTAAATATTGGTGGGTAAAGCCATTTTCTGACACAGCTGCTGTGGGTCTGGCATGTCTCACAGCTTGTGTTGGCCTACTGATGAGTTGGGCTGGATCCCAGGGCAGCTGGCAGCCAAGGTATCTCAGAGCTGGTGTTGGCCTGCTGGTGGGTGGGCTGGGTCCCGCCACGGCTGCAGTTGTCCTGAGGCTGCTGCCCACCCGCTGGTGGGTGAGGCTGGTTCTGAGGCTAGAGCAGGCTCACCGGTAGGCTGGGCTTGGGCCCAGGGAGTCTTAAGGCAGCCTCTTTGCTGGTGGGTGGGGCAGCATCTGCACCCAGTTAAATTGCTTGGCCTGAGGTGTCCCAGTACTGGTGCCTTTAGGCTGGTAGGCAGGATCCCTAGGCTAATCAGCTAGGGAGGTTACAGAATGGCGCTTGCCAGCACTAGTGTCCATGTGGTAGAATGAGCTCCCCCAATGCCAGTGTCTGTATCCAGGGTTCGTTCCAGTTGCTTCCTTCTTCTCCAGGAGACTCTCCAAGATCAGCAGGTAGGTCTGACCCAGGCTCTTTTCTAAGCATTGCTTATGCCCTAGGTCTCAGAGCGTGTGAGATTCTGTGTGCACCCTTTAAGAGCCGTGTCTCTGTTTCCCACAGTGCTCCGGAACTCCTAAAAGTAAGCTCCACTGGCCTCCGAGGCCAGACGTCCTGAAGGCTCATCTTCCTGGTGCAGATCCCTCGCTCCCTGGGGACAAGCTCTGCAACTGTAGCTATTCTCCCATTTGTGAATCACCCACCTGGGGGTATACTGCGACTCTGCCTCTCCTACCCATCTCACTGTGGCTCC
Organism: Neophocaena asiaeorientalis asiaeorientalis; assembly: GCF_003031525.2. Taxonomy (NCBI): domain Eukaryota; kingdom Metazoa; phylum Chordata; class Mammalia; order Artiodactyla; family Phocoenidae; genus Neophocaena; species Neophocaena asiaeorientalis. The sequence continues at coordinate 5,619,621 of NW_020185335.1, forward strand.
TCCTTTACATCTTTAGTTGTAGAAGATCTTTTCTGGTAGGTTCCGGTCTTTGTCGTCAATTGTCGTCCTGTAAATAGTTGTTATTTTGGTGTGCCCACGAGAGGGGGTGAACTCCTACTCTGTCATCTGGGGAACTCTCCTCTCACAGTAGTACATATTTTAGGCTTTATGGGCTATAGGATTTTTGTTGCAGTTCCTCAACTTTGCCTTTGTAGCACTAAAGCAGCCGTGAACACCGCAGACAAATGAGCGTGGCTGTGCGCTAATCAAAGCTTATTCAGGCGGCAGCTGGCGGAGGTGATTTGCCCACTGGAAATTATTTGCTGATCCCTGATCTAAATGATTTTACATGAATCAATTTCCCAATCTGTTAAAAGAGTAAAATAACGATAAAATTTTTTAAAGGAATTCACAGCAATAGGCATAGCACCTAGTAGGAGCCTAGCCAGTTAGAGATATGCAATCATGCTAATTTCCTGATCTTTCTTTCCTCCATGTTTTAGTTCCCAGAGCCTCCCCAAGACATACCCAAACCTACCTGGCTCCTGTGTTGCATGATGAGGTGGGTAGCACCTCTCAAGCCAGTGGGGTCTCTGAAGGGCTATGTAACTCCCATTGGTTGTAACAACGCACGGACCAAAACACAGCTTTGGATTCCTGAGGGCGTATTATTCTCTGAGACTTAGCATCACATACCAATCCTAGCCCAAAGCAGTGTGTCTAAAGTTGCCTCCAAGTCTTTCGAGGAAAAGGGTGTCTCTAACATATATCTGAGTTTAAAAGCTGGGTGTCTTTGGCTGAACTGCTGAAGTCGCTGAGCTCTACCTGCCTCAAAATAGGGACAATAATAAATACCCACTGATACGACTGTTTCCAGGACGGAGGGAGGGAATAGAGGATGCGTGTACAGTCCGTAGCATAGAAAGGGTTTGACAAATGTTACCTATTATATTATTCAGAAACATGACATAAAAACCAAGCGAGTCAAGCCTCTGAGAAGCATTTCTAAAATACAGAAGACTCTCGCGATGGTTTGAACACCAGCAACGACTGTGAACATCAGCACGACGTGATGGCCCTGGGACTAAGGACTTTATTTACTCATTAAAAAAGGCTTCCCTGGTGGCGCAGTGGTTGAGAGTCCGCCTTCCGATGCAGGGGACACGGGTTCGTGCCCTGGTCCGGGAAGATGCCACATGCCGCGGAGCGGCTGGGCCCATGAGCCATGGCCGCTGAGCCTGCGCGTCCGGAGCCTGTGCTCCGCAAGGAAAAAAAAAAACGAAAAAAAACCACCCCAGCTCTGTAAGATATTATCATCTCAATTTTCTAGATGTGAAAATGGAGGCTCACCGATGATGGAATCTGCCCAGGGCCGCATGGGCAGTGGAGTTGGCCAAGGAGCTCAGGTTGTTTGGACAGGTCTGTAACAGCAGCAGTTGTAAACTGCCTCCTTTTCTTGAATCTCTCCTAAGTGTAAACCCCCTCAATCTGTGTGCGCTCACCTGTTGCCATGGCGACGAGTACCACCCAGCTGCCATACTGTACACTGGACGGGCTGGACACGCCCCTCGGTTGCAGGTTTCTTCCAAGTCCAGGTTTGGTTTCTTAATATTGCGGCACCGTCGCTCAGGGAGGGTTATCAGCTTGCCCTGGAAGGCCTTCTCGCTGCATTTCATTTCCCTCTTCCTTACCCCCAAACCACAGCTAGCGGAACACTAGGGGCCAAGAAAAGAGGCATCAGTGTGCAGGCTCCATCGTTAAGTCTGCTGAGCAGATGCGTTCTGACCTAAGGATGCACCATCCACGTGTAATCCGAGGGATGGGACTGCAGCAGGTCAACCACACCACACCTGGATCCCGAAAGCACTGCACCCAGTCCCTCGTGCTGTAGCGGCCAGAGAATCGGAGTCACTTTCCCAAGGTCAGAGAATTCATCAGTACCGTAGAACAAAATGAGGCCCTGCCCAGCAGGACCAGGAGATGCCACGTGGAGGGAGTGAGACAAAGTCCGAGAGAAAGACAAGATTGGCAGAGGACGTGATCAGGATCTCTGTGTAGTGACTGGATGTCCAGGAATACCTGAGGCCTCTCTGCAGAGTCAGGGCTCGGTGTGCCAAGGAGGCAGGGCAGGGAGACTGCGGTTAGAGGCAGTGCAGGGGAAGAATCGTCAGATCACAAGTAACTTGCCTTCATTTTTACCCTGCCTCTCTCTTGGCTGAGATACAACCTGCAGCTGCGGTATGGCAGGAAAAACAAAGGAGGATGGAGGCTGATGAAATGTATGAGAAAACGTGTTTTGGTTTTAAACAGTATTATGGAATACTGTACGGAGCCTTGATGAACTGAATAAATCAGTAAGAACTGGCGTCAGTGTAAACCATCACAAATAACGAAGGACAGGGATAGGATCAAGATGCCGGAGGACCAGGATGTGGAGCTCGCCTTCCGCCACAAATACATCAAAAATACACCTGCACGTGGAATGATTCTCACACAACATCTACTGAACCCTGGCAGGAGACCTCAGACTTTCAAAAGGGTAAGAAAATCTCCACATAACTGGGTAGGACAAAAGGAAAGAGGAAAAAAAAAGAGAGAAAGGAATGGGGACAGGATCTGTGCCCCTGGGAGGAAACTGTGCAAGGGGAAAGCTTTCTGCACCCTGGGAAGTCCCCTCCCTGGCAGGGAGATCAACCAGGACAGCGGGGAAGCTTTGGAGCCTTGGAGGAGCACAGCAACCAGTTTGTAGAGGGCAAAGAGGAGAGAGATGTGCATGGAGGGTTGGCATCACTGCCCAGCACCCCCTAGCCTGAGATGGTCCTCTGCTGCAGCAGGCAGGGGCCGGGTGCTGACGCTCGGGATTTGGAGGTCAGACCCAGGGAGAGGACAGGGGTTGGTTGCTTGGAGACACCCGGAGGGGGCTAGGGCGTGGTATGCCCCAGCTGAGCGAGGACAGAAAGAAGCCTGGGCCCATTAGAGAGGCAAGGCACTATTGTTGGGGGGGGGGTGTGCTAGGAGGGGGGCAGGACCGCCACAGGAGCTTCTTTCTCTGTGAGGGCACTCTCGGCAGCAAAGTCCTGGAGGGGAAAGTCTGCAACCTAGGTTACTCTACCCAGCAAGATTACCATTTCGAATAGAACGGGAGGGAAAGAATTTCTCAGGTAAGCAAAAACTAAAAGAATACAGCAGTACTAAACCTATCCTAAAAGAAATACTGAAAGGTCTTTTCTAAACAGAAAGGAAGATATAGGAAGGAGGAAATCACAAGTGGAAAGTAAATCACTTAAAGAATTCAATATACAGATCAAAAGGGAAAAAAAAACCTATCTGTGAAAGCAATGATAAACACAGGAACAGCAAAAGGATAAACATGAAGATGTACAAAAGGACATGAAAATCATAAAATGTGGAGAAAGAGTAAGAAAATGTAGATTTTTTTTTTTAGAATGTGTTTGAGCCTATTTGACTATCAGTCTAAAGCAAGCAGATATAGGAAGGGGTGAACATACTTGAAAAACAGGGCAACCACAAATCAAAAACGTACGATAGATTCACAAAAACCAAGAGGAAGAAAACACAAGCATAAAATAAAAGGAAATCATTAAACCACAAAAAGAAAAACAATAAGAACAGAACAAAGAAGAAACAGAATTAACTGGAAAACAAGGTTTAAAATGGCAATAAATACATATGTATCAATAATTACCTTAAATGTCAACGGACTGAATGCTCTAATCAAAAGACATAGAGCAGCAGACTGGATTAAAATACAAGAGACCCACCGTAGGGCAAAGGACACAAATAGATTGAAAATGAGGGGATGGAAGAAGATACTTCATACCAACAGAAACGACAAGAAAGCAGGAGTCACAATACTTGTATCAGACAAAATAGACTTTTTCTTTATGGCCTCTGTTTTAAAGAAGGACACTATAGAATGATAAGAGGATCAATACAAGAAGAGGATTTTACACTCCTTAACATATATGCACCCAATATAGGAGCACCAAAATATATAAAACAAATCCTAACAGACATAAAGTCTCCAACTATTATTGTATTCCTGTCAATCTCTCCCTTTAACACCCCACTCATATCAATGGATGTATCTTCTAGACAGAAAATCAAAGACAACAGAGATCCTAAATGATACAATAGAACAGTTACACTTAATTGATATTTTTGGGACAGTACATCAAAAAAAACCCAAACAAGCCAGAATACACATTCTTTTCAAGTACACATGGAACATTCTCTAGGACTGACCACATACTAGGGCACAAAACTAACCTCAACACATTTAAGAGTACAGAAATTATTTTGAGCATCTCCTCTGACTGCAATGGCATGAAACTAGAAATCAACCATAGGAAAAGAAATGAGAAAAAAACCGATTACATGGAGACTAAACCATGTGTTACTAGAAAAACCAATGGGTCAACAAGGAAGTCAAAAAAGAAACTAAAAAATACCTTGAAAGAAATGAAAGCACAACCATACACAATCTGTGGGATGCAGCAAAAGCAGTTCTTACAGGGAAGTTCCTAGAAATACATGCCTTCCTCAAAACAACAAGAGAAATCTCAAACAACCTAAACTACTACCTGAAATAATTAGAAAAAGGAGAGTAAATTAGGAAACGGAGAGTAAACAAACGTAAGGCAGCAGAAGGAAGGAAACGATACAGATCAGAGGAAGTAAAAGAGATTAAAAAACAATAGAAAAAAGTCAATAAAATCAAGAGCTGGTTCTTTGAAAGGGTAAACAAAACTGACAAACCTCTGACCAGACTCACCACGAAGAAAAAGAACCCCAATAAACAAAATAAGAAATGAAAAATGCCTTAAAGACTTAAACATAAAACATGACACTGTAAAACTCCTAGAAGAGAGCATAGGCAAAACATTGTCTGACATAAATCATACCGGTGTTTTCTTAGGTCAGCTTCCCAAGGCAATAGAAATGAAAACAAAAATAAACAAGTGGGACCTAATCAAACTTACAAGGTTTTTCACAGCAAAGGAAACCATAAAAAAACTGAAAAGACAACGTGTGGAACGGGAGAAAACTTTTGCAAATGATGCAACCAACAAGGGCTTAATCTCCAAAATATACAAACAGCTCATACAACTTAACAACAGAAAAGACAAACAACCTAATTGAAAAATGGGCAGAAGACCTAAATAAACATTTCTCCAAAGAAGGCGTACAAATGGCCAATAGGCACGTGAAGAGATGCTCAACATCGCTAATTATTAGGGAAATGCAAATCAAAACTACAGTGAGGTACCACCTCACACTGGTCAGATGGCCATTATTAAAAAGTCTACAAACAACAAATGCTGGAGAGGGTGTGGAGAAAAGGGAACCCTCCTGCCCTGTTGGTGGGAATGTAAGTTGGTGCAGGCACTGTGGAAAACCGTATGGAGGTTCCTCAGAAAGCTAAAAATAGAATTGCCACATGATCCAGCATATAACCAGACAAAAAACTTTAATTCAAAACAATACATGCACCCCTATGTTCATAGCAGCACTAGTCACAATAGCAAAGACACGGAAGCAACCTAAATGTCTATGGACAGATGAATGGATAAAGGAAATGTGGTACATATATGCAATGGAATATTACTCAGCCATAAAAAAGAATGAAATTATGCCATTTGCAGCAACATGGATGGACCTAGAGATTATCACACTAAGTGAAATAAGTCAGAAAGAGAAAGACAAATACCATATGATATCACTTCTATGTGGAATCTAAGATATGACACAAATGAACATATCTATGAAACAGAAACAGAGTCACAGAGAACAGACTGGTGGTTGCCAAAACGGAGGGGTGGAGGGAGAGGGATGGATTGGGAGTTTGGGGTTAGTAGATGCAAATTATTACATTTAGAAATGGATAAACTACGAGGTCCTGCTGTATAGTACAGGGAACTATATCCAAGCTCCAGGGATAAACCATAAAGGAAAAGAATATGGAAAAGAGTGTATACATGTGTATAACTGAGTCACTTTGCTGTACAGCAGAAATTAGCACAACACTGTAAGTCAACTCTACTTCAATAAAGACAAAATAAATAAATAATGAAGGATAACACTGAGCTTATACTTACAGCAGCTCTATGAGGGAGGGAGGTGCAAGTGTTGGCTCCAAGGTGCCAAGGAGGAAAATGAGGCTTAGCCCAAGGTCACACCTGTAGTAATCACTGAAGGCTGCTTTTTAATGGGCTAAGTCTGATTCAAGCCCATGCCTTTAGCCATTAGGTTATAATGTCTCTTAAAGAAAATGAGCGAGGAGGAGAGAGGCGGATGTGTTGCTCTATACTTGTCATCTACATAGAATGAAAGAGCATTGATGGAAAAGACCCAGAGGCTGTTGGCATAGAAGTCCCTCCACTACTGGACCTCACCATCCCCACTAGTGACCTTTTCTCTTTCTGGGCATCTGTCTTTGCTCACCAGACGGTGGACTCCATAAGAGCAGAGACCTCGCCTTACGTGTTTCTGATGGACACTGGCGGTTTGGCGTCTTTTCTCATGTTTCCTATGCCTGTGAACGCAAAGGATTTTTCCCAAGCTAGAAGTCTGGGAGGCATCTATAAACCTTCCCTCTCCCCTACCCAACGTATGCCTGAAGGTACCAGCCGGCTTCTTTAGGAACTCTCAAAGACCCTGCTTCCTGCCATCCCTGGAAAACTTTCATCTTTCATTTTCATCACTGCAACATCCAGGCCAGCGCCTTTCCTGCCTCTGGCTTTGGGTTCCCCTCTGTCCGAGATGAAAACCTGATTGTTCCACTGCTTTATTTAACATTTTAAATAGCTCCCCAACCTTTACAGGATATATGTGTAGCCCGCCACCCCCGGCCCTCACGAGCTGTGCCTGATGAAACCTCCAGCTCCCACCCCGACCCCCTGCCCAGTTCCGCCCTGACTGTGTCATATTCTCCAGTCTCTCCCTTGTGTAGGGTGCACCCTCTGTCTGAACAGCCGTGGCCCTGGCTCTGCCTGATTCCTGCTCATCCCTCAGGCTCACACTCCCTGGAAAGTCTCTTCTGCCAAGGTTTCCTCCTGACGCGGGGGTTGGGTGGACCTCAGGCTCTCCCGTGGGATCACAGACCTCTACCACAGCACTCCGCTTACCTTACCTGTATATTTTATTTATTTATTTAAATTATTTATTTTTGGCTGCGTTGGGTCTTCGTTGCTGTGCATGGGCTTTCTCTAGTTGCGGCTAGCAGGCTCTAGAGCGCAGGCTCACTAGTTGTGGCGCACGGGCTTTTAGTTGCTCCGCGGCACGTGGGATCTTCCCGGACCAGGGCTCGAGCCCGCGTCCCCTGCATTGGCAGGCGGATTCCCAACCACTGCGCCACCAGGGAAGTCCCACCTGTATTTTTATACACATGCTTTATGCGGTTTGGTACCTCCACGGCCCAGGCAGTGCCCAGTCAGTGTGATGGGTGCTTTATTAATGTGTGAGGAAGAAATCAGCAGGGAAGAATGAATAGTAAGCAGCCGCTTGGTATACAACGTGTGGAACAGAGAGGAGCATTGAGTGGATGCTGGGGAATGAGCTGAGCATTCCCAATAAAACCCAGCACTACATCTAAACTCATACCTCACTCCACGAAGAGACGACCCACTGGAGCCGACTGTTCTTGGGACATCGTCCTAGGACGCAGCCCTCCTGCGATTCTGGTCTCGGGCTGCTGGCACACAAGCTCTCAGGGACGTCCTCTACCGTGGCAGAACTTTTACACAGGACTTCACGTTTCCTCACCCCTCGTCCACAGGTCTTAGAACACTTGAGATTTAAAAACAGGCATGTACATGCTAGTCTCAAAAGACTGTCTTCCAGATGAATGCATTAATGAAGGGTTTACAGAGCCATTTTTAAGCACTAGAACCAAATGCCCTATAAAATCCCTTGCAGCCAGCAGAATAAATCTTTCCTCCATCCAGAGCCTCTAAGTACAGATTACCGTTCCCTTTCAACCTTCTGAATGCCCAGGGGTTGCTGTGTTGCCCCAGGTCTGAAGACAAGTTTTATTCTTGATGGAGAAGACAGGGGTTCTGTGCACAGCACACGTGATAACAATTTGGAAAATGGTACAGGGCCTATTCATGGATGTAACTGTATCTCTCTCTGGCACAAGGCAGAGCCAATCTGGGCACTGGTGAAAGAGGATCGTCAGTGCTTCGGACAAGGAGAATAATAGCAAAGTATAATATGTACAATAGGGACGGCAACAGACCGTGACATTTATGAAAATGGGGTGGGAGTGTCCAATTCCTGCCCCTAACATCTGCTGTTTCTAGGCGGGGCATTGTGCTAACTCTTGGGGAAAAATTAAGTCGACACTCATCAAATATTTGGAGGTAACTGTGCACGGTGTCTCATACTCTTCTACTCTTACTGTCTTGACCTTCACAAGAACTGTGAAATATGTAAGGCGGCAAATCATCTCCTGGCTTTCAGATTTGTACGTCACAAGTTGCCAAGATCACTTAGAAGACTTTGGCCCCAGGCTGGGGTGTGCCCTCAAGGGACGTGTCCCCTCCCTGGCCTTTACAGTCTTCTTGTTCGCCTCTCAGAAGGGCCGCACGAGATGTGGTCCCACTTGTCCTGGCTGTTTGTGAGTTTGCAAACATCTGGAGCACCGTTCCAAGCCTGCTCAGAGGACCAATGGGAATTCACATTCTTCCTGTTTCTAAGGGAGATGGAGACGGGATGATGACGATATCATAATAATCATCTCTCTGCAAACCACAGCAGAGAATGTTTCTTGAATGCCTTCTGTGCATGATGATATACCTTAGTGTATACCAGGGCCTATATCACATGACCCTCTAAACAGCCCAGGAGATAACTGCTATTATCCCATTTTACAAAGGAGGTGTCAGAGAGTCACGGAGCTTAGGTACCTTGACCGAGATGAATCGACCGTCTGCCAAGTTGTGGAGATGGGCAAATTCGTCTGATATCAGACCAGGGCTCTGCACCCCTAAACATCTCTCATTCCTGTTCATAACATCCAAGTAGTTAAATTCTTATTCAATAGAATTCTTATTTATCGCGATTTTTTTTCCAGCATGGTAAAATGTTTAAATTGCTTCCCAAATGGTTTCCAGAGCCATGGTCTCTAATGGAAGAACTGGTTGCTATCACAGTTCTGAAGGACCCCTTTCATACTGAGTAAGTTCTCACAAGGACATATTTGGTTTTAGTTGTCAAATAAAAGGGGGTGGGAGGGTGCAAGGCTAAACTGCATCCGAAATCAATACTCTCCAGGATGTAATGCACCCTATGTGGAAACTCGGTAGAAATGTGGTCAGGGGCTCCTACCCGGCTTCATAGTTCAGGTGATGAAACCTCTGCATTTTCTTTGCATTAATCCCTAAAACTGGCTCGCCATCCATGGTTTGGCAGAGGCTGGGCTCTCACCTGCAAGGATGCTGCGTACCAGGGTTCTTGGCACATTTTGGACCAGATAATGTCGGGGGGCCAGACGTTTTGTACAATGCCCTGTGCATTGTAGGATGTTTCCCTCTACCAACCAGATGCCAGTAGCGCCATCCTCCAGAGCTGTGACGATGAAAATGTCTCCACGGCCAAATTCCCCTGGGGGGCAAACTGCCTCCAGCTGAGACCCTCTGAGTTGTGAATGTCAGGTCATTCTAGGGCTCTTCCAACTTCGTGAGTTTGTACCTTTCACTGGGAGTTCGTGGCAAGAGCCAACTTCACGCCCAACTCCTCTCTGTAGCCTAATAACCGCACCTCTTGCCATCGAAGTAAGAGTTAAATACCCTTTCTATGCCTAGTTCTTGATATTTTCCGTTTGCTTTGGAGAATTCAGTAGCCAGTTTCATCTGCCAATCCTCCCACACTCGCTAGTCTAGCCTAAATGGCCTCCATATTCTAATTTTTTAGGAGATCAGACTTATTCTAAGCTGTTTGTAGCATCACTACAAATGCTCATTCAAATGCCCCATTTCCCACTAACTCAGTGTGATTCCCACAAACGTATCAACAGCTGAGACACTCTTAGGGGAAAAAAAGATACCACCCATATTTTTGTCACCTTCCTTTTCCATGGGGAACGAGTCCAATGACTCCAAGCCTTTGCCACTTACCTGAGACCAGGGCCCAGGGCTCCATTCTGGAGGGCAGGCATGGCTGTTGCAGACTTGAACCTGAGTGGGTGTGCTCACTGGGCAGAGAGAATGCAACACTGCTTCCTCCTTTTGGAAGGGCTTCTTCTGGACACACTGGACCTTCCGGCTCTGCTGGCCTCCCGCACATGACCGGCTGCACACGCTCCATTCACCTGGCTTCCAGCTTTCAGTGAAAGACAGAATTACTTCTGGTGAAGCTAAGACTATGGATCATCAATTCCAAAGCAGTTACTGTGAAAGATTAACCACCTGATGAAAGTCTAAGGTCAACTGTAGAACCAATATGGCCACTTCATACTGATTCTGCTTTTATAGATTTTCAAGCCTACGTGAGTGTGGTCCATTCGTAGGGAATCACATGTAATCACCACGTAATTCTGGGGAAAAATACGTTCCTGTCCTCTGCAGGCAAAGAAACGTGCCATTTGGAAATGCGAGCGATTCATTCGTTCAGCCAATTGGGATCTTAAACCCTGTGCCACGGGACCTCCTAGGCGTTAGGGTTGGAAAAAATGGATGAAACAATGCTTCTCCCATTAAGAAGCTTATGGAAGAGGTGGCTATGTGGACAAATAAAGAAGATACTTTCTGATAACTGCTACAAAGAAGTTAATAAAAGTGCAAGAATGAGGCTAATGAAACTAGGGGTCAGTGAGGGGGAGAGAGAGGGGTGTGTGTGCGCGCATGCACCTGAAAGAGAGGGGCACGTTCGGAGAGGGTCTTACAAAGAATATTTCTAAGTAGGTGGTTCCCCCACCTACTTTTTCTGGTTAGCCTTAAACTTTACTGATGGGTTAGAGATACCATCTCGAGTTCTTTATTTAAAGATTGCCGGGTCACTCCTTCTTTTGTTCACAGCTGACTGAGACTTGGTGTACACTGAAGAACGACCAACTGCAACCAAGAATCCTTGTCAACAACTGGCTGTGATTAACTGAAATTCTCTGATTCGAGGGCTGAGCTTAAAAAGATCCACCAGATAGGATCACGGTACGTTTCAAAGCATCCATGTCTAAAACTGCTCTTGGTTTACAAATCTTCTAAGTATCATTTGAAAGCATAAAAACATCACTGAGACCAAATGTGTGTTTGTTACATGTCTGCATTTCTGCATCTTCCTAGTCCTATGATATTTGCTCTGGTTTCCCCTGCCCCCCACAAACCTGAGGTGTGAGGTTAAAGACCTTTCTGTTAGTCCAGAGAATTTAGTACATGAGTTCTAGGATTCTAAGTATTCTAAAACATTGCATAATCCATGTTATCTTAGTTAAAGAGAGATGATACCAAATAAAAGAATTCCTTATATTTGTATAATCATTTTCTCTTACAGTAAGATGCAAAGAAAAGATATATATTATCATGAAATTATTAGCTTTCATCAACCCCGACCTCACAGACCTGATGCCTCTACTTTCCATTTTCTGCCTTATTGCCTTTTTTTTTTTTTGGCCGTGTCTTGCGCCTTGTGCAGAGTCCTAACCGCTGGACCACCAGGGAAGTCCCCTTACTGCTTTTTTATATTTATCATTTTTATAGCACGTATCTCACTGCATCTCAATTATCTGTTTACACATCCACCTCTTCCATTCGATGGTGGGTTCATTGATGGCAGGGACTACAAGCTATTCATCTCCACCTTCCAGTCCTCAGCTGAGGACCTGGCGTACCGTAGGGCATATAACATGGTCATTACATGGGAAAATAATGGAGTTAGATCAGATGAACTCCTTTGTCCTTAGAGCTCTAATAGTCTAAGCCCTTATTTCTAGTATATCTCTGCGGAAGAATAGTCCCTAAAAGGTCCCATTATTCAACAGGAAATACTGAGATAAATAATAGGGTTGCAGGGAATTCCCTGGAAGTCCAGTTGTTAGGACGTCGCAGGTTTGATCCCCGGTCAGGGAACTAAGATCCTGCATGCCTCTCACTGCGAGGCCAAAAAAAAATAGGGTGGCATAAAAGGGAAAAGAAGCAAAAGACACCGCCCATTTCACTCCAACGCTGCAGAGTCACTGCAGGGGCTGTTCTGCTTTTAAAGAGCCAGCAAACTTGTTACTACACAGAATATCATTTCTACATGGAGCCATCAGGAAAGTTCTGGGAGTTAAGCATGACTAACGCTCTCTCTTCCTTTTCATGGAGGTACATACGAATAGGGTTCCTTTCTTTTCTTGGTGAAGATAAACAATGATGGAAAGGAGGCTTACAATAAGAAAATATTAGCTTGCCATTCAAGTGTACTGACAATCCCTACACGTACCTAAACGTACACGTGCGCGCACACACGCGCACACAGCCCCATCTAAGGGAGAGATTATTCCACAAGGATCAATAACGCTGTCCGGTTATCACGTCTTAGAGCCACGGGATATTTTTAGAGCCAGACATTTCTTAGCAAGAGAGAAAATTCCATGGAAGCCCCCCACATGTCTTTCTCCTTTTTGTGTTCAGGATACAGCTGGTTGCAAACTCTAAGGGAAAAACGGAGTTGACAATTGGACCTAGGGGATTGGTGGGGAGCTGAAGCCCCAAACGATTATGACAAATACACTATTTACAAGGAAAAAAATATGTATGTATATAAAAAGATTGTGTAATATAATCGCATCACCACAAAGCAAACACCACTTGCTAAGATGATCGGAAACAGCAGGGAACACAACAGTGCTGTAGAAGAAACGCTGTCAACTCTATATAAATACATTTGGCAGAAGATAAATCAAACAAGAAGAGACTCCATTTGGCTGGGACCATTAGTTAAAATTAGCGTTCAAATAGTAGTGTGGCTAAAATCAATCCAAAAGCAAACCCACTGAGCTCCCCACCGTGTCTCTTCATCAAAAACGGGGTTACCACTTGGGCTCTACACCCTTCCTTTTAACTTTGTGTCTTGCTACTGTGTAATTTGCATTTGGGCTTTCGTGGGTTGTAGAGTAATATGATTTTTAAATTCTTGGATGACTCTATAAACGTTAAGCATACAACCACATAGAGATTTAACTAACATACGATTCTGTGTTATTTAAATATCTGTTTTAGTTCAGAGAAGAGGGGTCTCTCTGAAAAGGTTGAAAAAAGATGTCTTTATGCCTTTTTTTTAACCCCAAGGTTATGTTGGCATAGCCAGAGTCTGAGTGTCTGAAGCAAATTTGTGTTTTTCAAGTTATATATTTTAACTGCAACTCTCGTCTTCTTTCTTATATTGACTTTTTTGGGGGGTGGGGTGGGGCGGGGGGTATTCTGTCTAGCTTTGAATCACTTTTTTTTTTTTTTTTTTGCATCACTTTGGATCAGAGGCATCGACAGTGGCTTCAACCATCTCCTATCAACAATAAAGGCACACAATACAGATGCAACCAGAAAGACATTTCCAGATGACTTACTAGGCAGGGCAGGAGAAGGCATTGCACATTTTGGGTTCAGTTGCTGGCTTGGCTCTCGCATTGCAGAATGAGGAATTGACTTGAGTGTTTTGATCCCGTAAGCAAATGGCCTTGACACTTATGTAACCTAATAAGACATGAGAAGTTACAAAGTGAAAACTGCAGGTAACCAATTCCACTTAGTTTCCAAGTGTAGCTTCAGGTTTACCAGGGTTCTGATAATTTACTGAACATACAGAATCTAAATATTGTACGAAAACACTTCCTTCTGATAAAATCTACAACTCATGTGAATTCCACCCTCATGCCACGCCCCGCCAACAGTTTTCATGTTTTAATAGTTTTTAACATGTAGCGTCTTAGTTTTGAAGACTGCCATGGATTCTAGAACGATATAGTAATGAAGGCAGGGCAATATTTTGAAATTGAAAACAGGGCAATATCTGTTTGAGGGAAGTATCCCAGAAGCTTTAACTCACACTGCACATATCTAATGGAAAATGTTCTTCAAAGAAAAATCTTGGGGGAATTATGTGTGGAAACTCTAAGATTTTGCTTTTTCATGAAGCATCTTCTACACTTGCCTGAGAGTGTGTGCACATATAAACAAAAAGTTGAACTCACTGAATATGTGTTCATACTTGTCCGCAAGGACTCTGGTTTTTTGTTTCTGTCTGTTCAACCCACTGCCTTGTTTTCGAAATTCATTTCAGGACCTCTCATCAAGATACACTTTATTTTGTGTGTGATTAACTGTATTTGTCAGCTCCCCACATAGGAACGCTGCCCCCTCTTTCAACTGTCTTTATTCACATGGACTTTTCCTTAAAATGGAATCTGAGCAACAGTGAAAAGTCACTCCCGCTAGAACGATTAGGTTGAAGGGGGTTTACTTTCGGGAGGAACTGATCAAAATATTGGGACTCCCTCAAGTCAAGAGTTTGCTTCCGGAGAACGTATTCGTTTGGACTTGTCTTCTCTTAGACTTCCGACATGCTATGGTCTGTGAGTCACACGAAGGTGTTGCTAACTCAAGGCAAAGGAGAATCCCATAATGCACTTGTCCAGCATCCTCCCCTTGGTTGTATTTAGCATTTGATATATGAACAACTGCTCATGCTCGAAGACTATGTGAAAAACAGCATAAAGGTTACGGTTTCTGTTCTGTTAAAAAGAGAAAAAAAAGAACAGAAAATGATACATGTGTGGCATGTGTCTGAGTATGTGAAACACACGTGTTTTTATGTTTGCTTAAGAAAAAGAATACGATATAGACCAAAGTATTAACGCTGCTATTGCTGGTTAAAAGATTATGGGAGATTATTTTCTTCTTTATAGCATATTGCTTTTAAAATGTGTATTAATAAAAAATATATTCCCTTTTAGTTATTTCATATATATTTTTAAAAAGAAGTATTTCTTCATATTTTGTTAACCAGCATGGGCAGCTGAAGACAGAATTTCTTCAGTTTCTGTATTTCTGCTCTGTCTCTGGTCCCAAGATGCCCCATTTTGCTCAGTGGGATGGACACAGTAGGGAGACCCGCTGTCACCAGGTGCTCTGAGCATAAGGAAATGAGGGACCAACCTTCATGCTTTGGTATCATGGACTCATTTATGGACTCATTCTTCTTCCCAAAGGGCAAGTGGGACAAAGATTGACTTACCAACCAATATGTGATATTTTGGGACCTAAATAAAATGCCTCCCGTCTACGCACTGAGAGGATGGCTGTTGTTTTTCCCTTCCTTACAAGGGCTATTTCTCGGATTTAATCCATTTCCCTGTGGGGCTGGAATGCCACTGCTTCCACATGTCAGATCGCTGTCTTAAGTCTGCCTTGCCTGTGTTTTCACTGTCTTGCCCCTACCTTCTCTAAGTCCCACTGGGAGGCTGACAACAACAGAAAAGTCAGGACAGAAAGACACAAAGCTGTGAGCTGAAAAATCTATCAATGACTCAATCCTTATAGGAAATGGACACATATTTTCTATTTCCCCCCCTTGTAAGTTTCAGATGCATAACTTTTGAGTCCTGGTTGTGGCTGACTTGAGAATTGTGTGAGTGGGTTCCTTTCTACATAGGAAAATCCCCAAAGAGTACAAATAATATTTGCCTTTTGGGTTTTTTTTCCCTTACAGTGACAGTTCCCATAAAGATAGTTCTTTTGTTGCTTATTTAAACCATACAATGGAAAGACGTCTGGAGTGAAAGAACCTTTTTTTTTTTTTAAAAACAGGGCAGGTCGGGGGGGCGGCGGTTCTACAAAAGGAAACTGAGGCGGGGGCCAGACCACACGGGGTCCAGTGGGCCACAACGAGGAGCGTGGGTTTCATCCAAGTGCAAAGAGGAACCATGGATGACTTTGAAGTAGAAGAACATAATTTCATTTTTTTTTCTGTTGCTGTAATTTTTTTTGAATTTAATTTTTTTATACAGCAGGTTCTTATTAGTTATCTATTTTATACATAATAGTGTATATATGTCAATCCCAATCTCCCGATTCATCCCACCACCCACCCCTGTCCGCCACTATTCCCCCCGTGGTGTCCATGTTTGTGCTCTACATCTATGTCTCTATTTCTACCCTGCAAACCAGTGAGAGACCCTGTCTGAGGAGAGACGTGCAAGACGGCGAGGAAATCAACTACCTCCACCACAGGAGAAGGAACAATCTGACTGCACTGTGCTCCAGGTGTGGCTGTGTCTTTCTGCGGCTGGCTGAGTTCCATTCGCGACCTGGGGAAGTGCATACTTCCAAGATATCCCCGGATTTTTGCCTTGCATCAGAATCTGGACAGTGTAAGATACAAATCAGAGATCAAGATACAGGTCAGACCCTGGAATTCCAGAAATCTCACTGAACATTTTAGAGATATTTGCATGCCATTTTGACCTCAAAGCCGGTTCACATCATTGTTCCCAAGTAGGTTTTATGTTGACTTAAAGTTTGCCCATGACACTTTAAAATGTGTACCTCTAGAGCATCAGAACTGTGATTTAGAAAGACAGTAGGGAAACAGGACATTTGCTATAAGCCCACAACCCTCAGTTCTAGGCATATCCAATGAATAAGGCAAGAAAATAGATTTTTTACCTTATGTTGAAGGAGAGGTTATACTATGAGGTCTCAGCCTTCACTTGAAACTTGAAAGCCTAGCATGATACTAAAATATGCTAACTCTCAGAATAGGCATAAAACTCTCAGCAGAAATCATTCTCATACTGAATATTGGGTAGATATATGTGGAACCTCCCAGGTTTGGGATGTTTAAATGTCTTTTCCCCCCCTAGGGTCTCAAACCTTTGGCCCATATATCTTTGTTCTATTATTTTAGGTATGACACTAGACAGTTCAACAACTCTCGTAGAGAGATTCTAGTCATGGTGGTGCTCCAGAGATAACGGCTGAAATTGAATCAGCGTACATAGACTTTTATGATTTATCCTGGCCCACAACTTATAATTCCTCTCCTGGATGCCAGTAGCTGCTAGACACAAGGGAAGCACACAGAAAACCTTAGAACACCCCGCTTAGAATCCCTATCATCAACCTTAGAATCCAGGCAGATTACCAATAGGATTTCCAAAGAGAATCTCCCCAAAGAGTAGGTGTCTGTTAACTGTGTACCAGGATGAGCAGATAAGACAAAAAGAAATATGATCAGACGTCGTGGTTGGTAATATATATACTGGGATGGATCTGACCTCAAAAGGGCAAGGACTTGGGATAAATCTGACACTATCAGGTCTGACTACTAAAATAAGAGCCATCATTTACTGGCACTTCCCAGGTGTCAGACACTCTGCTGGGCTTTTTCTATGCATTATTTCAGGAGTCCTCTAACAACTCTATAATGTAGGTGTCTGTTTTTTCATTGAAAAAAAAAAAAACTGAGAAGAATGAACTTGTGCAAGATCACACAGGAGACCGGTGAATGAGATTAAAATAGAATTTAGGCCCTCCAACAAAATGTGCCTAAAGACTAAGATATCACTTTTTTTTCTTGGAGTATAGCTGATTTACAATGTTGTGTTACTTTCAGGTGTAGCAAAGTGCTTCTGTTATAGGTGTGTGTGTATCTATGTGTCTGTGTGTGCGCATATGTGTGTATGTATATATATTCTTTTTCAAATTCTTTTCCATCATAGGTTATTACAAGATATTGAACAGGGCTTTCCTGGTGGCGCAGTGGTTGGGAGTCCGCCTGACAGTAGGGCCTTGTTGTTCATCTCTTTTATATATAGTAGTGTGTATCTGTTCATCCCTTTGGTAACCGTAAATTTGTTTTCTGTGTCTGGATATCACCTTCTTTTTGGTTTAGGCAAACACATTATCACATTATTTGCTTCCCTTCCTGATCTTCTCTTTTCTTTTCTTTTTTTTTTGCAGTATGCGGGCCTCTCACTGCTGTGGCCACTCCCTTCCTGATCTTCTCTTTTCTTTTCTTTTCTTTTTTTTTTTTGCAGTATGCGGGCCTCTCACTGCTGTGGCCTCTCCCGTTGCGGAGCACAGGCTCCGGATGCACAGGCTCAGCGGCCATGGCTCACGGGCCCAGCCACTCCGCAGCATGTGGGATCCTCCCGGACCGGGGCACGAACCCGTGTCCCCTGCATCGGCAGGCGGACCCTCAACCACTGCGCCACCAGGGAAGCCCCGATCCTCTCTTTTCTTAACTACTTCTCTTTGTTTTTTCTTTCAAGCTCAAAGCATGAATACCAACAGCTGGTTTTCTCCCAACCCGTGTCTTGTGAAAAACGTGTGTGACCACCAGAACTGGGCATTCATGGCCGAGAAGCAAAGCAGGTTTCCGGTTAAAAACAGGAACTCCTGGCTCTGGCTCTGTCTGGTGGGATCCCACCTCCATTAAAGTTGGGTGGGTGGCAGCAGTCCAAGGCCCTGCTTACACCAGACCCTCCTTAGGATGCTACAAAACGCTTTCCACTCCGCTATTAGCGTAAATGTCTCCAGAAGTATTATGGCTTGCTCTGAAGATTCCACAGTGTGGACATCATTTGTCATCCAACAAAACAAATCCCGGTGGCTCCCAGAAACAACCAAATCGTTAACAGATGGGTCTTTGTTTCCCTCACCCCCATCCAAAACAAAAAGCAAACAAAACACAACAGGTAGTACCACTAAAATCAACAAATGCCTAATTCTCCTCAGTCACCAATGAGAACCTTCTCAAAATCAAGGTCTCAGGAGTCTTTGAATTACGAGGATCCTTCTAGCCTTTGCTTTTCTTATTTTTGCGGCTAAGTGATACAAAGCGTTCTTGGAATCATGCGTTATGTTATAACATTTCATATATTTTGAATAAATAGAATGCTTTCCTTATTTGAGATGTTTTGCGGTGTTTTTGTTAATGTCTTTCGTGTGATATTATGTAAACAGAGACACTTGAGAGCTTTGTTCACAATCAAGCTAGAATTTTGAGAGGAATTTCACATTCAGAAGGTAATACTGATGCCCGTGGATATTTCAACTCAATTTCTCCTTGAGTTAAAGTGGTATCTCAAATGTAACACTTTTGGTTACTATTTTCTTTACACGGTAGTAATGCGGAGATCTTGTAGGGAAGAAAATAACGCAGCACACCACGTGTGTGAGCATGGCAGTAAAATACAGGTGAAATGTATCAGAGTTATAATGAGCTAAGGCTCAAGATCGGGATGATATTACAACACAATGGAGTTGCATCACACACGCACGTAAGATACACAAGTTCAAGGGCAAGCGTGATAGAGACAGAAATCCACTCACCTAGCTCAGCTTCCTAGTACCACTCCACCCCACATTCAGACTAGATCCTGACTTCCACTGCCGCAGGGGAAAGGGATCCCCAATGGAAATGCAAAGAAAATAAAAAAGAACTTTAGTTCTTCCTTTTGAACGTCAAGGACTTATGTTCTGGTGATTGAAGAGTGGTTTAGCACATTTTCAATGAGCATTTGAAAGATATTCTACTTTTACCTTTTAGACAGATTCTAGAACCTAGGCCATACATGGCATGTGGTTTCACTGTAAACTTTTAAGATGTTGCTGTGAACAGCAGGCTGCATTTAAGAGAGGGAGAAAGAAAAAGGACTGTGAAGGTCAAAGTGTCATCACTATTAAACAAACAAAAACAACCAAGACGTCAAGGTTCCCTAGGCTTCCAGTAAAGCAATCCATAAAATATTATTGATGCTACCATCAAGAAGAGAACGTAGGCAATCTCTCCCGTCAACTGTGTTTCTGCGTCGGGACCCACACATTCCTCCTCTCCTTCTGTTATCCAGGATGTCCTACCCTGGCTCCTCCCAGGATGCTCAGTCGGGTTGTCCACTATTGCCCTGGATCCCATCTTCCCTCACCTACTTAAGGGCATCACTTCTAGTGTCGTCCCCTCTCTCTTGAACCTTATTGAAATGTCCCTGTCTATTGGATCATTCGATAAGCACACGAACATGCTATGATATCCCTCATCTCAAGAGGAAAAAAATGATCTCATCGGGCTTCCCTGGTGGCGCAGTGGTTGAGAGTCCGCCACACGTCCAGCTCACATTCACTGTTTCCCTTTATAGCAAAAATCCCTCTAAGAGTTGCCTTCACTTTGGATCTCCGCATATCCCTCATTCTCCCGTGGTCCCTCCTTCTCAGGCATCCCTCCCCACCACATCACTGAAATCTCTCTTTCAAGGGCTTCTTGTCATTTCCAACAGTCAACGGCTTTGTCTTACTCAACCAATCATCAAACACTGGACATAGCTGATCACTTCCTCCTGTTTTCGCTACTAGAAACTCATCATTTCAGTTCTTTTCCTCCCCTACTGACCGACCGGCCTTCATTCCTAGTTTCTTTTGCTGAATCCTTATTTCCTAATGATTCAATGTCAGATTGACTTCCAACCTCTGGACCTCTTGTTTTTCTATCCTCACCCCTCTAGGTGATCTCATCCAGTCCTGTAGTTTAAGTGCAATCTACAGGTTGACCACTCCCAAATTCGTAACTCTACAGCAGCGCTTTCCAGTAGAACTTTCTGCAGTGATGACAAGTATTACACTATAAACCTGTGTTGTTCCATACGGCAGCCACAAGCCACATGTGGCTCTTGAGCAGTAATATACATCGTGATCGAAGGATAAAACGTTACGTTCAATTTAATCTAAATCTAAACTTAAAGAACCACGTGTGAGTAGTGGCTACCATATGGGACAGCTGTAAATGAAGCCCGTCCTCGGACCTCCACATTCAAAGAGTTAACTGTCTATTGAGCATCTCTACCTGAATGTTTAAAAGGTATAACAAAGTCTAACAACGAACTCGGGACTTTCCACCCTGTTCTCTGAAAGGCTGTTCTCCCCAGTCTCACAAAATGGCAACCCAATCCTCCTAGTTGTTCAGGCTAAAATAGAAAGTTGATCTCCTCTCTTTTCCTCACACCCCACACCTAATCGACCAAGAAATGGTGTTACCTTTACTTCCAATATTACTCAAATCTGACCACGTCTCACCTTATCTATTGCTACGGCTGCTTCCTTGGTCTAAGCCGCCATCATCTCTTTGGATTTCCATGATCATGGCTCTCTAGGGATGAGTAGAAGCCATATTCTCTAGCGGAGGAGATGGACACAACCACGCTTAAAAATAATATGGTTACTTAAGAGGTTAAAAACGAAGTGCCATATAACCTGCCAAGGAAAATCAAAAGTTATTGTGAACCTGGGGGAAGGGGATCACATGACTCCCTAAGGAAACTGTGTAGCTGTTACTTAATTAATGAAGTATTTTGGTGATGACTCCCGCCAAGAAGCCACAAAAGAACAAAATAATTTGTTTTCTTTGAGGATTTCTATTCCCCCCAAAAGGACAAACTTTTTTTTTTTTGCGGTACGTGGGCCTCTCACTGTTGTGGCCTCTCCCGTTACGGAGCACAGGCTCCGAACGCGCAGGCTCAGCGGCCATGGCTCACGGGCCCAGACGCTCCGCGGTACGTGGGATCCTCCCGGACCGGGGCACGAACCCGCGTCCACTGCATCGGCAGGCGGACTCTCAACCACTGCGCCACCATGGAAGCCCAAGGACAAACTTTCATATTGAGTTTCCCACCTTCCTTCCCTTCGGTGAAGCAAAAATATGTAAAGATCCTCTGAAAAGTAAAACGTCTGCGCTGAAAGTAGTTAATAGCAAGAAGGCAACTACTCCATTTCATACTATCAAGGTAATAAAAGAAGCTTACTTATGCAGCCACGTCAAGAAGAGAAATAACTCCCATGATTTACTGTAAATGTGCAGGAAATTATGCAACTTTAAATGACTAACTCATAACATATGTTGTAGCTGGTTACTGTCATATTACTAGTATAGTTCTATAGCCAATGGCCTACAGGACATATTGTTTATATTTTTTTGTTGGACATATTAATGCATTCACTGAATGCACAAATGAATAAGACTCTCAACTTTAAAAAAAATCAAATGACTCACGGCTTCACTATAATGTCTGTGTATCTGTAAGGTCACAGGGGAGCTCTATGTGTAATCACGTAGGCTGAAGGACAGTATTTGTATAAACCAGCAGAAAGCTGACTTTAGAATTTACTTTAACATCAGCTCACAAAGCCTTCTTAAAGAGAGTAATTATTTAAACAAATAGACACCAAGACCGAATATATAAAAGATGAGTATTTGCCAATTACATTATTTGCTTCTCTATGATAATTCAGGCATTCTCTGCCCTTTTTCTAATCCTGTATGAGGAACAAAGTAACCAAGAATGGAATACACAGCAGTTGTCTTATCTTCTACTGCTTGATGCTTGCAATAGCCAATCCTTTGGAAATAGACTGATCGTCTGGCTGAAAGAATCTCTAAGTCCCTTCTTTACTCCATTCTGAAGAAAGACTGGATTTTGTTTAAAAGAAAAAAAGTCAATCCCACCCTCAGGAATGGCTACATAATTTGCGGGGCCCAGAGGAAAATGGAAATGCAAGGCCCCTCGTTTAAAGAAATGATTAAGGATTTCAAGCTGGTGACAACAGAACAGTGAACCAAACATAAGGCACTTCTGGGTCCAAGGTCCCCTGTGACTTTGCGGGTTCCACGTCCATGAAGCTACCTCTGCCCAACCTTAAGGCTGAGGTTTTCTCACCTGCATCAGTTTTAAGACACAATTTAAAATGTTCCAAATTCTAAATGGTCCTGCGGTCTAACAATGACTTTGCCCACTCCTCTCAGTGGAGATGACACCCACTAATTTGGCAGGCTCGGCTATACCTAAGTACCTCAGTGTGACCATGACCATCACCTTGACCACAGACAGTGCGACCCACCCGACGCTCGGAAGCAGGACCGTGGGACGATGTGTGATAACCGCGTAGCTAAGATTCTAACTGCCTCTGCGGATGCTGAGGAGCGAACACATCTGAAACAATACGTCATTTGAAAATGCTAATTCCCATCACTCACATCTATTTAGAGATATTTTCAGTGACCCTGTCAAGCGCAGTCGATAACTTTTTTCAGCACTAGTGGAGAACACAAAGGCCCTCCATGTCACGTGGATGCCACAACCCTCCTCCACCCCCCATCGTAGCACAACGTCACAATAACGCCCCGTGCTGCGCGTCGGACTGTATAGCCCAGCTGTGAAATGCACAAGTTTGGAAAGACTGCCAGCAATTCAGTCTACTTAACTGGACTCAGTCCAGAGGATTTTCCAGCCAACTGGCACTGGGTCTCTAACTTACAGTTGGCAAGCAACCTCCTTAAATGCTTCCAGGTCCTCAGTAGAACTGTTCAGTGTCTACCTTTAACACACCAACCACCTGACTTCAGACACAGCACTCAGCAGCTCTGACCGCAGGGTGCGGAGCTATAAAATTTACAGCTTCTTAAGTTGGAAAACCACAGACGGGGCTGGACTCTACCAACTGCCCTCTGAAGGAAGGGGGATGCAGGCTCCGCTTGGGGCACACGAAGTTAAAACAAAGGACACATTGAGTAATCTTGGGTAAACAGCTTGCTTTCTGTCACTCCCACTTTTAATTTTTAATGTGCAAACTATAAATGCCTTCAATCAGCTTCATTTTTGTTTCATTACTTAAGGCCCCTCTTTCCTTTTAAGGAAGTTGTCCTAATTCTCCCATGGAAGCTAAAGAGTTATGCATAGGTTCTGAAGACCGACTTTTTATTTAGTGCCTGCTTGGAAGCTTATTTCTTGTCTTCAGTAATGTACTTGATCGCTTTAAAAAAGTTACAGCAGCAATACTTAGTGTTATGCCAGGCAAAACACTGTACAAGCATTATCTCATTTAAAGCTGATAACAACACTCGGGACTTCCCTGGTGGCGCAGTGGATAAGACTCTGTGCTGCCAAAGCAGGGGGCCCGGGTTTGATCCCTGGTCCAGGAACTAGAGCCCACGTGCATGCCGCAACTAAGGAGCCGGCGAGCCGCAACTAAGGAGCCCGCCTGCCGCAACGAAGACCTGAGGCAACCAAATAAATAAATATTAAAAAAAATAATAAAGCTGATAACGATACTATGAGGAAGGCACAGTGCTGTTAATATCTTAGTACTGTAGATGAATGCACCAATACACGAGGTCCCGTAGCTAGTAAGTAGCAACACTGAGAACGCAAGTCTCTGATATTGTCCGACTCCCAAACTGGACATCTTAACTCTTGGGACACTGCATCTCCAGCTCTGAAATGTCACATCTAGGATTCTAATTTAAAGTTCCAAAAACTGGATGAACTGCTGAAAAGGCGTTGTCACTGGGATCCAAGAGCATGCTATAACATTTACATTGTGCTATCGGGTTCCAACCTGAAAATGTTGTTTCTTGAACACGCTAATATCTGACTTAAGGATACGTGATTTTTAATCTCCTCAGTCCATTTTCCCCTGCATTTATAGAACTGTTGGATTTCACCATTGTTTTAACCGCTGAAGTACAACCTGCTTTATAGATTGACCCCTTCCGATAAATGATGAATTGTGCCGTACATCACGCGTTGGCTCAGTCAGGGAAGGGATAGTTTTGTAGTGTGAATTCCTGGTTTTGTATAATCCTGTGATTTTTTTGGAAGGCTCACGATGTGAAAAATCAGCCAGTTGTCTTTGCCTTCTTGTTTGCTTCAAAGCCTGAAAAACACGACCAGGTATCACCACTGCTATTAGGTGTGAGTGAGTTGGATTTGACAAGACACAGCACCACAAAGATCCCGATCGGGGCCTTGGAAGTACATCTGTGAGGCAGCTTCAAAGGTGTGGGCTGACACATTGAACCCCGACTACAGTTCTAATTCAACTCATCAACATTCCTCAGAGTTTAGTGAAGAGAAATAGTGTTCTCCGACCTGTCACAGAAGTATTTGCCATGAATTAACTGGAGGCCTGCACTTCAAATAGCAAATGGCAATCTCTAGACAAATGATGTGGCATCATGAAAGCACATCTGAGTCGTCCTCTGGAGTCTGGAGTTTCCTATCATCTGTTCTGAATTTATTCTCCATTACTTCTTTGCCTCTTTTGTGTTTTGTGTCTTCACCCCATCCCTGCTCCTTGGATAATCTCCTTTCCCTTACACTGATTTTATCGTGAGCCACATCTTTACTCATTTCAGCCCCTTCCCCTGGTGGGGGGCGGGGGATGCAGACAGCAGGGTCACAAGGAAGGAGCTGGCTGAGAAGGTAAGTCTCTGTCAGTGATGCTTGCACACTGTCAACTCAGTGATCAATGTGCCTGTCTACCTGGTCCCCCGCCACCCCATCATCTCCTTTTGCCAAAGAGCGGAGGAAGTTGTTTATTATAGTAATTTTCTTTAGATGTCTTTTTCTGCCTTGAAACTGGCCTGTGGTTAACCTATTTCTCACTTACTGTCATTACAAAGGCTGCTGCATGATTCTCTCTCGGTACACGATTCACTGGGAAAGGGTTTTCAAAGAGTTAAACACCCCCTTTTGCCTCTTAACAGAGAGAGAAAAAAAATCCTTAACATAAAGGAGAGCTTTCATTTTTAAGACTTTTTTTTAAAAAAAAAAGGAATGCTGTAAAAACACAGGGGATCATATTTCAGTCCTAGACTAGCAACCTGTGTTATCATGTCGTCCTGACTCACTGTTTATCAGACAGAGATGAAGTTACTTTATAAATGAAACACTCATGATGAATTTCCTCACCTACCCTCCAACTGCATGACAGTTTGATGGAGAATATGACTCATTCACTGTTGTGTGTGAGAGAGAGACAGATAGAGAAACAGAGACAGAGAAAGAGAATAAAGGAGAGGAAGAAGAAAGGGGGGAGGGGCACGAGGGGAGGAAGGGGGAGGTGGGAGAAGTGGGGGGAGAGAACTAGCAAAAAAGGCTGATCTTCAGTCACTTCTAAAGAATGTATCATCCCTAAGTGGACACCTTCACTAATCACGAAAAGAAAAGAGAATTTTTGTGTTTTTCATTCTCATTGCCAAGGCTCCCTAAAATTATATCTTAAACGGGCCTTTTGCACTGCACTTATACAAAGGACAAAACCAGTGACCTTACATTACCTATAGCTCAATCTCAAAACGGAAAAACATTAAATTTTCAGCCATACTCAAAACGCCCAGCATATAGACGTCTACTTCAGATTAAATGATTATTTTTCAACGAAGACGTGTAAATTTCAACTCTGAACTTCAGTTTTCACATTTCTACCACTTCAACATCTAATTCCTTGTACAAGACACACACATACACACGCACACGCACACGCACACACACAGTTTAGCTATGTGATGTGCAGAAGATTTAGTTTTCCTTGTGTTCCCAAACCCAGTAAAATAAATACGGTAGGTCTATGCATAGTATCCTGAAGACTATTGAAACATAAGCTGACTTTTAAATCTTTCAGATGACTAATGAGTGCACTAGTTCAATGAGAAATTCCTTAGACTCCACGCCAGACTCATGTTGTAGGGGATAAGCTGAAATAAAGAAAGATGTGGAAATTATCTAGTTTATAATAACTGTGTCTGTAGTGATCTCAGAAAGTATATGGTTGCCAAATCAATATTGATTTCTTTCTGTGCTGGGGTGTGCACGTGTGTGAGTCATTTTCCCCTGGGCAATGCAGAAATATGATACAGGGTCATGAACATTAGCTCCATTTCTCCAAGTCATTTACATGTATATGTATGTCTGTACTTCAAAATAAAAAGTTGATTGATGGACTTAAATAATGCCTAAAAATTTAAGACCTCAGACAATCATATAAATCCTTGATTACCCTTAGGAATTTCCTCTTGGCCACTGAGGAAATTAAGGGGCCAGCTCACTCTAAATTGACATCCACCTGTTGCTAATGTTGGACCATGTAGAATCCGGGTTCCGAGAAGAATGAAGGTTTGTAACAGAGACGGTATTTGAAAATTAGGCAGGCACATGACTTGGTGATAAAAGTGAAAATCTGTTTTCCATTTAAACTGAGCTTCCCTATGAAGACATTCTGTAAAGTTCTGACATTAAAAATACCCAGAAGCAGAAGACACTTTTGTGTCAGGCCATGCACTTATTTCTTGAGGTTAACTGACAGCAGTCAATCTGTCCCAGGACTGCATTACCCCTGCCTTGCACTAGAAAACACCCAGAAATAAGTGAAAAGATCTGTTAAACCCACCACCCTGGGAGGGCAAGTTGCTGTTCTCCCAGATTAAGGTAAGTCAACTGTGAGCTAACTGGTCAGCAAGCTCTTACGTGTAAATTATTCACTTTGGGAAAGGCAAGCCTTTCAGAAAGCAGATCGATTCTTCAAATGCAATTGAGGAGATCAAATTTCAATATTTAAATGCCCTTCACTGTACTTAACTTTCAACTGTACAATTCTAGGACTAGTCCTAAGAGACGATGAAATCCAGTGGTTTTTAAAATGTGTACCGCAGAAGTCTAAGCCTTTCAGAGAACTTCAGATTACGACTGTGGTTTGGGATAGAAGGGCAGAAATGGGGAGGAGAGGCTGGCCTCTGGGCCCTGTCACTCTTGACTTTGGTCAGAGAAAGTCTCCTTGCACTCGATTTATTGTCTCCATGTATGATTTTTCAACTTGGAAAGAAGATTCTACTATTTATTTATTTTATTTTTAATATTTATTTATTTCTTTGGTTGCACCAGGTCTCAGTTGCAGGAGGTGGGCTCCTTAGTTGCAGCACGTGGGCTCCTTAGTTGCGGCAGGCAGGCTCCTTAGTTGCGGCTCGTGGGCTCTTTAGTTGTGGCATGTGAACTCTTAGTTGCGGCATGCATGTGGGATCTAGTTCCCTGACCAGGGATCAAAACTGGGCCCCCTACGTTGTGAACGTGGAGTCTTATCCACTGTGCCACCAGGGAAGTCCTTCTACTCTTTAAATGAGTGAATGAATTTTATCATTGGATGTCATTCATTCAGTAAATTTTTGTTTCTGAGTGACCACGACGTTCCAGATACTGTGCCAATTGTGGAATCTACGAAGAGGAGTTAAGTCATCTTTTGGCAACATAGGGTTTCAGGTGCTTACAAGTGCTTCAAGACAGTGTTACAGGACAGAGTAGAAGATATTAGTTTAGTCTGGGGAAATCATTTCCCAAATGAGAAGACTGGGCCTCAGATAGTTTAAGTGACTCACGCAAAGTGACAGAGGAGTATCTGAGTGACCCGTATCACCAACTATTTATAGAGATGTTCCCTGTTCAAACCCACGTTGCTTCCAAAAAGAATGGGATCAGCCTACCAAAACTCGCTCTTTACATTTTTTAAAGACCTGAGACTATAATGATTTGCTGACATGATTTATGTCTTAACCATTGGTGCATCTCCAATGTCTATACAGGGCTGGGCCCAAACGGGCACTCAACAAAAGTTTAGTTTTCTTCTATCAGACGTCAAGAGAAAATAAACAGAGGAATACTGCTTTGAAGGTAGCTACCTAAATCAACACATGCCAAAGTAGATGAAGATAAGACTTAGCTAAGCTATCGGGAGGATCTGATTAAAATAAATGAATGAGATATAAAAAGGGACATTATCCTTACACTGCTATCCTCACGTGTTCTGGCAAACACACCCTTCTGCTGAATTTTACACTATACTACGAGCTCAGTGAACGTGCAGTCATTTTAAGCGGCCAAGAGAGAAAATGCTTCCTTTCACAGACTTATACTTTCTGCGGATAGAACAGCACTTTCCATTTTGGTAGGTTCCCACTTTCATCATCCCACAGGATTGTGAAACACATTCAACATATCGTATTGGACTGAACATATTTTTGGCTCCAAAAGTATTCATTTTCGTTCAATTCATAGTTGCATGGAAAGGCATATGACTTTCTTTAACTTCCTTTAAAGAAGAAGGCCATGGATTACTTGGCTGTTGATATATAGCCTAGTTTGGGAAGATGTAATTTATCGCTTATTGTGATTTTCAGTTTTTAAAGTCACTGTGTTCTCTCGATTTTGGAAAGGCGTGAGCATGTGATAAAAACTGACCTGAAATTTGATGATGTTCTCCTGAGAGCAATAAAGTACAATTTAAATATTACAGTCATTAGCCCAAATTCTTTGAAAAGATAAAATAGACATAATACGAGGTTACTGGATTGGATTTTTAAAAATCTCCTAAAATAGTTGCAAGTTTTGAATGAAACCATAACTCCTTTAAAAAATACAAGCAAGGCATGACCAATCAATCATACATGTTTCCCTCTGGAATATTTTCAGACAAGTCACATTCTTAGGACATCAATTGAAGCTTTCATGGAATCTGTAAGTGGAATGTATACATAAAGTAAGACTTCGTAAAAACAACAGCTAAGCAAATGTGACCTTACTGCATTGTGGTGAAACTACAATTTTGTATTTATAGAGATCTTATTATAGTTTTTACCCTATTTATATAGTTGGGAAAATTATTTTATAAAACCGTACATATCCAGTTGAACCTGGGGAAGACTTTATGTTTTTATAATTTTACTAGATCTATCCAATAATTTATCCTTACATTTTGATTGTTTGTGTGTTTGCTTTTTTCCCCCCGAGGAGGCGTCTGTATCTGCAAGGACAATCCAGCTGTTTTTGTTTGTTTCTTAGTTTGTTTTCTGGCCGTGCCCCATGGCTTGTGGGATCTTAGTTCCTCCACCAGGGATTGAACCCAGGCCCTCGGCAGAGAGAAAGAGGAGTCCTAACCACTGGACCGCCTGGGAATTCCCTGCAAGAAAATCGATGACGAACCTGACCGATTCTGCAGAACTCCATCACCAATTGAGGCCACCCTTCCATTTCTCAAAAATAGCTCCTAATCGTCAGGAAAATGTTTGGACCTGGTGAACAGTCCAAAGATTTACGTTTAATCAGCACTAAATAATGGAGATGAGTGAGATAAGGAGTTACGCTTCAATTAAGCAAAGCCCAAATAAAAATTCTCGGCTTCAGGCTGGCATAGCGTTCGGTGACAATGTGGCCATTATCTGGTCAATCTGATCAACACAGACAATGACAGGGGACATTCAGGTTCTAAAGATGAAAGTCAGAAGGAACTCTGTGATTCTGCTTTGCACTTTCCATCACTTCTTGTCTCATTCTTTGTTGTGTTTTCCCGCAGATAACGTATGTTTAACAGCAAACCTTAAATTACAAACAGAACTGTGAAAACCTACTGGAATGGCTTTGTGATTATGAAGAAAACTGGACAGAGAAACAGCAACAACAAAAAATGCTTGTCATCAAGTAGTAAAACACATATTTCTTACGAGGAATCATTTGGACCTAGTTCTGGTTGCCCGGGGCAGAAGCCCTGAGAGACACCCGCCTTCCAATTTGGTAACTTTCTAGCCACAGAACTTGGTTTGTGTACATCTGCTTAGAGATGGATCAAAGGCCTCGTGGCAAAACTAATGAAACCATGCTGCTCTAAAACGAATCCCCTGCAAGCTAAATATACCTCTCTAAAGAAAATACACCTTTTCTAAAGAAATGGAAAAGATGTTTGCTGCTCAAATGCTTGATAGAAAAGAAATAAATATATGCACCTAAAAAATTAGGACTGAATAAAAAGTCTCAAAATCTTTAACCAGAAAGTTCGATTCCTATGCCTTAGGTGTAATTACAGGGTGATTTTAGGGCCTTGATTCATTGCTGAGCTCCAAACTACCCTAAAGATAGTCTAATTTGATTTGGGGTTCCTAATCTCATCTTCTGAAATAAAAGAAACAACCCAATCAAAAAATGGGCGGATGATCTTAATAGACATTTCTCCAAAGAAGACATACAGATGGCCGAAAAGATGCTCAACATCACGAATTATGGGAGAAATGCAAATCAAAACTACAACGAGGTATCAGCTCGCACTGGTCAGAATGGCCATCATCAAAAAGTCTACAAACAATAAATGCTGGAGAGGGTGTGGAGAACAGGGAACCTTCCTACACTGTTGGTGGGAATGTAGATTGGTGCAGCCACTATGGAGAACAGTATGGAGGTTCCTTAAAAAACTAAAAATAGAACTACCATATGATCCAGCAATCCCACTCCTGGGCATTTATCCAGACAAAACCGTAATTCGGAAAGATACACGCACCCCAGTGTTCACTGAAGCACTATTCACAATAGCCGGGACATGGAAGGAACCTAAATGTCCACCGACAGAGGAACGGATAAAGAAGATGTGGTACATGTATACAATGGAATACTATTCAGCCATAAAAACGAATGAAATAATGGTATTTGCAGCAACATGGATGGACCTAGAGATTATCACACTAAGTGAAGTAAGTCAGACAGAGAAAGAAAAATACCATATGATATCACTCATGTAGGGAATCTAATTTTTTTTTTTTTTTTTTTTTTTTTTTTTTTTTTACTGTGTCCCCTGCATCGGCAGGCGGACTCTCAACCACTGCGCCACCAGG
Organism: Neophocaena asiaeorientalis asiaeorientalis; assembly: GCF_003031525.2. Classification (NCBI taxonomy): domain Eukaryota; kingdom Metazoa; phylum Chordata; class Mammalia; order Artiodactyla; family Phocoenidae; genus Neophocaena; species Neophocaena asiaeorientalis. Next base: position 5,651,088 of record NW_020185335.1, read on the forward strand.
GAAGCCCGGGAATCTAATTTTTAAAAAATTATACAAATGAACTTATTTATAAAACAATCATGCAGATTTAGAAAACAAACTTACGGTTACCAAAGGGGAAATGTGGCAGCCAGGGATAAATTAGGAGCTTGGCGGTGCTTTGTGTCCACCTTGAGGGGTGGGATAGGGAGGGGGAGAGGGAGACGCAAGAGGGAGGGGATATGGGGATATATGCATATGTATAGCTGATTCACTGTGTTATAAAGCAGAAACTAACACACCATTGTAAAGCAATTATACTCCAATTAAGATGTTAAAAAAACAAATATGTAAACACACACACACACAAATTAGGAGCTTGGGATTAACACACACACACACATTCACACACACACGCTACTATATATAAAGTAGATAATCAACAAGGACCTACTGTATAGCACAAGGAACTCTACTCAATACTCTGTAATAACCTATATGGGTAAACAATCTGAAAAAGAATAGATACGTGTATATGTATAATTGAACCACTTTGCTGTACACCTGAAACTAACACAACATTGTAAATCAACTATATTCCAATATAAAAAAAAAAAGACCTGAGAGGGTTGGAAGAATATTTCCTAAAGACAGCTGCTCTCAATTGTGAAATCTTTGCAGGACCTTCTATCACACAGACAGAGATGACAGGACCTAGTATCTCAAGTTCACAAGATAATGGGAAATTAACTCACGGTCAAGACCTAGGGCCAGGGTTGCAAACTCAAATATCTACTGGGACCAGAAGTTCCTTTTTCGTGAAAGGTGTCAAAATCTATATTTTTATAAGAAATCACCTGATATTAAACCTCTGATCCATTTTTTAAAAATTATGAAGATCTGGGAGCTGGATTTGGCCTGTGGTTGCCAGTTTGCTCATCATGGTCTGAGGTTTAGGTTTTTAAAAAATATATCTGTTATATGCTCAGAAGGCAGAAGTATGGTAACAGTTAGAAACGTTATGTGCCAAGCACTCTGTAAGCACTGAAGTTATCTTAAATTCTTCTTATGCTAGCACTGACAGTTAGCTGGTATTGTTTGCCCATTTTTACAAATGTGGACATTAAGTGACACAGAGGTGAAGATACTTGTCCAAGTTACATAGCTAATTACAAGTCTGTACTCTTAACCATACAATGGGTACAACATCTGACTTAGAATCCAAAGTTATGTTTAGTCTATATACAACGGAATATTACTCAGTCATTAAAAAGAATGCCATTTGCAGCAACATGGATGGACCTAGAGATTAATATACTAAGTGAAGGAAGTCAGACAGACAAAAACAAATATCATATGATATCACTTATATGGAGAATCTAAAAAAAAGAGATGCAGATAAACTTATTTACAAAACAGATATAGACTCATAGTCTTAGAGAATGAACTTCCGGTTGCCAGGGGGAAGGGTGGGGGGAAGAGATAGATTGGTAGTTTGGGATTGACATGTACACACTGTTATATTTAAAATAGATAACCAACAAAGACCTACTGTATAGCACAGGGAACTCTGCTCGATACTCTGTATTAACCTAAATGGGAAAAGAATTTGAAAAAGAATAGATACATGTATATGTATAACTGAATCATTTTGCTGTACACCTGAAACTAACACAACATTGTTAATCAAATATACTCTAATATAAAATAAAAATTAAAAAAATAAAAAACGCAGTGCTTAAGAATCCGCCTGCCAATGCAAGGGACACGGGTTCTATCCCTGGTCGGGGAAGATCCCACATGTGGTGGAGCAACTAAGCCCGTGCGCCACAACTACTGAGCCTGAGCTCTAGAGCCCACAAGCCACAACTACTGAGCCCACACACCACAACTACTGAAGCCCGCGCACCCTAGAGCCTGCGCAACGCAACTACGGAAGCCCGTGCGCTCTAGGGCCTGCATGCCACAACTACTGAGCCCGTGTGCTGCAACTACTGAAGCCCGTACACCTAGAGCCCGTGCTCCACAACAAGAGAAGCCACCACAATGAGAAGCCCGCACACCACAATGAAGAGTAGCCCCTGCTCACTGCAAATAGAGATAGACCGCGTGCAGCAACGAAGACCCAACACAGCCAAAAAAAAAAAAATGTATTTCATAGCAAAAATTAAAATAAAATAAAATAGGTCCCTTCAAGGGGGAAAAAAGTTATATGTAGTCATACTTTTAAACTATCTTTTTTTATTCATCTTCCTTAGTCAATGTTTAAGACTAGTACCTTAAATAATAACAATAATAGTTGAATTAAGCTTATGTTTCCTTGATTCCAGAAGAGTATAGCAGTATGACTGGACTGAGAGGAGATATCATACTTGTAGATGGAAAAGATTTGGGCTCCAATTCAACTCTGCTTTTTTCCTAGCTATGTGAGTTAGGCAAATCTTTTAACATTTCTTCACACTTCATTGCTTATTTTTCTGGCAAGTCAGTGAGGTAGGTTTTCTATCCCAATTTTGCAAGTGAGAAATTGAAACTCCACGTGACTAACAGGAGTGCGTGGTCACATGAGTCCTCAGTACATGGTGGCCACGACTTCTACACAACCTCAAGCAAATCACGTGCCTCTGAAAGTGCACGATTAGCCCCGTTTTACACACTGGAAAAAGCAAACCCAGAGACGTGACGAGGACCAAAGAAAATGTACCCAGGATAATTGCGTTACAGAGTCATTTGCAGACATGGTGGCTGTTTTTGTTATCCTCATCATTACCCACTTATTTTTTTTCTTTTCTCACCTCTAAAGAAATGATAGCTTACAAAAGTAAGGTGGTTTGCTATGACTAACACTTTCCGGACATCAAGCAAGTGTGCTTTCTGTTACATCACTCTGCCTCCTAGGCCAGCGGATCTATGTGACGAACAGCCACAATGGATGATCCCAACAGCAGACACAGACAAAAACTGGAATCACGTAAAGACGATTCCTTGTATATTCCTCAGCATTCAGAACAGCCAAGTGTACCCGTGAAAGGTTGGCATCTGCATGTGGACATCAACACATTCTCTCCGGGACCCATTGGATCCCTGCCCGCTTCCCCCAGATGGAGCTGCTGTCTTTTCCCCTTTGCACATTGAGATTTAGCCTATTAGGAGACAAATTTGAACTAGGATTTTTTTAAGCTAGCTCAAATTGGGGTCATCACTATAAATTCCACAAGAGGCACTGAGAACTGAATAAAGAGAAGGGGCTTACTTCAAAGACCAGGGTCTCATTGGTGGGTCCCAGCGCGGACAGGCGTTCTGGGTGGTTGAAGGTGCGCTGGTACTCAAACACCGTCCCCGCGAAGGCGAACTCCCCTGGCCAGTCGATGCTCCAGCCCCCCGTGAGGTAATACTTGTGACTGAGGCTTCGGACGGCGAGGTAACTGGAGGATATCTGAAGCTCCTGGACCTCGATGCTGCGGGCGCCCGGTGGGACGGTGACAACCGGATAATATTCTAAGTGGAAAAGAACAGAACATTTCTGACATCCACATCGTGCGTTGGAGATGGGCTCAGAGACAGGTAGTGGCCATTTTTACAGAGTGGGGTGTTTGATCATCAGCTGACACTCATTTCTACTCTTATGAAGTGAAAACACTCAGTTATTTCATTTTCCAAGTGGTAGGAACACCAGAGAGAGAAAATGGGTGACCTTTTCCCAAGCACGTGTGTGTGGACAGAAAACGCTCTTCCCTTTTCCCGAACCACAAAGGCCATGCAACTCAAGGATGCTTTTTATTTTTAATCTACCTGGAAAGAACTTGGAGCCACCTATTCTCAACAGTGATGTGAAGAAGACAGGGCTGAAAGTTCAATTCTACGCAAGATCATGAGAGAATTGCTTCAAATATTCATCTGACATTTTAAGTGTGGACCATCTAAGTTTCATAATTCTTTGTTTAACAAATGCACGTGGGGCATATGGCAGCCTGGTCAGAATATTGAAATTGCTAAGCAGAAAGGCGTTTGCTGAACACCCCACTGGGATGTATGTATTGATGAAACTACTCACACGAAAAACCCACCGATCCTCCCTTGCTCTTGCATAAGCGCCAAAAGCCATCATCTACTGTGTGTCAGGTGAGTTAGTAAAAGGCTCAAGCGTACTGAGCATGACTTAAGTTTGCTCAGCAGCAAAGGGTGTGTCCCACCAATGACAGCACTGAATTTGCAGCATCACTTACCATTCGCTTTGTGCTGGTTGAGGTACAGGCCTTTATAAAACTTGCAAGTTGAATTGTCACCTTTGCAAACCCCACAGGCATCTGAAACTGCTTTGGAGCCAAGTTCATGATCGCATCCCACTGGCTGTAACCAAAAAAAAAAAAAAAAAAAAAAAAAAAAAAAAAAAAAAAAAAAAAGGGAGAAAAGAAAAAGACTATAGAAGCCAGTAGCTTAGAATAACCAAGAGGTACATGGTTTTCCATATTTACTGAACATTAGGAAGGTAGGGCAGATTTACGGTTAAAAGCAGAGTCTCAAGTTTGACTAGGCATTCAAATCCTAGGCATTCAAATCTGTCATGACTGGATGTAAGATCAGGTAAGTTACATAACTTACAGACATCTGTAAAACTGGAATGAAACGTCACCACTGCTACTAATGGGAGGGGAATTTATTCAGGCCAGCTCTACCAGTGAAAAATAAAAATGCTGGGACACCACCCCCTTCCCCACCACGAACACACACACAACCCTTAAAAGATCACAGAGCTCACAATCAAATTAAGACCAAAGAGAAAGTGGATCCCGGAAGAAAAAGAAAAACTAATCTGAAATAAACAGAGTGCTATTTCCAAACACACTTACGAGGTTCTAATCACAGAGTGAAAATACTTAGTGAACACGAAAGAAAAGTCTACTACTACTATTATTTACATTCTAATTGAATTTTGACAACTACTGTGTAAAGTAGAATATATCATCATCGCCATATGTGGAAAGAGTGAAAAGGCAACTCAAAACACTGGACGGGGGTCATGCAGAAATTAAGAGGGAATTTGGAGATAAAACTCACATCCAACTGGAAAATGTTACCCTCTTCCCCCCACACCACCTGCTTTTATCCAGACCCAAGAATCTCTTGGAACACTTCTTACGCTATGCATTTGATAGGAGGCAACACAAGCATGACCATACACCCCAAAGCAGAGATGTTCTCTTACTTCACAAATCCCATCAATGCAAACATCATTTTTGTGTGGGGAGCAAGGAGTTCCGTCTTTCACCTTGCTGGACATGGCAAAAAAGAATTCAAAGTTCTCAGCCTTGCAGTACAGCTTACATCGATCTTCCTCTAGAAGCAAAGAGATCAAAAGAGGTCATGGTCAAGAGGAAATCATAGGAAAATGACACGAGTACCAAAAAGATGAGTTAAATTTAATTAGAAAGCTATTACGATCAAGATGGAAGATGTTACACACACTTTTCTGGGCAGATGTGTGTGGCTTTTAAAAATATGAGTTCCTTTTAGTAGTCCATATAAAGTCTGCTTTAACATTGATACATGAGAATTTTATTTCTCTAATCCTGAGTAACAGCCATAATACACGTGGTTGGTGGGTTGTGTCACTACCCTCCTTGGATAGTAGATATTTAAGGCTTTACAGGCCCTGAGGTCAGCCATTAACATTATGTAAATGAAGGACAATTGCTGTGTCCCAATAAAACGTTATTTTTTAAATTTTTTATTTTTTTTTTGCTGTACGCGGGCCTCTCACTGTTGTGGCCTCTCCCGTTGCGGAGCACAGGCTCCGGACGCGCAGGCTCAGCGACCATGGCTCACGGGCCCAGCCGCTCCGCGGCATGTGGGATCCTCCCGGACCGGGGCTCGAACCCGTGTCCCCGGCCTCGGCAGGCAGACTCTCAACCACTGCGCCACCAGGGAAGCCCTAAAACGTTATTTTTAAAAAACGGGCCAGATTTGGCCCACAGGTCATAGTCTGCTGACTGTGATTTAGGACACGGATTATTTTACATATTTATTCAGTCTGTTAAGAGCGAAAATTCTAGGCACTTTGGAAAAAAGGCATATGGTCAATAATGTTTATAAAACATACAGAAGAATCATATCATGAAAAGGAGGAGGAAGCAAACAAACTAAACATTCAGGTTAAAAAAATGTAATTTTTATTGATAATTAAGTCCCTGAGAAGTTTCTGGTATCACAGGCAAAAACAAAGAAGTATTATCTCTATAGAGCACTTGTTATCAGAAAGGAGTTGTGCCTATTTCTCCAATAGAAAGAGTTCTTTCTTGGCCAGGAATTCCAGATGACGTTTCTCCCATGAGACCTGATGTGCAACTGTGTGATATCCCTGATAACAGTTTTACAACAAACGTGTAAACAGTTTGCAAACGGTTGTGCTTCATGAAACCTCTCAATAAAAGACAAAGTCAAAAATATGAAGGCAGTGAAATTATTATGGTCCAAATATGCAGCCATGTGGATGGATTCCATTTTTTTCTCACCTAGGAATTCTTTCTAATAGAAGTTTTATCTCACGCCTCCTACCCTGTGCATATGAGATTAGGGAGCTGGAAGACATGTTACCCTCTTTTTTCTCCCTCATTCCCAGGAATTAACAAGTTCTAGAAAGTTCAGTTTTTCCAGTACAGGTTCCTGGGAAAGTTTAGGAACTAGTCTATTAGAAAGAAACAAAGAAGCCGGGGCAGGGGATAAATTAGGAGTTTGGGATTAACAGATACACACTACTATATATAAACAGATAAACAACAAGGTCCTTCCTACTCCATAGCACAGGGAACTATACTCAATATCTTGTAATAACCTGTAATGAAAAAGAATCTGGAAAAAAAAAAAAAATATATATATACACACCAACTGAATCACTTTCCTGTACACCTGAAACTAACACAACATTGTAAATCAACTATAGTTCAATTAAAAAAAAAGAAACAAGGGGCTTCCCCGGTGGCGCAGTGGTTGAGAGTCCGCCTGCTGATGCAGGGGACACGGGTTTGTGCCCCGGTCCGGGAAGATCCCACATGCTGTGGAGTGGCTGGGCCCGTGAGCCATGGCCAGTGAGCCTGCGCGTCCGGAGCCTGTGCTCCGCAACGGGAGAGGCCACAACAGTGAGAGGCCCGCGTACCGCAAAAAAAAAAAAGAAAAAAAAAGAAACAAGAAGAAGGAAACTCATCACTGGAAGACAAAGACTGTCTACGTTTATGAATAAATTCTTTCCCAAACTGCATGAATGGCACAGACCTTCAAATCATGGTCAGTCTTTTCGATTTTAAATAAGTATCAAAAGGAGAAGAGGGAAGGATGAGAAGGCCTTAACTTTTCTGTCTCCCCACTCTAGGATGTGCGACCCTAAGTGTCTGTTTTTTATTCTTTATTTTTTGGCCAAGTGGCATGTGGGATCTTAGTTCCCTGACCAGGGATAGAACCCATGCCCCCTGCAGTGGAAGCGCGGAGTCTAAACCACTGGACCGCCAGGGAAGTTCCTGGGGTCTCTGTTTTATTCAATGTACTCGCCGCTGTATCTAGCAGAGTGTCTCCCAGGCAGTAAGTACTCAGTCAACATCTGTTGAGTGAATGAATGAAATGCCAGGCTCCCTACCTGGTAAAAACTGCAATAATATTAGTGAAAGAAATTTGAAATCAAAAACCATTTTATAAGTCACAAAGTTTATCTGCTTCACTTTCTCTTTATGTATTGAACCCACAACTTATCTAAAGGATGATAACAACAGATTCTGTGCACGCTATATTTAAAGGAAGATGTGGGAAAGACCAAGGGTTATCCAAGACGACAAAGCAAAGGAAGGACAAGAGACTCTTGTAGGAAGAACCATAGATGAGAAACATGGAATTAGGGGTGAATACAGCCAAGAGAAAATAAGTCTTCAAGTGTCAGAACTGAGAGCAACTGCAGCTATCCTAAATGTTCGTGGGAACCTGCTGCACGGTACCCTTCCTAGGTAATTTCTTAGTTCCTGACAGAATGTCTCCAGTGATAGAGCATTTACTGCTCAGGATGGGACACGCTTCCATTAAGGACAGTTGATATTTATTTATTCATTTGTTCCAAGTGCTGTTCTTACGTGAGAGAGATACAAGCATACTCAAAACGGACAGAGGCTTCAACCCTGGGGAACCTAATAATTCTTGTGGGGAGAAAGATAATGAATAAATGCCAATATAATATCAATTCTCGCACCAAGAGCAATGAAGAATAAAGCAGGGCAAAGGATTCAGAAAATGACAGGAAGGAAGGTCTCTCTGAGGACACGGCCACAGGAACCATAGGAATTTCTGAGCACGTGAATTAATTGTTTTCAGAAGCAATTTCCAATAAATTGAAATCTCCCTCTGTTCAATCTCTCTTTGAATTTTTGAAGGTAACTAGTTTCTCTCCTACAGTCAACATCTGTCAGTCCCTCACTGCTTTCTCCTAAGACACAGATTTCAGAATTTTAATGTCGGTCCCAATTTGTGCTTTTAGACAAGCAGCTTTTGGACCCAGAACTAGATTCACACTCCTGCAACGGCTGGGCTGGTGTTGAGCAAAGCTGTAGTACCATCCCCTTGGATTTGGAGATGTTACTTGTCATAACGAGGTCTCTGATCACATTAGCTTCTTTTTGGTCTCTGATTATATAGGTTCATTCTGAGCTTTCGCACAGAAGCAGTCCTCCATCTTATTTCCCATGAATTATCATTAAATTTGGTCTCTTCCCATCCTGCATACGTACAATTGGGATTCACGTTAATCCCTTTTCCAAAGGAAGAGTGGACGAGTTCTGATAAAGCAAGTGAATGGCGAAAATGAAAAGGAAACAACCAAAATGGTGACAGCTTATTCTGCACAGGTAACACAAAGTACGTTAAATTTGGTACTTGTACTTTGTACATATGGTAACAAGAATAAATTCTGATGCTCAGCCAAGATCAAATCAAATCAACATAAAAGGTCAAATACAAGCCATTACTTTAAGGTATAATAAGTACCAAGAACTTAATACAGAGACATTTTTTATTCATGATGCGTGTGTGTGTGTGTGTGCGTGTGTGTGTGTGTGTACACTCTGCAAAGCCTTTCCATGCTTGTAATCATCTACCACCTCAGGTACCGAGTGTGGTGTCTCTATGGGGCATATATGGTTTCATGAGTTTTTGGTCTGGACAATTCATACCAATTTCAATTAACGTCCCTGGGAGACTTAATTGCTGAAATGTCAAAGGTAAGTTTAGAAACGTAAGTACATTCCAAACACATGAACTCTTCATGTGGGAGGAAAGGGGTGTCTTGTGGAAAAAAAAAAAAAAAGTGTGGAAAAATAAACAAAACCTAAAGAAATGAATGAAAAACTGGGCCAGGACGGGTCTGGGGAATGAAAGGTAAACATGGAAACTTTTTTACACAGGCAGCAACTTCTTCTGTGCTGTTCACTCACGTTACTGTTCACATAGAAACATATTTGTTTGAGGTTCGTAGAGACCAAATTACCTTCCACTTTCGTATAGGGTTTCCACTGGTAGAACCATCCACGGAAAGGTTTGCTGTTATATTCTGCACACTGCTGGGCTCGAAAATCCAAGCTATTTTCATTACAAGGGTTAATACTGCACAGCTGATGTACACGGCTAGAGCCATGACAGAACTTGCCACCATACTGAGGCCTAAAAGGAAAATTAAAGATCTTCAATACTAGCAATCAAAAGGCTATTAGTCACAGGCAATAATATAAGGAGGGACAGTCAAGATGATCATGGTCACAGTGTATGCAGTCCATTACAAAAATGGAAATATGTAGTCTACTACCCTTGTGTCCCAACCCTTCTTATACCCACGGCAGACATAACTAATCAATCAAGGATTTTTCTTTTTCTTTGCTTTCTTTTCTCAGCATAGCCCTTGGGTAGCCACTACCACTGCTCATCAATTTCCATGTTAGACCAAACTTACTTGCCACCTCTGAGCCAATTTTTACATTCTGGCGATTTCCATAAAGACTGATGAAGGCATATTCTTGACACTCATCCTATCACCTCATGCGTTAGGGAAATCTGTAAACACACCTAAATGTTCTTGTTAATGTAGATGCGTGCTTGTGCGCTACACATGCAAACACACACGCCCCATGTGTTGGCATCAAAGCTCTTCCAACGCAGACCCAACTCCTCCCCAGCTTGTCTGCCATCTCTGACCACTCCCATAATCCTCCTACAGCTTGCCATGCGCCTGCTGTGATGCAGAACAGCGGTCCCCAACCTTTTTGGCACCAGGCACCAGTTTCGTGGAAGACAGTTCTTCCAGGAACCGGGGTGGGGGGCGGAAGGCAGGGGATGGTTCGGGAGGCAACGCGAGCCATGGGGAGCGGCAGATGAAGCTTCACTCCCTCACCCGCCACTCACCTCCTGCTGTGCGGCCCGATTCCCAACAGGCCGTGGACCGGTACCAGTCCGCAGCCCGGGGGCTGGGGACCCCTGACGTAGAAGGTCAGTCAAGACACTGACGATATTACATGCCATATTTTCCAATCCAGCTTTGTCAGTCACTGAGCTGATAGCTTGATGACTGTCAGACTCACGCGTGTTTTATTCTAATGGATTCTAAATTCTGGGGGGAAAAACATGTCCTTGTTTTCATCTGCATCACCACTTTTTAACGTTGCAGGTGGCCTGCTCCTTTCCTGCCAAGCACAATGGGAAATGGATTTCCAGAGTAGGGAATCCCATTAGAACATAAATAATTGTGATCTAATGGCAAGCTCTTTAAGATCTCGCTAGGCAGACTGCAAAGACCGGAAAGCAAAGTAAAAAGGAGCGTCAGCCACACTGAAAGTTACCAGGGACATCTTACCCAGCTGACTCCTCGCACAAAGCAAGTGCTTCTTTTCATTCCCACTTTGTTTTGTAGTTTTCTCCTAAGGCTAGATCCCAACTACGGATCACCTCTTACAGAGGCTCAGGGCAAACATGTAACATGAAAGAAGGCTCCAAGTTAATAAATTTCTGTGATTAAAATTCCTTGTCTCTTTAGGAAGCACAGGAATGCTATAAAACACCCCTGGATTTGCTTCAGCACATTTTATCAAATTCCCCTATGCTAAAATGGATTCAACAGAAACGGGAAGTGTCACACCGCCAGAATGAGATTTTTCAGCTATTTCAAAACATTCTGGAACAACTACTAAAACATTCAACAGTCACTGTGCTAGATTAAATCCCTGAAGACTTCGTAAATCATTATCCGAAACGCATTTCGAAAAACCTTAAAGTGCCATATGAGAGCCTTACTCTATTCCTGTGCATCTTTATGAGTCATAATTAAAATTTTCTCAGCGTCTTTCTTGTCGGAGAGTTTACAAATGAACTTCATTTAGACTACTCAAATTCAATAAAGTAAAAGAGGACCACGTGTGACTGCTTCAAGTCAGACACTGTAACACGGGAAAGACCTCAAAACTCATAGAGCCATCCCCTCATTTTATAGATGAAGTGGAAAACGGCTAATAGAGCTTCCAAAACGTGCTCAGCGAAGGTCACATGTCTAGAAAGAGACAGAACAGAGCTCAACCTCATCCCTTTGGGCTCTCCCGGATGCCGGTCCTGCCCTGCCAGGCATGCATTTAACTGAGTTAGGCTAGAGGGGCGGGGCATGAGAAGACCAAGAGGGAGACAGTGATGTCCAGTGGTTAGGGAACTGGCCTTGGACAGTGAAGCAGACCTGAATCGAAACAGACTCTGCCCTTTCCCAGCTTAACTTTAGGCAATTTTAGTTAACCACCTAAATCTGTAAAATGAGGACAGCTGTGATGATTACCTGAGAGAATGTTGGTAAAGAATTTAGGGCAGAGTCTACAGCCTAGCTAGCACAAACAAATTGTAACTATTTTAAAGTGCTTTCTACTTTTAATGACTGGCAAAAATTTGGACTTTGTCATCAAATCCTCAATTACAGATACATTTTTTTCTGCAGCTTTGAACGTGGGTATTAGGATAAATTAACATAAAATTCTACCATGATGTCCCTTGGTACAATGAGTTCTTTTATCATTAAAAAAAAAAAAAAACACCAGAAAACAAATATCTAGGCACCTGATTTTTTCTTTGTATTAAGCTACTATAAAGTATACCCATATTTGCTTCTGCATAATTTACCAACTCCTGACTACAAATGGTTATTCTTGGCTGAGTGGCTGATCATTAATATCAGTTGGGAAGCTCTGTTTAAAAAATATATATATATATATGTATATAACACATACATATACACACATATATTTACATATATGTGATTTACATACACACACGGACACATATACATAAATGATATTCCTGGGCCCTCTGCAGGCTTTCTCAATAAAAATACATGATGAGGGATATCAAGAAATCAGTGCTTTTTAAAGCACATTTGATGATTCTGATAATCAGCCGAGCCCAGAATTTACTGGTTGAAAAATGGGCCAGAGATATGATTCAACGATTCTCCTGGCACTGTGACTCCAGAGGCACGACATTCTTTCTCAAATCGACTCATGTTTTAGGAGAGTTCTAGAATGCCTTAGCAAGCTTACTTATCACTATTTGAATTTTACTATTTGAATTTTCACTATTAATTTTCTTGAACAGAGTGTATAGGCATTTCACGAGGCTCTCTTCCAGGAACCCAGAAAAAATGTTCACTGTAAGGACTAAGACAGTGGGATCTTGGTCTGACTCTCCCATGTCCAGCTTGGTGACCCAGCAAGAGCTGCTCCTCTGAATGGGACCCTCTGTCTCCCCTGGCTACCCATTTGCAAAATAACTAGAGGAGACAACACGTTTCAACTCACGTATCTGTTCTAACCTGATTGGGAGCAAACGCCTGGAGAAGTCTTTTGAGAAGGCACAGTGGGGAGGCTTTGATCAATTAATAAGGTCTGTCACAGACACGGGAAGAAGAAGAAGGGCCATATTTGCCTGGTACTGGCCATTCCAGAACCAGATAACCTTTCAATTCTTTTGAAGCTGAAAAGTTGGATAAATCCATGACCCAACCAGAAATAATTCATTTTTTATGAAACAAACTATGTTCTGAGAAAACCATCATTACTGTGCCACGAAATGCTCGCATTGCTTTTCACGTGAAAAAATGAGATGGTTAGGCTGATCTGAACAGACCAAGTGTTTAAACTGAAGCAAGCGAGAAATAAGCAACTTGAAAGAGGGAGAAGAAAACAGCTTTACGACAACCATGTGAAATAAGAATGGAGAACTGACTCAATTGTCTTGAAGCAGCCGATCATTTACTTGTTTTATTTGTGACTTCGCGCATAATTAAAGAGAATCCTGATTAGCCTTAATCTTGTTTAAAATGATAAAACTGCACCGAGTAGAACTACTCGAGCGATTAATTCTTTTATAGGCATCTCTAAAGTTACAGTATGCTATTTCCATGAACAAGGCCCTATTATAATGAGTGTTCTCAATCCCACAGATATGAGAGAGGTTTTCATTTAAATCTCAGGGGCGTCGTTCACGCACTTCACCGGCAGAGTTATTAAATTAGGTAATCTCTTTCTTTCTTGGGAAAGTAGCGAGATTGTAAAATGTTGCGATGTATGAAATACCAGATTCCTGAAATGTGCTGCAAAAAATGAAAAGTAACACAATGATTTTAACAATTCTATCCAGGACACGGGCTACATTCAAAGCATGAGGAGGGTGTTCTTAATAATCTGGTATAAACTGCAAATGTATCACAAGCCTCCCTACCATGAGACCTAGTTATTGGGCCTGATTAGAGCAGAGCATCTCAACTGGGAATGACTTTGCCCCCTACAGGACGCTTGGCCAAGTCTGGAGATATTTTCGTTGCCGTAACTTGGAGGTTGGGGGCAGGGGGACTCATCCTACTGGCATCGAGTGGGTAGAGGTCAGGATTACTACTAAACACCCCGCCACATACAGGACAAACCCCCAAAACAAAAAATTTTCAGCCTAAAATGTTAAGAGTGCCAAAGCTGAGCGATCCTAGATCAGCCTGAGATACTGCGAGCACCTAACAAACCACGGTCAAAGCATCTCCAAACCCTCCCTTACATTTTGGAACAAACTGGCCTCTTGATCCAGCTCAGATGAAGTACAGTTTGTCTTTTCAAAAACTTCCTTTTGCTCTAATTTCATTATTTATTTAAATTTGCAATCCACCAAACATTTATGCAATGCTTGCCATGTACCAGGCAATTTTGAAAAGCCCTATACAAGTACCAGCTCAGTTGAGGTAGGTCCCATCATTATCCCCTTTTTACAAATGAGGGACCCAGAGCAGGGAGAGTTAGCTGTCCAAGGCCGCCTAGCAAGGAAGGGGTGGACAGGAGGCCCACTTAGGTTCCCGGGCTTGAGAGTCTCTGTTCTCAACCTCCATGCTATGTCACCAACCGAATCGTGTGGTAAAATTAAATTCACTAGTTTTTCAGGGTCCCATCAGTTTCTCACCCCCATAGCCTTCTCCAAAGTCCAATTTCATCAGGAAGGCCTCTGCTCGCTGCTTCTGAGCACTGACCCTCTGTTACCCGTGTTCCTGGCGAGTTTAGGGTGAGAATGATGAAAACCACATGGGCCCCAGAACCTTTTACCGAATGCCCACTGGATGCTCCCCAGCGTGCCGGGAATTCTAAAGACACAATCTCTAATCCGCCCAAACCATGTGAGGTGGGCGCTGTCATCTCCATTTTATACATAAATCCAACCTCCAAGTTCAAGCGATCTTCCCAAAGCCACACAATTAATAAGTGACAGACCCAGGATGTGGAGTCATATCTTTCCATCTCCAAGTTCTGAGCTCTTTCGACATCACCACTCCAGTCAGGAAATGTACATCTCACACTTGTTTCACATGGGAATTAGAGCAGATAAAAGTAACCTAAAACCACCTTCATTTCACAGAGCACGGAGGGCAGCTCAGACTCCCAGCACCACCAGATCAGATGGTGCCCACAAGCCAATCTCAACCCAGGGATGTTTTGATCAGTCCTCCCAGCATTTTATCTTTCTAAAGAAAATTGAATTTGTTGTCAATATTTTAAAAATTGGGAAATTTCACGCAACAGTTTTTCGGATTTCTGGTTTCTCTCGAAAAGTCAGGCTGATCTGTCAACACATGTTGATGTACATTCCTGTAAGGCAAAAATCAGCATACTTTCTCCAGTTCATCAGTTTGCAACACATACACACATACACACACAGAGTCTACCAGCCAAGCTTCTCTGTTCTACAATATCCCAGGCATGCAGCTCTAATTTAGACGCACAAAGGAATTCACACCATTACTGGAGTCCGTGACAGCAGACTCACACAGAGAATAACTCCTTTGCTGTTTTGAGGTTTCTGCCCATCATACCTCCCCCAGAGCATACAGCCTTTATATACAAGCAGTAAAACCCTCATTCGTTGATTGCTATTAAGCAGATGGAATAAAACTACAGTTATAAACAGGTATAAACAAGACAGACAAATATGCAAATATGTAACAGGCTGAAGGTTCATGCCTTACAAATGCTGACTTTGTGTCAGAGCCTTACTTGGGGTTATTGCAGTGTCTCTCCTGATACTTCACGCCTCCACCACACGTTCGGGAACATTCTGACCACTTCGACCAGGCGGACCACTGGCCGTGGATGGGCCGAGGCCCGTGCTCCCCAAACTTGACACACTGGCCTTGCCGACACCACTGTGAAAAGAATGTGTGACTTTCAGAGACCACCTGGGAAAGCACGCGGAGATGCCTTGATAGCATCCCTTTTGCTGGCTGTGCTTACACGCTGGTACCCTGCCTTCCCCACGTTCATTCTGAAAGGCTGACATCTAGGGAGAAGGGGCGTTTGTCACCAGAAGGCTGAGTATGAGAGGACAGGCTTTGTGAGCTGTCCAGGTGACGTGTTCAGATAAGGATCTACCCTACCGCCTACGGAGGCAGCGCAGACACGAAGGCGAGCCTCCCCTGACGTTTGGAAACAATGGGGCTCAGAGAACCCTTGGGCTCATTTTTCTTCCGGGAGAATCAGCTTTTCAGATATGAACACAGAATTTATCATGATTATCACATCCAAAAGACAGATATAAGGATGCATACGTTTTTATTTCAAATCATCCCTATAGAGCATTTCTGTTGAAACCGAGTAGCTTTCAGGCTACACAAATTGTGTTTTTAGATAACACCTTTGCCCTTCTGATTATAGGAAAGGTCCCTGTGTCAGACCCTCTGATGACTTTGAACTGAGTGTCTTTTCTGAATCAGCTCTGGGTCTCTCATGTGCTGGTGATCTGCTCAGTCCGAGAGCTGTGTTCTGTGCTGACCTTTCCATTTGAGTTCTTCTTTGTCATCCAGTCCAGTTCTGTGGGTCACCTCTGTCCTCTGGGGTTGCACTCACCGCTGGGAGTGCTTTCTTTTTTCCCCCTGCGGCGCTTTTATTACGAGCAAGTTCTGCATGATTTAGAGCATAATTGCACACTTGCCTAAAAGCCTCTGCAATTAGATCCAAAGGGTTGGGGTTTGGATCGTGCCAGGTTCTGCCGAGGAGTGGGGATCGGTTACAGAATTATGGGGAGTTGGTTACGCGTTCAAATCTCCACTTTTCCCCCGTGATACACTTGGCTTCGTGGTGGTTTGTTGTGAGGCTTGGTTGCTAGCGCGCTTTGACTAGGTCAAGAGATGGCTTCCTTCCTTCAGTTTCTTGCCATGTGCTGATGAATTCCTCTGTTTTCCATTTTTCTTTTCCCTGGATTAATTGCTACTTCAGAGTTTGCATGAAATCATATAACGCTGTTGAGAACTTTGACGGGGGAAGCAATGGGTCATTTGAGGATTTTGTCAACCATAAGCACGAACCTGAATCTTCCCCACCAAGAATGGCTGCGTCTCTCAGGCACTGAGCTCAGTGGCTGGGACAAAATAATAACAAGAGCCAAAAATAACAACAACAGCAGCTACAGTTTATTAAGTTGCTTCTCTGTGTGCACAATGGTGCTGGGGGGGAGATGGGGGAAAACTTCATATGCAGTGTCTAACGTAACCTTCACAAAGCACGTCACAGTTAATAACTATTTTCTGAGTGAAAGAAATTTAGCAAAGAAATACTAACTTGCTCAAAGTCAAACTACCCAACTAGCTACACAACCAGCTGAGACCGGGTTTAAACTCAGTAGCCTAAGGACATATTTACTACTCACCTCGGAGGCAAATGACTGACCCATGCATCTTAACTCGAAATTTTTTTTATTTTTTAGAAATATGGTTTTGAGATCTGTTCCAATCCTTCAATTAACTTGCCTTTCTTTTATTTCAATATTCATCCTGGTATCAAGTTAAGCTGCTCAGAGATTTGTCTCCTCTGGCGTTTTTAATCAGTAGAGAAATCAGGAATACATAGGAATATACACACATACATGCACGATCTGCATGTTTGTTACATATAAAACATAATACATAAGATATAGACACATGTAGTTATATGGATCTATGCATATATGCTTCTATCACTGCTTCTAATTTCAAATTAAATGGCCATGACTTGGGCAGATACCTTTTATAATAGACAGCAAGCACAAACCTTTCTTTCCTCGTACACATAACCTACATACAAGTATGAGACTTTCATATCCTCACATTTACCCAGTATTCGTGGCACAAATACCACTGAAGGACCAGCGAGAAGGGGGCAGGGAGGATTCAGGTGGGTTTCAGTTACAATGAAAGAAACAAAACATGGGGTGACTGCTACTCTACAGGACATGGCCCTGGCCTCATGGAGTTTACAGTCTAATGAACAGCCAATTACATCCCCTAGCGGAAGAAGACTCCAAGAACCATATCTATGAGTTCAGTCTAATTATACTGGAGTGAAGCTGGGTGGAAGTTACCAGAATACTCTCAACTGAGGATGACCTTACCGGTAAGGGCTTTTCCGCAGTTTATTGTATAACCATAGTCTGGTGTTTCAAAATAGTGAGATGGGGGCAGTGGTCTAAGGACATCTATTTTCTAATTTCTGGCCTGATTAATCTCATGCTATATTAACTTAAGTCTAATCCAGAAGCAGTCTAGCCCCTGTCGAACTAGATCCTGGGTGTATTTACATAACAGACCTTTGATCTATGCCATTTATCACTTATTTTCCTCATTTACTATATAAATCTTTTCTCGTACATCCCTCTCATGTTTAATGCTGTTGCTTTCTTAATGAAAGAATGCCCACTAATCCTCAAGTTGCAAGTTCGAAACTCTGACACTCCAAAAATAAAAATGATGTGAGCAGTATTTACATATTCGATTAATTCATTGTTTTGTATCACCACAGCTAAAACACCCTTCTGCACATTTTCGCTGAGAATGCTAACTGAGATTTCCTAAGACCAGGCCATCTGATTAAAAATCGCATATGATGCTTCAATTTTTTTAATATTTATTTTCTTTAAAATAAAAACAGTTAAAAAATAAAATCTTTTTAGAGGTATTGAAGAAATGCCTTAATGACTATCAGAAAGCATCTTCTGAATATTCATTTATTTCGTGTGTCTGTGTCTTTGCCTTTATTGCTGGTCTCTTCGAAAAAGTCTCTCTTTCACCCAACTGAGGACCTTCAAATTCAAATTCCTTCACCCAACTGAAGAACTTCAAATTCAAATTCCAACAGCCATCTTGGGGCACCCATTCATTGTAGTTTATTCTAAGTGCACCCCTATTTCCAAGCAGGATTCATTTCTGATTCACTTGGGCTTCGATAGCAGCTACGCGCTTCAAGAAGATGTGTTTAAAAAGAACCAAAGTTATTGGCTTCTGTGCAGGTTCCCCCCCTGGACTGTAAATGTTTGAAGAGATAAAATGGAGTTTTATTTATCTCTGTAGATATTTCACTGATATCTAGTGGTCAAGAAATTATGATGGAATTGAATTCAATTTAAGTGGCCAATTCTTTTCTACAGGCTTGGCTGTCTCAAGAGAGCCAATGGCAGAGACCAAAAAACCCGCAAAATCTCCAGCTCTCTCATTGTTCACAGCTTCTCTGTCATGGTCTTTCAAAGTTATGCCCCAAATCTGGATCATTTTACTGGGACCTCAAGTGTATCTTTTAGGATCTTCCCGGACCGGGGCACGAACCCGTGTCCCCTGCATCGGCAGGCGGACTCTCAACCACTGCGCCACCAGGGAAGCCCCATCCTCAAGTGTATCTTCCCCTCCAGACTCTACTGGGAAAGGGGAAGAAAAACAGAAACTCATATATGAGAGTCCTTCCTTCAAAACGCAGAAATCTCCCATAATCTTCTGTAATAGAAATGGTTCTTAGGGTTGAAGATATTGAAAGCGAAAAGCCTTTCTGTACAACCTAGATGGAGATGCAGCTCGCCCCTCAAGAGATGTTGCTATAAGGGACAGGATGCTGCTATCGGGCATGTCAGAAGCTCAATGACTGGTCCTGTGAGGTGCATCACAGAGGCTTTGTATGGAGGCACAGTCCTTCCTTTGCTACTAAAGGAAATATCTGCTTCCCAAGGCTTGTCTACACTGAATCAAGTTTAAAAAACAAACAGTAAACAATGAAGCCCTCCAGCTCACTGAACTAGAAACATTTGAACCCAAGCCTCCATCTAAAAATGGAAAACAAAGGCAAAAGGAAAGAAACCTTCTTAAAAGATGGAGCCAACTCGGTTATATTCGCAGTGAGTTTTAGAATAGCTGCTAAAGAATGCTGGTTAATTGAAAGCAAAGTCCGAAAACAGATGAAGCCAAAGTGTTCCAGTCTGAGGTAACAGTACAAATAGTTTGGGTTCTATACTTTATTAAGTCTCTAGAACTAAAAACTAACAAGTAGGCAGTTTACCATACTCAAGCCACAAACGGTCCCTTCCGCGGCAGGCATGAACTTGGTCTCACACCTGTGGCCCACTCGGTGGCACCAAAGTGATTTGCAAATGTCCTGAAAGGAAAGAAAGAGATGGCAAGGGTGACGATACAATAAAAACAAAAATATCCAAAGCTGTTGTATAAAACATTCTATTTTCAGGTGGCCGAAATGGGGCACTATCCAGAAAGTAGAGTCAAGTGAAGTTAGTAGTAGCAAGGTAACCAGTAATATGTCCTAGCAAATACGTAAGCAGGAAACTTCTACACTACCCATATATTCATGTGTGTTTAGTAATGACTGGGAGGTAACAATAGTTAATTTGGAGACTATTTGCCTTTTAACTAAGAGATCTGGTTTCTAACCATCATCACCACCATCATCATCACCACCATCACCATCATCATTTAAGTAGAACAGACCAAGACTGGAATAATGCATGTCTGATTCAAATCCTTGTCCTGCATTTCCAGGCTGCAGGACCTATGGACATGTTATAGAAGCCCTTTACACAGCGGCTTCCTCACCTGTGAATAAGTGATAAAATTAGCACGTGCCCCAACAGGGTTGTTCTCAACGATAAATGGTGTAAATGATCATCATCGTTCCTTCCTCACCTTTATAATAATTCTCAAGCATTTGGACAATTTAATTCTTACACTAGGCCTAGGAAATAATATAACTCTCATGCTGGATTGTAGTAGGCAGAATGATGGCCCCCAAAACAGCCATGTCCTAATCCTTGGAACCTGTGACTATATTAGGTTATATAGCAAAGGAGAATTAAAGTTGCAGATAAAATTCATGTTGCTAATCCGTTGACCTTGAGACAGGGAAGTGCTTAGATTTTCCAGATGGGCCCAAGGTAATCACAAGGGTCCTTAAACAGGGAAGAGGAAGACAGAAGAGAACCAGAGAGATGGCAGCGGGGGGAGGACTCAGGGAGGTGTTGCTGATTCTGAAGATGGGGGAAGAGGCCGTGACCCAAGAATGCCAGCCACTTTGGGAAGCTGGAGAAGGCAAGAGAATGGCCTCTCTTCTAGACCTTCCAGAAGGAACACGACCTGGCCAACACCTGATTTTAGCCCAGTGTGATGCATTTCAGATGTCTACCTCCAGAACTGCAGGAAAATAAATTTGAGTTGTTTTAAGTCACTACGTTTGTGGAAATTTATTACAGCAGGCATAGGAAATAAATACTGTCGTTAACACCATTTAGTGGTGAACAGCAATTCCTCTTATAAACTCATTGAGATGAGGAAACTGAGCAAGATAGATACTGACAGTTTCAAGCTGTAAAGTCCCCCAGCTGGTAAGTGGCAAAGGCAGGACTCAAACTGGCCTGATTTCAGAGTCCGGATCCTTGACCATTGCTCTGGACCTGGATGTGCCATCAATGGATGCTAGAAAGCTCTCAACTTCTCCAGGCCTTGGCTGCCTATCTATAAAGGAGCGGGGAGGACTTCCTTGGTGGCACAGTGGTTGAGAATCTGCCTGCCAATGCAGGGGACATGGGTTCAAACCCTGGTCTAGGAAGATGCCACATGCCGTGGAGCAACTAAGCCCGTGTGCCACAACTACTGAGCCTGAGCTCTAGAGCCCGTGAGTCACAACTACTGAGCCCCCATGACACAACTACTGAGCCCATGCGCCTAGGGCCCATGCTCCACAACAAGAGAAGCCACCGCAATGAGAAGCCCGCGCACCTCAATGAAGAGTAGTCCCTGCTCACTGCAACTAGAGAAAGCCCGCGCACAGCAATGAAGACCCAATGCAGCCAAAAATAAAAAAATAATTTAAAAAAAGAAAAAAATAAAGGAAGGGGACTGAACCAGATTCCTTCCAGCTCAAAAGGTGGAGTTGCTTTTCAGAATGACATCATTAATGGAATGTCAAAATCATGAATCGCCAAACTCATTCCATTTTGTTCACCACATTCTATTGACTAAGGTAGAAAGTGAACACATCTATTTTTGGGAAAATAGTAACAATGAGGGAGAATACAAAATGATTTTTGTGGTCACTTCTTGTACTCGAAAATTCAATGAACCAGGCAG
Source organism: Neophocaena asiaeorientalis asiaeorientalis (assembly GCF_003031525.2). Taxonomy (NCBI): domain Eukaryota; kingdom Metazoa; phylum Chordata; class Mammalia; order Artiodactyla; family Phocoenidae; genus Neophocaena; species Neophocaena asiaeorientalis. The sequence goes on from NW_020185335.1 coordinate 5,672,998, forward strand.
GCACCTGATTCTCCAAGCATTCCAGTTAATAGACACTTCATGGTTAGAAAATATGGCAAGAACACACTTAGAAATATTTCACCAAAAAAGTGTTCCACAGGACTGAGAAAAGAAAACACAAGGAAACGAGAGATACAGGCAGTGAGCCTGGTCTTACGGACCGTAAAATTCTTCTCCCAAAAAGAGAAGGGAAGGACCTGCAGGACACTGCTTGGAAACACCACCACGAGCAGCAGCCCCAGATAGGCACCACACATACTATTTCCAAAGCTCAATACAGCTCAGAAGACACAATATGGAAACATTTCCCATGGAAATGGACCTGCTACTGACATTAGTAGAAAGCCTAAGGCAGCCTTCCAACAAAATGAATGAGGTTCATCATCTCCGTGTGCTCCCATATTGGGTCATAGGTGGGACAAGTTAAGCTGGGAAAAGGATAACCTACATCAAAATAGAGGAAAGGGAGGTAACCATCGAAACAAAGCCGCAGTTCGAAAGGCTTTCAGAATTAAATTGTTTTCCCTCTTACAGCCAGGGGAAAGCCATAACCCACACCCGGAGCCTAGGTGACAGCCACCAAAATGACCCCAGGGTGGACCAAAGCAAAGGAGACCCCCTCATCCCACAGCCAACGCCAAGCCACAGGGCTAAGGAAAGGGGGTAGCTGGAGAAGACCAGGAAAATAAAGCAAAACACAAAAACACAGGGATTCCAGAGTGAAATACGACAGGCTGTATGAACATGTTATTTCTTTTGCGGTGAAGTACAGAAGTCAAATGTAATTATAGCCAACGACATGCTCTGACGACCCGAGAGCCCTCTGAGAAGGCTTCCTTTCAAAGTAAACAGAAATGAGAGTTTGCACTTTTTGCTTATTCTTCCCTCTTTTTTCCCCCGGCCTATTCATCTAACTTTTCCTTATCTATATAATTCCCTAGACTTAAGTCATAATTTAAGGGAAAGGAAAATAACCACGGAGACTCCAAAGGTCTCAGGTTGCCTGGATGTGGCTCTTTAAGGAAAGAGTCTCAATGCTGTATGTTGTTCTGTCCTGTCCCTGGTTGGCCACCTTCTTCTGTTGTATTCTAAAGATTGGATGCCCCTTCAGGGGAAGCGTGACATACTCAAAACGTTAATGGTCCTTGCATATCAAACTCTATCAAGCGTCTCAAGCTTTAACATGTCCAAAACAAAATCCCCCAGCTGTCCCCGCAAATCTGTCCCGTGTTCAGCCTTCTCCAGCTCACTAGCGTTTGCCAAATTAAGATCCACGTACCATGGAGGATACACCAAAAAATGTGGACGGTGTGTGCATAAATATTTCTAATGGTTACACATTTAAATTGCACTAGAAAAATATGCAATCCCATATAAAACTGGTGTTTTGGTGGTTATTATTTCTCAGGACTGGACTTTTTTTTTTTTTTTTTTTTTTTTTTTGGG
>NW_020185335.1:5674594-5762391 GCF_003031525.2 Neophocaena asiaeorientalis asiaeorientalis
CCTCAGCATGTGGGATCCTCCCGGACCGGGGCACGAACCCGTGTCCCCTGCATTAGCAGGCGGACTCTCAACTACTGCGCCACCAGGGAAGCCCTGGACTTTTATTTTTTTTTAAAGTGAGTTGATTCATAGAAAAGCAACAAGTGAAAAATAATACAGAGATATGGCACAACTAATAAAGGTAATTGTTAAGGACTGAATATTAATGCTGAAGTTTAGGAAACACTGGTGTTAACTAATGAAGAAGAGGAAGCTTAACATCAATGTGGGTGATGCAGTTTGTTTAGCTTCCACCAAGGAAGCTTTTTTTTTTTTGTGGCTCTGGGCAAATGGAATACATTCTCTGAGCTCCACTTAAAAAGTGGGTGATAGGGCTTCCCTGGTGGCGCAGTGGTCGAGAGTCCGCCTGCCGATGCAGGGGACGTGGGTTCGTGCCCCGGTCCGGGAAGGTCCCACATGCCACGGAGCAGCTGGGCCCGTGAGCCACAGCCACTGAGCCTGCGCGTCCGGAGCCTGTGGTCCGCAACGGGAGAGGCCACAGCGGTGAGAGGCCCGCGTACCGCAAAAAAATAAAAAATAAGTGGGTAATAATTCTCACTTCAAAAGTTTTTGTGAAGACTGAGGAAAAGTAAAATAAGTCTCTAAGTGGAATGCCTTATGTGGAGCAGAGGCTCACTTGGCAATTGCTGGGGGGTGATGGTGGATGGTGGTGACGGAGGACAGTAGTGATGGTGATAGCGATGGCGGTGGTGTTGCTGATGGTGGTGGTAACGGTAGTGGTGATGGTGGTGGACAAAAAGGAAGAGGGAGAAGAAAGGAGGAGGAGAAGGAATAGGAATAGAGAGGGGCAGAGGAGCTATAAATCTCCAAAATTTCCATGTATCCAGATACCTAGAATTTCCAGGTTTCTCTTTGGATACTAGGAATTAACCAACTTAAAAATGATTCTACTTTTTAGGGATGTTGAGATGGTCAGTGATGTAGTTGTCAACCAGTTGGAACCATGCTTCTCCCATTTCTACGTCCTGGACTTTTGCGTCTTCCCATATATCTTTTTCACAGAAAGGTAAGTCTTCCTTTTTTTTTAATTTTTAATTTTATATTGGAGTATAGTTGATTAACAATGTTGTGCTACTTTCAGGTGTAGAGCAAAGATGAATGGATAAAGAAGATGTGGTACATATACACAATGGAATATTACTCAGCCATAATAAAGAATGAATTAATGCCATTTGTGGCAACATGAATGGACCTGGAGACTTTCATACTAAGTGAAGTAAGTCAGACGGAGAAAGACAAATATCATATGATATCGCTTATACGCGGAATCTAAAAGAAATGATACAAATCAACTTATTTACAAAACATGTATGTCTTTCTTGAACGAAAGATGACACAAAAATTTTGTTAAGATTACTCAGGATACACCTTGATACTCAAAAAAAACAAAAGATTACTCAACATACATACAAAAGAAGTGTTAAGATTACTCGAGACACATACAAAAAAAGTTAGCTGCCGATGATCGTGTTCGTATTACTGTAAAAGGCATATGTGTGTCTTCTGAGGTGGTGATGATCTTATATGAATTACATTAAAAGGGAATATGAAACAATGATAACAAAAACAGTTACGAGCAGTAGGTAAAAGCTACTGTATCTAGATTTACTACTTGTGATAAAATCTTTGTCTACAGAGGAGGAATTTTCTTCCAAGGACACAGTCAGATGGTATTTAAACCAGGCACGGTCTATAGGGGATAAGCCTGGATAATTCACTGACAGTAAAATTGCCACTTAATTATCACGCCAAACAGATGACATTTTAGAGATAACCCAGACTCTAACCCTTGGCCTCAGCAAACCAAATGTTTATACTTCTGGTAGATACACAGACACACGATAGAATCTTAACGTAAGTTTGAAATCACAAGCAAACATACCTTCACAAAACCAAGGCTGCATAGCTTGGCTTTGGCTCCGAATTGCCACTTGCACTGTGTGTCAGCATCGTAAATCTGTCCTGGTAGTTGGTCCGGATATTTATACTGTCCTGTTTGCTTGGGCTCATCCACCAGACACCCAGCCTGAGGTGTACTGCAGTGATAACACATCCTTATTAGTTACCATGTCTATCTGTGATCTGGCCACACAAAACAACATACCTCTGAAGGCATTCATGTGAAGAAAAATGTAACATGGCAAAGAAATAGGTACATGCTTAACGTTAAAAGAGGGAGTCCTGTCCCGTCTAAGAAGATGAAATTTACACAACTGCAAAGGGTTGTACATGGTACTGGAAGTTATAGCCATCCAGCTTGTGAGGCCTGACCTACTAGGAGATGGGAGAAGTCAGTATATTTGAAAACTTTCCCCAATAGTCTCATTCAACAACGTTCAACAAATTTGTCTGAGTGCCTACTCTGTGGTGAGTATTCAAGATACAAAATAAACTAGTTAGAGACAGTTACCTGTCTTCAAAGAGTTGAAAGTCACGCTGTGTTTTTTTACAGACAATGGGGCAGTGGTCAAAGATGTATTTTACCTCAAATAATCTTTATGAGCAAAAAACGAAAAAGATTTTGAAACAAATCAGGGAATCAGGAGAAAGGATGTGTTGGGCAAAAAAAAAATCAGTCTTCATGGGATGGATTTTCATGGAAAGCACCTTATCTCCACTTACTTAAATAATTAAACTAGGATGTCACTGAGAGGTAAAACAGTATGGCGGTTATGTGGCCTTTTGGAGTCAGACAGATGGGGGTCCTAGTCAACCATGCAATCAAGATCAACTCTTATACATCTCATTACTGACATGATTTGACTTCCATAAGAGTTGTTAACACATCAAGCGAGACAATGTAACATGCTCACCACAGCGCAGGAAGCATTCAAAGTTAGCTTCTGTTGCTGTGATTATTATTATATACAAAAAAGCATTTAACTATATCATAAAAAGGATGGAAGTTCAATCTATACTAAATTGACCTTGATTTATAATATTTATTGATTTCATTCTCACATGAGATAGAAGAGATAACTTCAGGCCCTGGATCATAAATTTAAAATGAATTAGAAAATCTTCTATGTGCGAAAGTCACATAGCGAGAGGCTTGTCAATTTTTTACTGTCCTTTGGGGCATCGTTTGGTTAGACACCCTTCCATTGAATCAGCCTTGCCTGTGTGTATGGCTAATTCTGTAAACATTTGCAAATAATATGCACTGGCACAGGTTCAAAACAAAAAGTATCAGGGGAATAATAATTCTCAAAGAAACGTGCTTAGCTTCCCTAATATCTGGTCAAAGGGAGATGCGATAAGAACCCGAGTGCTCTTACGAGTCAACATAAACAAGCTCTATCTACAAACATATAAAATAATACAATACATGTATGTTTAACCACAACTCTAGTGTTGTAAAATGGTCAAATATATATAATATTTAAGAAAATCAGAGGAAACGTCCAAGAGTTTCAAGTTTGTGTTCATCATTTACTATGAATCAAACAGTGCTATCTTCCTAACTCCCATTTTACTAATGAAATCTAGGAGTTTTGAGTTATTGAAGGGATTTTACGTAGCTATCATCACGCCCTTTGGATGTCTCTTGGACACTGAGCTAGCTCGTGGCCATTTCAAACAAAATAGCCCATCAACACAAGGCTCCATTCACTGTAACACAAGCACACCATTTTAGCACTTTTAATACTCTTATGACTGAGGTGACTGATCAGATTAAAATAATTAGTGACAGTAAAAAGGCAATGTATCCAGCAACCTCTGGACATCATAGAGGAGAGAGAGTTCTAAGCACAGACCATGGAGTCACAACAGACCTAAGTGTGAGGCTTATGTGGACAACTTACCAGCTATAGACCCTTAAGCACAATTAACCTCCCTAAGACTCAATTTCCTCAACTCTAGAATGAGGATGATAATAGGATCGACGTGAGGATGGAATGGGGCAATATATGAGGAGCATTTAGCACAACATTAGACCTTCACTGTATTTCTTCAACAATAATCATGACAATATCATCGTCATCAATCCACCAAGTATTTGTTTTCATGTCTGTTGAGCACCGTTCACGGTCACTACTCCAAACCTGGGAACGCCCCTGGCTCTGGTCTGTGTTACCTGAGGAATTTCTTCAGGTACTGCCGGCTGCACGAGGACCATGAGAACACCCCATTGTTTCCGGTCAGCGTGGGAGACATGATGTTGCCTTCCGCTTTCCTGCAGGGGTTGCCTTCCCCATCGTGAACCATGCCGAAACTAAAACACAAAGAAGAAAACAGAAAGCCTTCTGGGAACCCGTTGCCCAAACTATAAGCAGAGGAAGAAAAAGATGTATTGAGAATCAGGGAACCCAAGTGAGGGACAGAGTCACCGAGACTGTAAGAAAAGGGAAAGACAAAATGAGGTACTATCTATTGTTGTAAAATTCATGTAGAAAATTCTAAAGAATGCTAAGGGCTTTTTTATATTATATCTTGGCCGCAAAATCAAAGAATGGCATACGTGCTACAGATTTTAAGGGCAAGAAAATTTTGGTCAAGATTTCCAAGTTAAACTAAAATGATGAGACAGTCAAATTCTTTTATTCCAAACAGCAAACATTTTTTTCTTGCCACCCATATGGAACTGTGGTAAGAAATTTCAGAATGAGTAGGAGGTAAGTACAGACAGAAGCTGATTATACTTGTTTATTGACTCTTTATGCATTAGTGTGACATATAAACTTCTAATGCTGATCACTTTATTGCTGAAATCACAGACTCTTTACATAATTAAATTCCCCTACCTACAGCCATAAACATCTTTGAAAATTAATGGTTGAATCCATCTACTGAAGGCGCATGATGGACTTCTTTGGAATGCATTTTTTGAGAAGACTTTAATTCGGTCTATTTCACCAAAGAAGGTTCTAGCGATAACAGAGTAAAAATAATTTTAGGTGGTTTACCTAGAAATCATATCCATTACACCTCAATGACTCCCAAATCTCCCAACTGGTAGCATAAATGTGACATTAAAGTTTATATGCACATAGAATACACACACGACAAAGACAGAGCTTACTTCAGGCCATATTAAACTGGAAGGGGATGGGGAAATAAGCTTCTTTGGTCATCTCCAAAAAATTCAGAGCCCAATAAAGCTTTTTCTGACTTTTCTCTGGAGGTAGAGAATGGAGGGATACCAATTTATCATTGATTTAGATTGTTCTTAGCCTAATTATTTAGAGGAGTAAAATGTGTCTCTTAAGAACATATTTTTAAGAGGCAGGTAGGATTTCTGTGGAAATAAGTATGCTACTCTGATATAATAATTTATCAATATAGCCATCCTTCGAAGGTAGCCTATTCCAAATAAACAACTGTATTATAACCATAGATATGATCCTATTGTGACCCATGTCTGCAAACTAGCTATTTTCCCATCATTCCTCCCAATTTACCAGGCAAGGAATGGCAGGATGTTGGTATACTGTGGTCCTATCGGTGAGTACCTCAGGGCTTTAGAAGTGACGGATTCACACATAGGTATTAATTAACCTCAAAACACACTCGGGGAAAGCATTTCCTCATCCTCCACTTTGCCCAATTCAGTTCATCGTTGTACCTAACCAGGAAACTAAGGGGGTTTGTTTGGGAGACACTCTTTCTCAAAATATTTGTGAAAGTCAAAAGCAGAAGGAAATTTACATGTAAAGCACCACAGGAAAGGGTAAGAATCACAGAAATGGGGATAAGGTGGGGAGACATCAAAGCCATTACTCTAAGAGGAGAAGGTCATCAAAGCAGCATTTCACTGTAGTTTTACGGACATAAGAAAACCAAGTCTGAATTGAATTTTGAACTTGAAATTTCTTAATTTTCTAATTTACTTTGATTTAACACCCTTTTAGAAGATAACATGAGTTTTCTTTAGCACATGTCAAAAGTCTTGTCAAAATCTCATGAATTGTCGGTTTCAAAATGTAACTCTGTTAGGACATGTTATTTAGAATTTGAGTACGTACTTTCCATTATATCTGTTCTTCCTCCTACCTCTGACTCTCCTCACCCCACCTGGAGAATGTCTTTGGTTTTCCTTACTAATGTGTTGGATTTTGATCTTGGTAACTTTAACTCATGACCAAAGATGATTACATTTTTTAAAGGCCAATACGTTTTTTTAAAAATTTATTTATTTTTAATTTATTTATTTTTGACTGCATTGGGTCTTCGTTACTGTGCGCGGGCTTTCTCTAGTTGTGGCGAGTGAGGGCTACTCTTCGTTGCGGTGCGCGGGCTTCTCATTGCGGTGGCTTCTCTTGTTGCGGAGCACGGGCTCTAGGTGCGTGGGTTTCAGTAGTTGTGGCACGCGGGCTGAGTAGTTGCGGCTTGCGGACTCTAGAGCACAAGCTCAGTAGTTGTGACACACGGGCTTAGTTGCTCCGCAGCATGTGGGATCTTCCCGGACCAGGGATCGAACCCGTGTCCCCTGCATTGGCAGGTGGGTTCCCAACCACTGTGCCACCAGGGAAGTCCCTAAAGGCCAATACTTTTTTAAAAGTGAGAGACTGGTTCATGTGGACCTCATGCTGGTGAAACATTTAGATATTTTATTTTCTGCACTTATCAGCGACCTTGTGCCTAATGGGCATTTTTGCACCACTGTTCCAATAAAATTGGTTCATTCATATCTTGCTATAAAAGCAGTTGTGCATAGACATAAAATGCTGGGTGACTGTTGGATAACAGTAATGGTCAAGATTCATATTTTCTGAAGATAATAAATAGCTCACAAGACACACTAATACCAAAATACCAAAATATAAAGCATAGTGGCGAAATAGATCGCGTTTGCTTTTATTTTTAAGTCAGAAATTAACTAATGCTCTGAAAACGAGCATTCAGTATAAATGCTGAGTACAAGACACATATACATACACTCCTAAACTCACACACCCTCTGAAACAGTCATTTTCTGAAGCAGTACATTTATTCCAATATAGATGCTACTGCTTAAATAATGTTTGAAAATTCTCTGTAGAACTGTATGTGTACCAGGTTATATGCTTCATAAAATACATTCATCTCATTACTCTTAGGTTTCTTATTCCTCCTTTCTAACCCTATTCTCACAAAAGAATTAAATTAAAAGAATATTAAGGACACGCAATGACACCGAGGAAAAGAATATCCAGCATACAGCATACACAAAAGTTTTTAAACAATTAACATGTCATTACATTCTAGGAATGGACATGTCCCCATGATTATTTCTGTAGTATAATGAACTAAAAGTATCTTTACTGCTGCAAAACTTGGAAGAGAATAAACACATGCCTAAATGACCAGCGGATCCATTAGATAACTCGCAGCCCATTTATACGCACAATGTACCATTGAGTAGCTATCAAATGTTCTTTGACAAAAGCCTCGACAATGACTGGCCTTTGATTGAGGCCTCCTTATAGTCAAGTACTCTTCTAAGCTTTACACAAGATTTATCCTATTTATTCTACCCAGGTCAATAATAATCCTTAGAGGAATGTCAACGAATCATCCAACTGGTTTTCATATAAAGTGGTATATCAAGGGGTCACTTACTTGTGCCCTGACTCATGGGCGATGGTGAAGGCCAGGCCAAGTCCCGTGTCCTCATTGATGGTACAACTTCGGTACTTACTGCACATCCCACTGATGGGGGCAAACCCTGTTGAAAGAGCAATTTCAGACCCAAATTCGAAAGGAACACACACAGATACCTGATCATTTCCGATGCCCTCAAAATGTTCTGCACGGTTTTAGTTCAAAGGATTAACGTATTTTCTTTTTTTGGTAGGAAAACACTAAAGGTATACGCCTCTCTGTCCTCTCTGAATAGATAAGAGCAGGACTTAATACTTTCTTGCTTTTAAAAGATATTGTCATCAACTGACCCTCCTAACACTGTATGAAGGCAGTATGAGTACTGTAATTCCTGTTTTATGTACAGGATGGATAGCAAGTCACAGGATATGTATATGCCCAATCTAAGCTCATTATTTGGGTCAGAACAATTGCTCAAATGACAGCTAAACCTACGTAAAATAGTCACTTAATGGTAGTATTAGCATCGAAGCTCAAGGTGTATTTTCTAAGAGAAAACAAGGTATATTTTCTAAGAGACGCACCCTCATTTTTTTCTAAAGCAGATAACATGGAAAGGCCGAAAGAGTGTTAGCAGATTAACTTTATTTTTCTCCTAAGAGCAGTTATAAAATCATTCCAGCCTGTTCTCGAGTTTATCTTGAACTACGTTATAGTGTTGAATGCCTTTCTTCCCAAGTGTGGGTCTTCATAACTAGTAGAACAAGGATAAGTACCCAAGAGTATGAAATATATGCTTGTGAATTGACTGCTTCCACATTGCTGCCATGATGTAAGTGAGGTCATCTGGTAAATCTAATGTATAGGCAAACCTCATGGATGGCACCATCATCATCAATGCTAAATGAATGGCAGTTAAATACCATATACTGTTCTATAGGCCTCGTATACATCTATGTGTGTATAATTATATATTAGAAACTGAGGCTCAGAAAGGTGAATTAATTTGTGCAAGATCTCACAGTCAAAAATTCTAGACTCAGGATTTAAGTGCAGACATGTTCGAAGTCAACACCCATGTTCTTTGCATTGGGACATGCTGCTTTAAATAAATGACTTATAGACCAGTTGTTAGGGTTATGTCCTAACATAACTGTACTTGTTTCTCCAACCCTTTCTGTATATTTTGGTCTCTGACTGACTGATAAAACTACCTCTTCTCAGAATCCCTCTTCAAAACAGCAACAATGCACTGGGCTATCAAATGTCACTTTGCAAATTCCAAGCTGAGAATGTGACTGAATGTATACCACCCCCATCATAAAAACCCAACCTACGGAACAACACCCCAAACGGTTCTCAGTCATGCATCGTGTTTTGAAGACTGTGATTAATGGTGAACTATTAAAATAAACTTATTTTATAGGACATAATACAGGCATTACAGAGAATTTTTTTAACATCTTTATTGGAGTATAATTGCTTTACAATAGTGTGTTAGTTTCTGCTTTATAACAAAGTGAATCAGTTATACATATACAAATGTTCCCATATCTTTTCCCTGCCTCCCTCCCACCCTCCCTATCCCACCCCTCTAGGTGGTCACAAACCACCGAGCTGATTTCCCTGTGCTATGCGGCTGCTTCTCTCTAAACTACTTTACCAATTACAGAGAATTTGAAAAATACAAAATATAAAAAATTCTAAAAGTCCAATCTACTTTTTTCTTAAATAAATTTATTTTATTTATTTATTTTGGGCTGTGTTGGGTCTTCATTGCTGTGCGCGGGCTTTCTCTAGTTGCGGCGTGCAGGCTTCTCATTGAGGCGGCTTCTCTTGTTGCGGAGCATGGGCTCTAGGCACTCGGGCTTCAGTAGTTGTGGCTCGCTGGCTCAGTCATCGTGGCTCGCGGGCTCTAGAGCACAGGATCAGTAGTTGTGGCGCACGGGCTTAGTTGCTCCGCGGCATGTGGGGTCTTCCCGGACCAGGGTTCGAACCCGTGTCCCTTGCATTGGCAGGTGGATTCTTAACCACTGTGCCACCAGGGAAGCCCATTAAAGTCTAATCTACTTTTATCTTTAATATATTATGAAGGATTATAAAGCACTTCAAGGAAAAATATATTTTGAGGAAAAAATGGGAGTAAATCATGTAAACTTTTCTCAGTACCCCCAAATTTTTACCATCAATCTGGACTATCAGTTGTGTCTGAAAAATATGGTTCCCACTGCCTGTTTTAGTAAAGGAAGTTTTATTGGAACACAGCCATGCTCACTTGTTTACATACTGTCTTTTTCACTAATACAGTGGAAGTGAGTAGTTTCAACAGAGCTTATATGACACACGCAAAGCCTAACATATTTACTGTCTTGCCCTTTACAGAAAACATTTGCCCACCCCGATCTAGATGAGCATCAATTCATTTAAAAAAATTGTTGAATTCCTACTGTGTGCAACAGATTATACTAGAAAATATAATATAGATGTGAAAGATAGAGTTCTAATTCACCGTCTTGTACAAATATGGAAGAGCTGAGTCCTTCAAAGTTCAAGTAACTTTCTAAAAGAAGCGTGCTACCTAGGGGCATAGCTGAATGCCACGGAGACCAGTCAAGTTCTTTTCAGCTATCCAGTTCTGCAGTCAAGATGCTTATGGAATAACCCACAACTTGTGTAGTTACATGACAATTTATCTCATGCCTAAAGGATCATCAAAAGGTTTAAAGAAAAACACAACAGGAATAAAGTAAAGGGGTCCCCATTCCACACTGAGTTCAGGTAAAAAGAACAAAACTCAGCAGAGGGTACAATGAAGATACTCCACAATTTGCAGATTAAGTCTCCTTATTAAGAAACCTGAGGGCCATCCACCCAATAGAAAGTTTCCAGACTGTGTTTTTAGCTAACATGGGTGTGCATGAAGCATTTGCTCATACCATACCTAGAGTATCACATGGTTCGTTCTTCCAGGAACAGATATCAAATCCCGTGAGTAAGATGGCGTGGTCATGCCTCTTCCCATTCTTTCCAATGAGGGCAGACTGCCACTGACAAAAACTATTCAGAGATTGGTCTGCATGATGGTTGATCAATAATCCTCCCTATGGGAAACCCACACAAATTAAAGTGTGAATTTGTCACAGAGATGTTATGTTGCATCATTCCATTTGTACAGGCAAACAGAAGCATCTTGTTTCTGGGGGAAGGGTCAGCAGAGGAAAACATTTGAGCTAAGGCTGGACATACTGGTGTTAAAAAAAATAATAAAAATATTTTGGGTATATGCTCACAGTATTGATCGTTACTACAGAGTTTCAGTAGTGTGCTTTATGACCAACCGTGTTTCTACAACAAATAAACTGGCATCAGTTAGAAACACCTTTGTTCATCTCACGCTGGTACCATATTTATAGAACTGTTATTACTTTTAGAACATAATTATTATTTAATGGGGATAAAGTTCCATGGCTTCTTCAACAAAGCATGAGGACGGTACTGACCATAGCTTGTTTACCCCTATGTCAAAATTTCCAGCCGAGGGCTCGGCACATCATAGGTTACAATCCATCAACCAATAAAATGAAAGCTCGCGGAATGGATGAAGAAACAAAGAGCCACAACATTCTAAAGGGTAAGAAAGGACCTAGTCTTCAAATAATTTTTATCAAAATGTTTTCTCAGAACTATTGACTTGGGTCAAATTGAGGGTTTTTAGGCAAAATCTTTAATTATCAGTGAATTAGGAGGTTGCTGTCTTTGAGTCCTTGGGCAAAGTGTGAGTGGTAAGTTAGACAGAAGGGTCTCCCGAACAACACACACCTTTTCTGCCCTTCCAAAATTCTAAGAATAATTTGATACGTTGTTAACCTCTGTAGCGCTATAGACCTGGGTAGTTAGGTTCATTTTTGTCTGGTCTCTGACTCTCTGCTTTGGCCATTCATTACTGGAGTTACAGATGGAGAGGAAAAGCCTCAGGGGACTTAAAAATAGTTGTATTGGTAATCCCCACCTCAGAAAATACAGTTTCAACATCAAAACGCTACAAAGCAGTAGGCGCCATGCAACTTAACACTTTATTATATGTTCTGTCTTGCATCTCACTGTTAGCAGGTCAAGGGTAGTTAAATATTCCTTGTTCAGTTTCTGTAGTACTAAGGTGGTTGGTTTTGGGAGACAGTAGGTTTACCACCAGAATTTTCAGATGACTTATTTCCAGTATATTTTCAAAATACCCTCTGTCCCTACCCAGCATCTCCAACTTGCAAAATCCAGCTAACTTTTAAAGCTCTTACCAAATGCACTTTCCTTGTGAAGCTTCCATAATATTTATATAACGTAATATCCATACTTTACTTTTGTATTCATATTATATATGCACATTTAATCATATTGAAAAATATATATTGCATATATATTGTATGTTTATATATAAATAATTATTTTGTGATGTTTCAGTATTTAAATGCACAACCCTATTAGATTGTACTTTCCTTGAGGGTAATTTGAAATTTTCCAATTTGAATTTCTAATGACAATGACATGGGTTGGCACATAGTAGGTGTTCAATAAGTGTATTCTGAATGGCAGGATGAATGATGAAGTGAATGAAGCTTGGCACTTACAGGTTCTTGCTCCAGAAGAATGAGGCTGACTACAACAATGTTTATATCACTTCCAATGGTCCCATCTTTAAAGAGGCTGGAAACCTGTTGGAACAAATTGAAATCAAACAAAAGTGAAAGAACCAAAATTTGAAAATTTCCGAAACTGCCAGGGGAGATCAGACATATATATAAGCATGTATGTTTTGATTTTACCAAATACATGTAGGTATGAAGCCAATTTCCTCCAAATTTAATTTTTTTCAATAAAATCATGCGGCTACACCTGCTATTCAACCCACGCGAGGGAATTCCATGATTTTTAGCTATCTTGGAGAGGCAGGGGGTTGGGGTCCTGACAATCTCTCTTACCATGTTCATGACCGTGAGAATGTACGTGGTGACATTGGCCTTGCCATGCTTTTCCACCATTTTCTTATCTGCTACCACAAGGGTTTCCACGTTTAGGCCTTTGTGTGACTTTCCGGCTGATCTTCTGGGCCGCCCTGCGCTCCCGTATTCATCAAACATGAGATAGGTCTCCTCTGTGGGAGGCTTAGGGGCATCTACAAGGAACAGAAGAGCATTTGGAGGGCTATCAGCAGGGATCATCCAGGGGACACAGACAGAAATCTAAACAAGGGGAGGAGAGAGACCATGTAACCAACACTTCACTCATCTCCTGATAAATGATGCCACTGGTACCTGTCCTGGGGCTATGGACCTAATCTATGGTCAAGAGAGATTCTTTCAAAAGAAGGTTGGTTGGATGGATGGATGGATGGACGGATGGACAAATGGATTCAGTAACTCAAAAATGTTCTTCTAAAGAGTCAAAGAAAACAAGCTACAATTCTAGTTGGAAGAGTGGGTCAAGAAAAATCAGTATTGTGGGAAGGAAATGCTCATTTTATTTTATTGTTAAGAAACTGCAGAAACAAGACATTATCCTTTGCTTCTGAATTCATTATCACACTCTGTATATTATTTTCTAAATAAAATTTAGAAATATGTATCCTGTAGAACACTGCCCATGTTCTTGTTTCATCAACACAAACTTTAATGTAGCACAAAATAAGTGGTCAATAAGGGCTCTTTGACCTGATATTAATTTAGCTGCTGGGGAGACAGCATAGTCAGAAGTGATATTTAAAATTAATACTTTGTAACCGATAAGGTGCAGGCATGGATACTGGCCGCAGTCTCTGAGCAGAGACCCGGAAGTACGCATTGGATTAAGCACGACCCCTTTAGTTAATGGGCTGTGATGGATCCAAGGGTTGCCGGGAAGAAAAACGCATTTGAAAAGCTCAGGACAGTATATACTACTAATATAGATATATTTTAATACTTAACAACTGGTATAGTCATTATAGTGAAGTCAACGCTCCCCAGAGCGAAATTAAAACATCAAATCATTGAGAGTTAGATTTAAAACCTCAAGTATGCCATTTTGATAAATGACTCTGAGTTTGTTTCCTCATCAATGAAAAGAGTATAATATCCAACCAGAAGGTTGCTCTAAAGATTAGCTTTTACATCTCATATCAAATACATATCACTGCCACTATAAATAGCATTGCTATCATTAATTAATGCCACTACTAGTATAAATTCATGCCAAATAGATGTTCTTTAAAAAGGATGTTTCAGTTACACCCAAATCCCCAAAACCAATTAAAATGGTAGAAAGTGTCTTGCATTTTCCTCCTGATCAGCACGGCAGGGATACCACTTCCTCTTCTCCGTGGATATCACCTGGCTGCTCTGTCCAACTGGCTAGTCATGTGCTGCTTACGGCTCCTGAGACTTTGAAATGGGGCTGGCGCCACTGAAGGAACCAAATTTTTAATTTTATTGAATTTTTATTCATTTTGTTTTATACTTAAAAAGTAATATTTGTTTCAGCTGTTGAAAACCTTAAGCATATTTGGAACAGTCTGACTACGGAAGTCTACTTTTAAACTTGAAATTTTATGAAATCGAGATACAGATGAAGTATTTCTGGTGAGAATTTATTGTCTGATTTGAAATTGTTCTCGAAGTGTTAAATAAAGATTTCCAAAACTTAATATGAAAAAAGAATATAAAATACTTCATTTTAATTTGCTTTCATTGATTATATTGATGACATGTTGAGATATTTTGTATATATTGTGTTAAATATATTGTTAATATTAATTTACCCATTTAAACATTTTTTAATGTGGGATTTAAAAAATGTAAAATTACATTTGGGGCAGGTGTTATATTTCTATTGGACACTGCTGGTCTGAAAAATGCAGACGGTTGGGCCCGGGTCACAAACCAAGTCCAAGGGTCCTTATGTTTCATGGCCACCTCCAATCAGGTGCCAGTATTCTTGTTAACTGGGAAGTCTTTCCCTCAAATCCTCAAAAGGAACACCCAACCACACCTGGGAATTCACCTCTGATTTCTTTCATCATTTGGAAGACTGGGTCCTTTTCTCACGGGTACAGAAACTAAAATAATATTGGGACCTTCGACTAAAAAGTAAAAGATGTTAAAAGAGGAAAATAAATCTTTCTAGTTTAACTTAGAAAAAATGATCACCCAGTTTTTGTCTGACAGGGATGATTTATGGTTCATCTCCAAGATTAATTTCAGTGGGGGCTTAGTGTAGCCCAATTTTAACCTGCAAAGTCAGCACACCCAATGGCACTTGGGAAAACCTGTCGAGGGCCCAGAGAGGAACAGAACAAGAAAAAGTTTCCTTACATACATTTCTTGCGTCGTCCACAAAAATGCTGCTTTTGCAACCTTCCGTGGTGATGTTTTCTTTCTGGACTCCAAGATGTGTGGGGAGTGCGACTTGGGGGGTGACCAGCAGAGTTCCCGCTAGAGCTCAGGTAGCCATGGCAACGCTGGACCTCCTCCTCCGCCGTCCTTTTGTATAGCACGTGAGGATGGTGGCCTGCAGGGGAGCTGTAGTTGTGTTCCTGGGCCAGGAGCTGAGGTAATGGCGAGATGAGGAATTCATTTTTTCGTGTCCTTATGAGACCTGACTAAAAAGCCAAACACAAAGAAAACATTAAGGATACCACGCATCCCTTTTGTGATGTGTTGATTTTCAGCAACTGTTTATCGGCTTCTTCCCATATGCAGGCACTGTGCTAAATGCTTGGCGTGTTTCATGTCGTTTTATTTGCACCATGAGCAGTGGCAACTGTTATTCCCCCCATTTTACAGATGAGAAAACTTAGGCTAAGATAGTAAGTAGGAAAGCTAGTACTGGCACCCAGAATTCTCCACCTACTGGAACAGGACTGTTAATTACTATTCCAGGCTGCCAGCCTTGATGTTTGGGACTCAAGGGCTAAGCCATGTAACATCCTGAGAGTCTCCACATCTAGGACATGGCAGACACTGTGGTAAACACAGGACAGAGTGATGAACTGAAAAACAGCCCCACCCTGAAAGAGCTTATAGTGTAGACAGTGAAAACAAAGACATTCCATCTTGATTTCATAAGCGCTCGACAAAAGAAGTAGCAAGGATTGCAAAGTGAGAGATTATCACTTATCTCCAAGTAGAGGCCTGGGGAATCCAATGGGTTGCACCACCACGAAGAGACATATCTGCTAAGCTGAGAAGAAAGAGGGGACTGGGGCGAGCCCATCCAATCACAACGTCACTTTCAGGCTCATGGCACAATGCGTCTATCTTTGTACCTGATATTTTGGCCACAGCACACCCCTGCCTTGTCCCCTGCATGCTTCGCGCTCTCTCTTTTCTGCATTTGGCTTAGAATTTCCCTGATCTCCAGGCGCTGCTATGGAAAGTGTAGTCTGTGGACCAGCAGCTCCAGTCTCAGCCGGGGGTCTGGTTAGAAATGTAGACTCTTAGGTCTCTCCCCAGAGCTGCGGACTCAGTATCTACATTTTATGTAGATCCCGGGTGATCTGCCCGTTAACGTTTGCAAAGCACTGACATAGGCCAGCAATTCTTAAACTCTGCTGAACATAGGAAATGTCTGCAGATCTGAATACACACACACACACACACACACACACAGAGAGTCACTCACTCCCAGACAGAATCCCATACCATCAAAAACCGAATCTCTTGTGACTCATGTATCACAATTTTTTTAAACTGCTCCAAGGATGACACCAAAGTACAGAGTTCGTGACCCAGTGCTTCAGGTCCCACCTTCTTCATGTGCAAAATGGGGAGAATTCTTCCTGCCCTGACCACCTTTCAAGGGGAGATAAAATAACCATTGCAGAAGCCCTTTAAACACTCTCAACCCCAGCAGTTTGGATGACCGCCAATAATGAGTGAGTGAATCAACCCACATTCACTGAGCGCCAGCGACGTGCCAGGCATTCAGGTAACTGCGAGCACATAGCTGTGCAGGACATACGCACACAGCATGCAGTTTACTGGGGAGCCAGACACATACATATTCAAGGACGTAAGGGGGTGTCAGGGTGAGGGCAGGTTACCAAGGGAACACAGAGGCGTGTGTGGGGTGGATGGGTGGCATCAGAGGGGCTGTCCCCAGACCTTATTTTAACCCTCTGTCATGATTCAGTTTCTCACTCCTAAAAGGAGTCCCAGAATGTGTGATGTGGTCCTGATTTTCCTTCCACTTCAGAAGTCGGCTGCCTTCTTAAAGACTGTCTTATGAGGACTTCCCTGGCGGCCCAGTAGTTAAGACGTCGCGCTTCCACTGCAGCGGTCGCGGGTTCGATCCCTGGTCGGGGAACTAAGACCCTGCATGTCTCGTGGGGGGGCCAAACCCGCCCCCCCCCCCAAAAAAAAAACCAAGCCCAAACAAAACAAACAAACAGACAAACCAAAGACTGTCTTAGGGTCTGCAGCACCAGCCCGATGCTTTCCTGCGTTCAGCAAACACACTGAGCATCTCATTCACAGCCCTGTTCTAGGCACTGGCACAAAGAGGCACAAAGTCATGAAGCAGTTCACATTCCTGCTGTCATAGAGATGATGGGAGAATCAACTGGCAACAAAAATTTAAAGAAGTAAAACCTCACAATCCCAGAAATCCTGCCCACCCACCGTACCTCAGGTTGTATCTCAGAGCAGCCCGTCCCCCCCACCAGCCCAGTGCCACGCTGGCAGATACTTTCATCCTTCATTTGGACACTTGCTGTTGAATCTTCCAACCATCTTCTCCAGTATGGTCTCCTGACATTGGCCAGTGTCCTCGGCCAACATGAATCAACTCACTTCACGCGCCCTGGTATTCATCTCAAATCCGAATCCCTTTTCCTGGCCCACGAATCTCTCCACCATCTGCTTACTTTGGAGCCTGGCAGCTGTGTCTGTCCCCTCTCCTTCATACCATCCTGAATAGGACGTGTCTTTGACTTTTTCTTTTCTTTTTTGGCTATGTTGGGTCTTTGTTGCTGCGCGCAGGCTTCCTCTAGTTGCGGCGAGCCGGGGCTACTCTTGGTTGTGGTGCGCGGGCTTCTCACTGTGGCGGCTTCTCTTGCTGCGGAGCACGGTCTCTAGGCGCGCGGGCTTCAGTAGTTGTGGCACACAGGCTCAGTAGCTGTGGCGCAAGGGCTTAGCTGCTCCGCGGCACGTGTGATCTTCCTGGACCGGGGATCAAACCCGTGTCCCCTGCATTGGCAGACGGATTCTTAACCACTGCGCCACCAGGGAAGCCCCAGAGCATTTACTTTTATAAGGGAAAAGTCCATGTGTCGGGGGCCTCCCTCTTTTACCAGGAAGGAGAGGTTGACTAAAACTCTAGAAATTCTTATCAACTGAGAAGTTTCCGCCTTAAATCTGCATCTGCATAACAGCCATACCCTTGTTTACTGGGCTTTGCCTGATAGGCTCCCATAGCTGGAGATGGTATTTAAGGAGGCGGGGGGGATGGTTTCGGCCTTTTGGGGGAGTTATTCAGCTTGCCTGGGCATCTCCCATGCACACAGGAGGTATACTTGTTATTAAACGTCTATTTGTTTTCTCCTGTTAATCTCTCCTTTATTAGAGTTGGGGGCGTGGTCTCAGCCAAGAACCTAAAAGAGTAAAGAGAAAATTCCTTTCCTAGCCTACACACTCTTTTTTTTTCCTTAACATCTTTATTGGAGTATAATTGCTTTACAATGGCGCGTCAGTTTCTGCTGTTTAACAAAGTGAATTAGCTATACATATGCATATATCCTCATATCTCCTCCCTCTTGCGTCTCCCTCCCACCCTCCTTATCCCACCCCTCTAGGTGGTCACAAAGCACTGAGCTGATCTCCCCGTGCTATGCGGCTGCTTCCCACTAGCTAGATATTTTACATTTGGTCGTGTATATATGTCCATGCCACTCTCTCACTTCGTCCCAGCTTACCTTTCCCCCTCCCCGTGTCCTCAAGTCCATTCTCTACGTCTGCGTCTTTATTCCTTGCCTACACACTCTTAACCGAGTTCACACACACTTTTCCATTCCTCTGCCAACTTCTTCCTCCACAGACTCACTCGCTTGGCCTTCTGATGCTCTTTGCTTCGTCTTAGATTCAATACCATCTTCCCAGAGAGACAGGACTCGGGATGCTGCTGAAAACTACTCTCTCCACTTCCCATATTTCAGGCCACAGTTTATTTGCTGTGTGTCCTACTTCAATGAAGGCAACAACGAAAATGCAAACATCCCATCACGTCTGATGTCCAGTTTAAACGTCCAGTTGTACACTGGCATCCCTGGTGTATGCCACACATCACCAACCAATAAATAATTGGCTATCATCCTACATACATTTGTGGAATAAGTGAACTGAAGAATCTCAGAGTGGAGGGGACGCTGAGGGTGGGCATGCCAGCACGCTCCTCCCTTTCCAGGCAGGGAAACCAGAACTGGGAAGCGACACGTTCAAATTCATAAAAACCTTGAACTCTTTCTATATTACAGATTTTGTAAGCAGATCGGTTATGGGGTCCCTGGAGAAAGAGAACCAGGCATGGCTTTCTTGACACAAGAGAAGCCATTTTGGCCTAAGCCATTTTGTGATCTAAAGCCTGGCCACCATGCTTGCCCTTGAACACGTTTCAGTAGCCAATGATCTTAAGGGAACAAAGGAATGCAGGAACAGAGGAAAGGCAGTCAAGTAACAGTGCAGTGATAAAGCAGAGTCCTAGTTCCTCCTCAAGGGATATACGTAATTTTTGTCTTTGAGTTCTGCAGGAACTAAGACCCCAACTCAGGTGGAGGATGGAATGATGACGTTGACCCTCCCGACTTCAATCAACTAAAGCTTGCACTCTGTCGACCCTGGCCCCCAATTCTGTGCTGAGTCCTTCTCTGCTCAAGCCCCTTCACGAATACGCATGCACCCTGAGCTTCAAACTTCCCCAATTGTGCTGTTCAGGGATATGCTGCTTTGGGAAGGACCCCCCGTGTCCTCCTCACTTGCTGCAAGTAGTAACACCCCCTTCGCTTGGTTGTGTCTATTGGCTGGACACCCACCAAGAGGCGAATCCAGTTTTGGGGTAACAGTGTGAAGGCAGGAGCCCTCCCTGTAATACCTTAGTTAAACTTCACAGCCACCCTGTGAGCGACCCTCTGCTGGGAGCCCAGGTGGGATTCAGGCCCCCTTTCCCTGAGCAGGGCCCTCACAGCTAAGCCCGGCCTCCCAGTGCCCTCACCTCGCCAAGCTGCGGGCAGACAAAAGACCCCGTTTACAATCCCCAGCAGACAGAGTGAACAGTTAAAGGGAAAAAAAAAAATAGGGAATTATCCATGAAAGCTCTGCAGCCTTGCTAACTTCCTAACTTGGTTAAACTCAACTTAAGCCACTCAACTGCCTTAACTGGACTAACCGGTTTAGAAGCTTTCTCTCTTCTCGTTATTTCTGGAGAAGCGCAGGCAACTCAAATGCAGAGTGACAACTTCTGCATCAAGAAAGCAATAAAAAAAAATGGGCATCTTATATTGGGACAACACATGGGGCCCAAACAATCCTTTTAATTACAGTTTAGGGCAACAAGGACGAAGCTTCAGAACAATTCTTTACAGCAGAACCAGCATTTTACAGGGCTGGATATTAAGGAAGAAAAATCTTCTTTTGGGGGGTTTAGTTTGATGGAAAACAGTGGAGTCTAACCAAAAATACATTTTATAGTTTAAAAATATAAACCCAGTACCTCTAAAAGGAGCCATCTGTTTAACTGTAGAATGTATGAAGCGTTTTGAGTGACTGAACACAGGTGACATTCTGACAAAATGTGGCTTGGAAGATGGATCTGTGGTCCCATGGGCTTCCAACTGAATGGGAGAAGCAGGGATGAAACAAGTAATGATCACAACTGGGTAGGAAATATTCCTTTGTGTCAAGTATGAAGGAAAACAAGCAGGGTTCTACGAGAAAAAATAACAGAAAGAGTGAGGGGAGAGGGGAGACTGATTTTGGAAGGTTTTTAGGGAAAAAAATTTTTAATTGAAATATAGCTGATTTACAGTGCTTCAGGTATACAGCAAAGTGATTCAGTTTTATACACACTCACTCATACATATGTACATACATGTCCTTACCATGTTCTTTTCTATTATGGTTTATTATAGCAGATTAAATATGGTTCCCTGGGCTATATAGTAGGACCTTGTTGTTTATCTATTTTATATATAGTAGTGTGTATATGTTAATCCCAAACTCCTAATTTATCCCTCCCCCACCCCCTTTCCCCTTCGGTAACCATAAGTTTGTTATCGGAAGTTTTTAGTTTTTTTTTTTTTGTGTGGTACGCGGGCCTCTCACTGTTATGGCCTCTCCCATTGCAGAGCACAGGTTCTGGAAGCGAAAGCTCAGCGGCCATGGCTCACGGGCCCAGCCGCTCCGCGGCATGTGGGATCTTCCCGGACCGGGGCACGAACCCGTGTCCCCTGCAACGGCAGGCGGACTCTCAACCACTGCGCCACCAGGGAAGCCCTGTTTTTGGAAGTTTTTTTGAGGACAGGTATTTTCACAGAGACCAGAAGCCCTTTCCTGGCTCATGCAGGGGGAACCTAGAAAGAACTGTCAGGTGGACACAGCTCAGAACTGAGGACAGGAGAAGCTGGCCGGGCAGAGGAGGCTGGTGGAGACCTAGAGGTCCGCTCAGCAGAGGCTGCAGCGTGAGGACACCCTTAGGCGTCCGCTAGGCTAGAAGGACAGGAAAGGCCCCAGGTCCATGGAGATGTGGGTGCAATAAGCTGAGAGCTGCTCCCAGCTCCCCTTCTGGACCGAATATGGTTCCCACGTGTTCAACCTTTTCTATCAATATGGTTCAATCTCTTCCAATCAATATGGTTCAATCTCTTCCAGTTTGAAGACCTAGAAATTCAGTCCTGTAGTTCAGCTGCTAAGTTTAAAAATTCAATGGATAATGACCAAGAGTCAATAATATGTTCAGATCAGATTTTTTCCATTTTATACTTTTAAAAAGGAGATACTGTAAGAGAATATGTTTTATTTGTTAGCAGTTGTTTCCTATTTTAGATTTCAATGGCCTAAATTTTTCTCAAAGGACTCATGTCAGGTACAAATCAGACTTCAAGAAATTTCCCTCAATTTCCATTTAAAACTCCCTCCCTATAGGTCATATTTGAACTCTATCAAAGGCTTTAGATTTAACAGAAAAATGGAGACTGCAGATTCTAGAAACAGTTGATGAATTAAGTGCTGGTATGAAGGCACAATTTTTTTAAGAAGTTCGGAGTTGGGCTTCCCTGGTGGCGCAGTGGTTGAGAGTCTGCCTGCTGATGCAGGCGACGCGGGTTCGTGCCCCGGTCCGGGAAGATCCCACATGCCGTGGAGCGGCTGGGCCCGTGAGCCATGGCCGCTGAGCCTGCGCGTTCGGAGCCTGTGCTCCGCAACGGGAGAGGCCACAGCGGTGAGAGGCCCGCATACCGCCAAAAAAAAAAAAAAAGTTCGGAGTGAATAGCCTTAAAGATCAATGAAAATTAGGACAAGACAAGCTCCCTGAAAGCAGGGTCTGTGTGTTACGTGACTTGTATCCCAACACTTACACACATTAAATAATCAAAAACCAAAGACTTAATGGGTTAATGAGGTTTGTTCAAAATGAAGCAGAACTTCAAACGAAATAATAATTGAAAAAGAACTCCACAGGCAGTATCGTTAATCTATTTCTATTTTTAGTAAGGACTAACTGACAGAATAACAAAGTAGCCCCCATGAGGCTGGCTGGAGAAGTAATGGCAAAGACATATATTTGCGCTTATCAATAATCAAATTATTTTTCACTTAAGAATTTTTTAACATATCTCCAGCTACAGCCACATAAAAATACTGTGACTTCATTGAAGACATCACTTTCTTTTACGACAACATGGATGGACCTAGAGGGTATTATGCTAAGTGAGATAAGTCAGATAGAGAAAGACAAACACCGTATGGTCTCACTTATATGTGAAATCTGAAAAACAAATGAACAAACATAATACAACAGAAACAGAGTCACAAATACAGAGGACAGGTGGTTGCCAAGCGGAGGGGGAGAGAAATATGTGAGGGCTATTAAGAGGCACAGACTTCCAGTTACTAAATAAATGAGCTGTGGGTATGAAAAGTACACTCTGGGGAATATACAGTCAATAATTATGTAGTATCTTTGTATAGTGAGGGACAATAACTCGTCTTATCGTGCTGATCATTTTGAAATGTATAGAAATACTGAATCACTGTTATGCACCAGGAACTAACATAGTGTTGTAGGTCAACTTTACTTCAAAAACAAATTCATAAAGAAAGAGATCCAATGAGTGGTTACCAGAGGCAAGGGGTTGGCGGGAGGAAGAACCGGATGAAGGCTGTCAAAAGGTACAAACTTCCAGTTATAAGATAAATAGGTACCAGGAATGTAATGTACAACATATAAATATAATTAACACTGCTGTATGTTATATATGAAAATTGTTGAGAGTAAATCTGAAGAGTTCTCATCACAAAGGAAAAATCTTTTTCTATTTCTCTAATTTTGTATCTATATGAGATGACAGATGTTCACTAAACTTACTGTGGTAATCATTTCATGATGTATTAAGTCAAACCATTATGGTTTACACTTTAAACTTATGCAGTTCTGTATGTCAATTATATCGCAATAAAACTGGCAGGAAAAAAATAAACAACTACTTTAACTCCCAGTGGGATGGGAGGTGAAGACATCACATTCTTACAAA
This sequence comes from Neophocaena asiaeorientalis asiaeorientalis, assembly GCF_003031525.2. Lineage (NCBI taxonomy): Eukaryota > Metazoa > Chordata > Mammalia > Artiodactyla > Phocoenidae > Neophocaena > Neophocaena asiaeorientalis. Next base: position 5,697,945 of record NW_020185335.1, read on the forward strand.
AAAAAGACAAAAAAGAACACCCCACTCTTTTGTCTAAATAATAGTAACAAATAATAATTAATCTGTTGTCCAACATATATGAGGACATTCCAAAGGAGAAATCTCAGTTCAGAATAAGCAAAAAGCTTAAGAAATGTCATCAGTATGAAACAAAATTCCACCGCCCAGAGATTCGGGAAGGAGAAAAAGAAAGCATCAGAGAAATGAAAGACCAGGAAGTAAGGAAAATTCCGAGAAAGACTTTAACTGAGGAAAACCATCGGCAATAGAATATTTTAGGATTTTGCGAAGAAGTAACAAATATTATCAAGGTAAAATGGAATGGTACAAGGACAATGCATTAAGGGAAGCACTCAATATAAAAATGAAAGAGTTTAGAGGTAAAATTTAAGCTCTGCTGCTTGGTAGCTGGGCTTAAGCGCTCTGAACTTCTGTTTGCTTTTATCCCCCTTCTTTTTCCCATCTGTGAAATGGGAATAAAAGTATCCCTACCTTGGGGGTTTCTCATTGGTTAAATAAATGAATATTTATCAGGTCCTGTGCTTAGCTGTGTATTGCTCAGTAAATGCTAACATAAAAAATAGAGCCATAACGACTGTTAAAAAGAAAATTAGGGACTTGAGAGTATATTAAAAAACAAACAAACAAAACAGGTTCCAGGTGAAAAACATGTGGAACCATTTCCAGTCCCATGATCAGAGAAGAGACAAAATCTGATAAAATGTTGCCAAGAGCATGTGGACCCTGATAACATCCTCAGTTCTCTATAAAGTATGTAATTCTAAGAAACTGAAATCGAATTTTTTGCCATATGCATCTACACGTGCAGAGCTGGATTAACAGACAACAGGCCCTTACACGTGGAATGTGTGTTCAGGATTCCCTATTACCGTCAAAGGGGGAAAAAAAATCTCACACGCTGGGAGAAAAAACCCAAAAATATGTATGTCAACCAAAATCTAGCATTTCTCATCCATTCCTTGATGTTAATATGAACATCCGTGGGACTCACACTACAAATACGATTTAGAAGGGAATTTATGTTTTCCAGAGTCATATACACGGTGATCTTTCTTCAAAAAACTGTAAAGCCCAGTCCATAAAAATTTAATCAGATACCATCAATATCCCCAAATTCCTCACAGCCTGGTGAGAGAGGAGGGGATATGATGCTAATAAGAGCCGCAACGTATTTTCAGTCCTGTGATGGTTAAGTGCCCCTTTCAGCTTTTCTCTTATCTCCTGAGGAAGTTTACATACCTCTCAAGAACAAACCTCTCATTTTCCAAGTCCCTGATTTGTAAAAGGACAATAATAATAGCACTTCCCTTATCGGGTTTTTAGAGAATTAAGTGAGTTAATACTTTTAAAGTGCTAAGAACAGCTCTTGGCAAGAAAACACTCAAAACGCGTTTATTGCTGTTATAATTATGATATTTGAACATCTGAGGGAACAGAGCAGAGAAGCCGGGCCTTGTTCTAACAGTGTGTATTAAAATTCTCCCCTTCAATTGGACCTGAAATTCTGGGAAGTGGCATCAGTGTTCTGTTATTGAGAAAAACAGTGAAAGGACTGAACAAGGCTTTAAGACCTGAAACGAGACATATTAATGAAATTCTTGCAAACATAACTGAAGGTATTTAAAGACAGAGGTGAAATCATGAATTTTTCTACCTTGGAGAATTGCTGGAATTCTAGGTTTTGGTTTCGACTCGGTGGTTGGTTTTGATGGGGATGGGAAAGAGAGATGGGAAATGAAATCACGGACTGCTCCTCTCCAGATCCTTTTTGTGCCCATCAGCTTCTCCTCCACAATGTTCTTTAGTTAAGTCTATGCTTACTCCCTTCTGAAAACCCAAACTCTTACCCACCTGCCCTCCTTGAAAAGAGACAATGTCATGGAGAAAAGGATGCTTTTGATCAGCCTTAAAGACTAGATGGATGGTTGCTGCTGGGAGAAAAAAAAAAAAAAGCAAAGTAGACTTTCTGGAGTATAGGGTGGAATGCACCATAACTGTGGACTAGCGTTCTCACGTTACAAGCTGGCCATCTGTTCACATGGGACAGGTAACGGCCCACCTCCTCCCAGTGAACACCTGAGCAGATCACTCCAAGCCGTTCAAGAGATGCTCACTGAGCACTATGCCTGTGGTACACGCGGGTGCATCACTGGGCAAAGATGATTTACCCAGGTGACCCCTGACCTCAGCCAGGCAGGTAGAGCCTCCACGTACTCTCAGCCCCTGTGGCTTTCTGAATCACACTGATAATGATGGATTTGAAAAAAGGTCCAAAAATCTTGCTGCAGGAGCTCTTAGAAATGCCTGGTTTTTTTCTTTCCTAGACAGGGATTGACTACTTCTTCAAATACTCCAGTAGGCTCAAAATAAATTATCCTTTTCTTTCACTTACAGTAACCAAATCTGGCTCCCAAATAATATTAACTAAGACGGCTTTGACCGTATGCAATGGTTTATGCTACAGACTCAGATGAATCGACTCAGCCCCTTTCTTCAAAGCATTTCAACCATAACCATCTTTATTGGTAAAGATTATGCCATTCAAGCAGCTCTAAAGAGATATTCATAACATGCTGATGAAACTTTTTTAGTTGGCGAATTAACGATCTAGTGAAATAAACACTTAATGACTTCCACAGTCCAAATCTCATGAGACCAGAATGGGGATGAGAGGTGTATGCCAATTCTGTCCAACTCATCCCTGTGCCCATTCTCAGAAGGGCAAATACCTCTAAGAAACTATTTTTTTAAAACAACTTATAAATATCAAAATGGTTGACATATTTACCCTGGCCTAACTGTATAAATTTTAGTATTAATTTCAAAAAAAATTAAATGCACACATGCTCAAAAACGCACTCAGTTTGTATAAGCAGTCACCATCTATGGTTCAACATTTATAAATTAATCCAAGTGGTTTAAACATGATCCGTAGGTGTTGGGGAGTCTCTCTCCACCTTCCTTTACTGCTCCATCTGGAGGAACAGTTCCTGATTTCCTACGTACCAGACTCTGTGCAAAGCATTCTACCTGCAAACTCTCATCTCACCCCTAGAGCAGTTCTATTTGATGGGTACTTTTATTTACCTCTCGGTATTCCACGGCTGTCTGAGTCCACAGCCTTCCCTCACTCTTAAACACACATCCTGCTAGGAGTCAAGAAAAGTTCCAGAAACACTGTCATTGAAATTTGCTAGGAGGGCAGAACTTAGATGTTCATACATACACACACACACACACACACACACACACACCTACACACAGGTAAATATGTGAAGTGATGGATGTATTAATTCAATGAGGGGAATCCTTTGAGCGCCTATACAAGTCATGACATTGCATGTTTTAAATATCTTATGTGAATGAAAAATGTTGCCTGCCATGTCAGTAAACAAAGGATGCTGTAGCCATCCAGCCATCGCATGACAGCCGCCCCCGTGGTGAGCCCTGAGGAAACTCAGGATGGAGGCAAGATGCCCCCCATCTAGCAGTCAGCCACTGCAGCCACCCCCAGTGATACCCCCTGAGGAGACTTGACGAAAAAGCACAGGATGGATGCTGGCCCCAGAGAGCTGAGGTGCACATCAAAGGAAAGATTTCAACGAGCTCAGACTCTTGCATCTTCCCATACATAGAAAAGGGCTAAGTTCCTTAACTCAGGATGTCTGGTTTTCTTTAACTGTCATCTTCTGATGTTCCATCTACCTCGTCTTTGTTGCAAAAACTCCTATATATCCAGGCTCCTCCCTGACCTCTTTGGGACAATCTCTCAGAGCGATCTGAGATGCTGTGTCCCCGGCTTAAGTCCTCAGTTTTGTCCGCCAAATAAAACATAATTCTCAACTTTTAGGTCGTGCAATTTTTTTTCCAGTTGATGCTTACATTTCTATTTGTCAATTATACCTCAATAAAGCTACATAAGAAAGGAAAAGAAAGATTCCAGAGAGGATATAACTTTCTGCAGGTAGTAGGGTAGCAGCACAAACAACTGGCTCTTAAGAACAAAACACTTCCAGGCACGCTTAACCTAGGTCCTAACTCCCTGTCAATTACTTTTTACTTCCATTTCAGAGGGACTTGAAGGACACAGAGAGATGGCCACGAACTCAGACCTTCCAGAAATGCAGGCTGGAAGCTGGAGGCAAGTGGCACTAAAATCAGAGACTCATCCTTTTGGCTTCTCCTCTCCATTTTCACCCCAAAGAGAGGGTGCTGAACGGTGTTCACTGAGAAAGCATCTCCATGGATCTGGAGAAAACTGGCTCAACCTTCAAATGTGGCCTTACTGGACAGGTCTGATCTAGTTCTAATTACACCCTGCAATGCTGTGGTTTGCTCTCTTCTAGTGCACTGCAAGTACTTTGCGAGCAGTGCTGGGCTCTTCTGCTTTGCAACAGCTATGTCACACCCTGGACGTCACAGGCAACTCGTACGTCTTTGGGAGAGATCTACACAGAGTAATAAGGAAGAGAAAGCATATCTTCCCAGCCCCTCCGACAGCTAGCTATACCTTGACAATCAACAAGACAGACAGATGTCAAAGCTACATGACCCTTACAAGCAGTGCCGTCATGAAGATTTTCTCATCTAGGAAAGACCAAGGTAGGAGCCATCTGACAGCTTTGTGTCACATGATCCTCTGCTCCAGCTCTCTCTCAAGTCAGATCATTTCAAAGGGAGCTTAAGGAAGGATGTCATTTGGAAAACACGTGACCGCTGTAACGGCTGTTGGTTAATTGTGAGTGACCAAGTAGAGACAGCTAGCATGTCTGGATTTAATAGAAACCAGATGTGCCACAAACTTCACACGGGACCATGCAGCCAGCCTTTCCCCCAGATCATTGGAGGCTTTGGTGCTGTGTCTGCTAATAACAGTCCTCCTCTGTCACATGTCATGTCAGCATCCTCTGGAAGACGGGGGAACGGGATGTGCTAAATGCCTGGGAGGAGATGTTCAGAACTAATATCCAAGTTGCGTTTTTTAATGTCAATTTCAGAATCTAAATTTGGGCTCCCAACCTCACTATCCCATCTTCTTCAAACAGTGTCCTACAGAACGCAGAACTACGCGATCCACAGTGCTGACAACATCGATGTACGAGGGACCTCTGAGCTCCAAACTCTGTCCTTCTGTGTTCTCACTCCAGCTTAGTCCTGTATCACCCCACGTGGAGAATAAAGCAGTGACCTCCTATCTCATCTCTCTGTTGGCAGTCCCCACCCTCTTCTGCTCCAAAATTACTTTTCTAAAGCATCACTTTGAACAGGTCACATTCATGCTGTATTATCACAAGATGAGCGCCAGAACAAGAAATGTGGATTTCAAACCACTTTGAAGTCCAGTCCCCGGTAGCCTTTCTATCCATCTTCTACCCTCTTTTACTGAACTCCAGGTACGTTGGCTCCATTGCTGTTCCATTAACAGGACAGTCAACCCATGCAAGGAACTTGGTGATTGCTGTTCTGTGTGTCTAGAACGTTCTTCTCCCAAATACTTCACTTCATTTAGATTTCTGCCCAAAGGCGACCTCTTTGAACCATCCTATAAAAATAAAGCAGACCTCTCCATCTCAATCAGCTTTATTTTCCTGTACAGCCCTTATCCCTACTTGACTGTCCATCGTGTAGCTGTTTGCTTACGTGTTTATTGTCTGTTACTCCTGTTAGCTCCCTGAAGCCTAGGGCTTGTCTCTCTCTTGCTCATTTTCATATGGTCGGCGTTTGGCACATGGTAGGTGCTCTGTAAATATTTGTGGAATTAATTAATGAGCTAGGAACAAGGAAACATGCTTGGTACGAAGGGAGACAAAAAGACACCGAAGCCTGCACTTAAGGATGCTTCTACAACAGGAGACAAACATATAACCAACTAATCAGACATACTGTACCTTTTTCCAAATTCACCTGATTTGTCTATCTCTGGAGAAGGCTTCTCCACCATCCTGCAATGAATGAGGGAATACACAAAATTCTGTGGGAGTGCAAACTCAGGGCACACCACCTCTTGAGGATAATATTCTAACTCTTGTACAGCGAGGGACAACTGAAGGTTTTGAAGGAAAAAGCCCTAAAAATCGATCTATGGAATAGAAAACTGGCTGGACCCAAGTTGTTGGGACTCTCTGCCTCCTGTTAACGCTGAAAGATAAACTGATCAGATACTTTGTATTCTGCCTGGCATTATTGGGAAATACGCCAAAAATTTAGAGAAGAAAATGACATAATGAGCATATATTAACTGACATCTGGCTTGTCAGTTCTTACCACGCACCACCTGGCTTCAGGTTTCTTTTTTAAAAGAGCCTAAATATTATTAGCTAGAGGTATTCAAGTATTGAAACCTAAACTCTCAGTGTCAATGAAGATGAATACTTCATATAAGGTTAGTATCCCTGGTTATCAAAATTCTAACCGCTCACTATCGGAAAATAATTCATACATTATTGGTATCACTTGCTATGTAAATTCTCACTATCCAAATTTCTTTGGTTTCTGGGTTTGGAGAGTAGAGTATTTATGCAGTGGGTGCTTAATACATGTTGGCTGAAAACAGTGATTTTCCTACAACGAAGACTTGACATGGGTCTTATGATTCAGCTGGAGCTGTATAAATAGTGTCTGCTGTATTTACAAGATAGTGGAGCAACCGTTTTTGGAATAAGTGATGCTCCTCCATGCTCAAGGCTGATGCACAGCATCAGGAAGACACATGTTTTTACTTGTTTCTGTAGTGGTGATGGTTTATGTCAAACTCTCCACCCCACCTTTCCCCACCTCCCTTGGAACTGACAGCGTTCATTTGTTAAAAAGCCAGCTGGAGCTGGAAGCCATGCCAGTAACCAGCTGTTAGTGATGTGATGACGTCCGCCACGTGGTGGGATCCCATTGGGCAGCCACACAGAGGCTGGATGATTGACTGGACTTCCCAAGTTTTCCCAGGGGTGGGGTGTGAGAGCCAGAGACACCATATTGGAAACGCCTGGTCCCAATTTTCCTCAGTTATTTATCTTCTCTTTTCCCTCCTCACCCCCTGCCTTAAGGTAAAACCAAGGAAAACAATCACGGGATTATGGGGTGTTAGCAATTGTGTATTTCACCCCCCAGATTTTACAGAGAAAGGAAATGGGATCAAGGGAGAACAAAGGAGGTACCCAACATCTCACAACTGACGAGCAGATGGTTTAGTTTCTCGTATACTTAATGAAGAGGTTGGACTTGATGATTTAAGGGCCCTTCCACATCTGACGTTCTATTCTTTTTATCAGTTGGTATGACACGCAGGTAGATTAACTGTGATGCCAAATACAATTTCCGCACAGGATAGCAAACTCGCTTGAGAGCGTGGTACACACATAGCAAGGAACGATATTCGTTGATTGTGTCGCCTAATAGCAGAGCCCTTTTAGAGCCCTGAGGTCCGATCTTCAACCCCGCTGAACACCCAGCTTAAAGATGAAGACACGTGTACCCAACTCAGCCCTTCTAGAGTCTGAATGCCTAGGGTTTGAAAACCAATCTTCTAGAACAGAGACTACAAACTAATGCCTCCAGGCTCAACCTGGCCCTCAGTAGGATTCTTTTCCCCCTGCTTTACTGAGGTATAATTGACAAATAAAAACTGTATATCTTTAAGATGTACAACACGATGTTTTGATATACAAATACACTGTGAGATGATTACCAAAATCAAGCTAGCTAACCTACCCATCATGTCACAGACTTCCCACATATTTTGTGTATGTGCTAAGAACACTTAAGGTTTACTCTCTTAGCAAATGTTAAGTTTACAATCCAGTATTATTAACTATAGTCACCATGCTGTACATTAGGTCCCCGGAACTTATTCATCTGGCCTGAGTACCCTCTGACCAAGATCTTGGCATTTCCCCTCCTGTCCCTGGCAACCACCGTTCTAGTCTCCGATTCTCTGAGTGTGAGTCCTTCTGTGTCTGGCTTATTTCGTTTAGCATAATGTCGTCCAGGTTTATCTATGTGGTTACAAACGACAGGGTTTCCTTCCTTTTTATGGCGGAGTAATATTCCATGGCAGGCACACGTGTGTGTGTATTTTCTTTATCCACTCCTCCATTGGTGGGCACTTCAGTTGATCCCACATCTTGGCTATTGCGAATACTGCTGCAGTAAACATGGGAGTGTAGACATCTCTTTGAGATCCTCCTTTCATTCCCTTCAGATATATACCCAGAAGTGGAATTACTGGATCACACAGTAGCTCTGTTTTTTGAAAAAATTCCATATTGTTTTCCTTAGTGATGGTACATTCCCATCAACGGTGTTCTTTTTCTCCACGTCCTTGCCAACACTTGTAATCTCTTGTCTTTTTGATAATATCCATCCTAACAGGTGTGAGGTGATACCTCCTTGTTGTTTTGAGTTGCATTTCCTTGATGGGTGATGTTGAGACTTTTCTTCATAGCCCTGTTGGCCATGTGTATGTCTTCTTTTGAGAAATGTCTATTCAGGTCCTTTGCCCATTTTTTCATCAGGATGTATGTTTTCTTGCTATTGAGTTGAGTTGCTTACATATTTTGCATATTAACCAATTATCAGATGTACGTGGTACAGATATTTTCTTTCATTCTGTAAATTGTCTCTTCACTTTTTCCATTGTTTCCTTGGCCGTACAGAAGCTTTTTAGTACGGAATTTTGATGCGATTTCATTTGTCTGTTTTTGCCTTTTTTGCCTGTGCTTTTGGGGTCATATACAAAAATTCATGGCCCAGACTGACATCAAGAAGCATTTTACCTGTATTCTCTTCTAGTAGTTTTACAGTTTCTGGTCTTATTTTTAGGTCTTTAATTCATTTAGGTTCACTTTTGTGAAGATATTTCCATGCATGGATGGATGTTCTAAGAGGAGGCAAGCACTTGGAAACTTCTACTCCACCATCTTGTTGACATAACTCCTCCTCAGTGGGTTTTTTTTTTTTTTTTTTTTTTGCGGTACGCGGGCCTCTCACTGTTGTGGCCTCTCCCGTTACGGAGCACAGGCTCCGGACGCGCAGGCTCAGCGGCCGTGGCTCACGGGCCCAGCCGCTCCGCGGCATGTGGGATCTTCCCGGACCGGGGCACGAACCCGCGTCCCCTGCATCGGCAGGCGGACTCTCAACCACTGCGCCACCAGGGAAGCCCCCTCAGTGGGTTTTGTTGTTCAACTCTGTGTTAACGTTTTCTCCCATGTAGGAATTTGAACCCAATATTGTCATTTCATCCAATTATTCAAGGAAGTCAGAAATTCTAACGTGTATGTACAACTATTAGGCAACTGCTAAGGAGTGGCTACCCCGCAAGGATAGAGGATACTGTCCAGCTTTTCACAGTCCCCACCACTCTCCACTGTCCTGTATCCCTCACAACACTACTAGTCTGGTTCTTGCCGACCTCTGCCTTTGTGACCTCTGCCTTTGTGACCTCTGCCTTTGTGACCTCTGCCCTAATTCAACCTACATTTGATGCATGGCTTGTATAAGAGTCACGTCTTATTTTCCAAGGCAGTTCTTTATCCTTCTTTCACACCCTGCCAGATCACCTAGGACAAGGCTAACTCCAGAAACTTGTCACACATAAACCTAATAACTGAGGAACATACCTGAGTCTATACTGAGCAAAAAGAAAAAGCTGGGATTCTGAGTCTGGACTTAGATTCAAGTTCTCACCCAACCCATAAAATCTTTGCAACCTTGCATGACCTACCTTAGTCTGAGCTTCCTCATCCGTAAAATGACAATAACAGAATTCTAATTTTTAGCATTGCTTGTGATGACATTAGGAAATGCCCGGAAAGCACACTGCTTGGTGACAGACATTCATGAGGCAGGTAGATAAACACAGCTTTCTTAGAAGGCTGGAAGAGAAGCCTAGTTTATTTACCCTGTGAGGTCTGTGAGTTTGCAAATACTCGGTACCTTCAGGCAGGAAACAAACTACAGAAGCCTGCAATTGGGTAAACATTTCTGCTCTGTGAACCAAACTTGCCTTCCTTAGCATCCAAATTACTACTCTAAACAGATGCTGGGGATGGAGGAGGGAGCCTAGGGGCAAAAATACCAAAGGACTGTTTGCCTTCAATTAAGCGAATACCCTCCATCCAGATTCAGCTTCAGAAAGACATAAATGACACAGGATGTAAGGCAAACGCATATTTTGTTAACTCATTAACATATAACTGAGGGATTACCTGAGTGTACACGGTGATTTCCAAGTTTTTCCTCACACTCTCACAGATTTCCTAGGCTTAGCCAACCTCCATGCAAGTTCCCTTCCTGTTACAAGCACAGAGTAGCAGGAAGACAGGAAGAGGTTTTCTTACCACATGTTGGGTGACTTCCATCTAATGCTAGTAGTTACAGATTAGTCTGTCGTGGGCCATGGATCAGTTTACAAAGTTATTATATATAGAATGGATAAACAAGGTCCTACTGTATAGCACGGGAAACTATATTCAACATCCTGTAATAAACCAGTGGAAAAGAGTATGAAAAAGACTGTATACATATGCATAACTGAGTCACTTTGCTGGACAGCAAAAATGAACACAACATTGTAAATCAACTACGCTTCAATAAAATTAAAACAAACAAACCAACCAGGTAACTAGGTTCTCGGAGGCTATCTCAAAAGGCACTGTTTAAGAGTATACACACGAAGACGGCTCTACCGTAACTCAGCTGCTGATGCCTAACTCCACAACCCATTCTTTTATTTTAATGTAAAGCAGTTTAAAGTGAACGACTCCTGCTGTCACATCTCTCCTTTAATCAGAGATTACAGACTGCATAGCAGTGGTTTACCATGGTCACACTGAGAAAATCAGTAGCAGGACGCTGAGTTCTTTAACTTCTGCCAAAAGAAGTTTTATTTGATTCTGCAACCATAGCTAAGATAACGTGAACTGAGATTACAGCTAACATCTTTACATCGATCCATCAACAACCAAGACTATGAGTAGAATTATAACTTTGCTCTCCAGCAGTTTCTTTATTTACCTGATGGCTGCTGTGGACTCATCTACAGAGCTTCAGTGAGAAAGATGGCGCCTGCTCTTACATTCTTTTCCTTTTGAATTTATTTATCTTATTTGTTTTATTTTTGGCCACGTTGGGTCTTCGTTGCTGCGCGCCGGCTTTCTCTGGTTGCAGTGAGCAGGCGCTACTCTTCATTGTGGTGCCCAGGCTTCTCATTGCGGTGGCTTCCCTTGTTGTGGAGCGTGGGCTCTAGACATGTGGGCTTCAGTAGTTGTGGCATGTGGGCTTCAGTAGTTGTGGCACATAGGCTTGGCACATAGGCTTCAGTAGTTGTGGCATGTGGGCTCACTAGTTGTGGCTTGCAGGCTGAAGAGCGCAGGCTCAGTAGTTGTGGCACGCGGGCTCAAGAGCACAGGCTCAGTAGTTGTGACACGCAGGCTTCAGTAGTTGTGGCGTGCAGGCTCACTAGTTGTGGCTCGCAGGCTCTAGAGCGCAGGCTCAGTAGTTGTGGCACGCGGGCTCAAGAGCACAGGCTCAGTAGTTGTGACACGCAGGCTTCAGTAGTTGTGGCGTGCAGGCTCACTAGTTGTGGCTCGCAGGCTCTAGAGCGCAGGCTCAACCCCCGCCCGCCCCCACCAATCTCCCATGCTTCCCTCTAATGAAGTATTAAAGCAGCCGGGTCTTTCTGCTGTTCTCTCAACTTGCCAGACCTATTCCGGGCTTTCCCCACTAGGAACACCGTAAGCCCTGCTCTCTGAAACTCTGGATTCGCCTTCTCAGAAAGTTCTTCCTGACCATCTAATCAAAAACACCCCTCGTATGCCCTCATTGCAGGCAGCGTTGCGGTTGTGCCACAGACCTGAACCAAATGTCTGGGTTTCAGTTCTGGCTCCACTACTTGTAAGACGTGTGACCTAGGCTGAGCTGCTTGACTTCTTGTGCCTCAGTTTCCTGAGGACAAATGAAGGATATAGACTTGCTCTGGGCAAAGATATAAATCATTAATAATTATTATAGGTAATTAATATTAACATTAGCATTAATAATATATTAATATTCTAATATAATATTAGAATAGTGACTGACACACAGTGAGTGCCTGGCTGGCCTATTTCAGTTGCTACTTCACTGCCTAAAAGTATCGTGTTTCCCGATAGACTGGCTGTTTATCTTTCCTTCTAGCATGTGGGGTAGCAGAGAGGAGGGACCTTGTATGTTCTTGGCCCGTTTTTCATCCTTAAGCCTACCAGCATCAAGACTAGTGTCTGATGTATGAAAGCAACCTAAGCGTCCATCAACAGATGAACGGATCAAGAAGATGTGGTACATATATACCATGGACTGCTACACGGCCATAAAAGAGAAGGAAATGTTGCCATTTGCAGCAACATGGATAGACTTGGAGGACACTGTGCTAAGTCAGACAGAGAAAGACAAATACTGTATGATATCACTTACGCGGGGAATCTAAGAACTACAACAAACTACTGAATATAACGAAGAAGCAGACTCAAAGATATAGAGAAACACTGGTGGTTACCAGTGGGGAGAGGGAAGGGGGGAGGGGCAAGATAGGGGTAGGGCTGTAAGGGCTACAAACTATTAGGTAAAAAATAAGCTATAAGGATATATTGTATAACACAGGGAACATAGCCAATATTTTACAATAACTATAAATGGAGTATAACCTTTAAAAGTTACGAATCACTATATTACATACCTGTAACATATAATGTACAGCAACTACACTTCAATAAAAGAAAGTGTCTGGCACATGGCAGATCATGTGTAAGTATTCGTTGATTGGATGAATAATGTCCAAACGATGCTTTTGTAGCAGCCACTAATGACGCTGTCGGCAGTCAACTAAGTAGTCGTTACCTGGAGAACCCGGGATGTGATGCAGTAATAAATAAAAACGAAAGTATCCCAAAGCTTGTATTAGCTAGCTCCACAAAATGTATATAGGATTCCAGTCTACATGAGGAGTTGGGTTTTCTTTTGTTTGTTACTTTTATGGGGTGTGGGGCGGGGGAGGCTGGGGTCTGGAAAACTCCCCACATGACGGCATGTGACTGTCAGATGAATTCATTCAACAAAAATTGACTATTTACAATGGGCTAGATGCTAACCTAGGCCCTGGGGATTAGGAACGAAACAGTTCCGGTCCCTGCCTCAGGTGCTCTGATACTGACCAGGGAGACCAGCAGCTAAACAGACACCCCAAGACAGTCTCCTTCTGCCCCACCCCCATCCTCCCAAGGAGCTTGGGAGACCACTGGAGGGGCACCCAACAAATTCTTAGAAAGGCTTCTTAGAAGAAGGGCTATCTAAGCTTAGTCTTTAATCTTGAGTGAGGCCAGGTGAACAAGGTGGTGGTAGGGGGTAGAGGAGGATAGCCAGGCGAGGGAGCAAAGGCGAAAGAAAGACAGAGAGGCTCCGTTGCCTGCAGCTACTGGATACGTCAAGCACAGAACGGTCCTGTGCACTGGCATGCATATGGCTTTAGAAGTGGAAAGTGGCAGACTTTTTAAAGTCCCCAAGTACGAAAAAGATAATGTGTAACCACATGTGATTCCAAATAAAAATAACATCATTCGGAAAACTTACATTCGGCTGACACAGAAACAGCCAGAATTTTACAACTTGCGAAGAGAAAGAGCCATTCAGCTCATTAAAGCTAAGGACTGTGAGCTCTATCCTTCAAGAAATGAAGATTAATTGGGAGTTTAATCCTGAGGAGAGTTAATATGCTTGCAGTGTGGAGGATGGATCAAAACAAAGTTAAGAATTGAGATTAAGAAATCCAGCAGAGGCTACTGCCTGGGGTTTTGCAAGAGAAAATGGCAACGGAAATTAAGTCATGGTGGTAAAGAGGGAAAAAAACAGGCAAGTTAAAAAAAAAAAAAAGAATGTAGACTTACAAGGGTTTAATAATTGGGAATGGGTAGTTTAGGAAGGTACTCGGAACTCTTTTGCAGGCAACTGGGTAGATCAAAGGTAAAAAGAGCCTTTGGTCTCAATTTTTAAAGAGTCACCCCGCCCTGCTGACTTCCTGTAGACAACTCCTACAACCCATCAAATCTATTCTGTTCAATACAGGAGCCACGAGCCACATGTAGCTATTTAATGCATTAACATGAAACAGAAGCGCAGCTCCTCAGTCACACCAGCCGCATTGTAAGTGCTCACTAACCACATGTAGTAGTGGCTGCCACCTTGGACAGCGCAGAAAGTTGTACCGGACATACTACGCCACCATCCTTACATCAACAGTATCCGGTAGATAGTCCATGATCCCACACACTTAAATTCTGCTTTCCTTTTTAATCTAAAAGATGTCCAGCTACTTCTAAAGACAGGAATCTCTATATGCATAAATTAAATGCCACTGCATACGTGCATTTGGAAGAGAAAAGTGGCAGGATTAGAAACCAACCCTTTATGTTTCCTCCATCTTAGAGAAAACTAGAAAAGGCTTGCTGCAAACAAGCTGGGACCTAGGCACATCAAATAAGTCATTCTTTGGGTGTTCCTGATAAAGTATCAATACCCACAACCAGGGGAAGGGGGGAAGAGGAAGCGTCAGCAAGAAGATTCTACCAATTTCCCTTTTAATACCTGCAAAGAGCCTCATGAACAACCTATAATCTGCTGGGGTTAGAATTAATGCGAATTGTAACATCTGAAAACAGTAACAAAAACTATGACAACTGTATTTGGTTTCAAGTTGAACAGAAAGAAAAGGTACTGTTTTCTGCAAGCAGGGGGCAGCCAAGGGGGGAGAAGGTGGCTTGGTGAATTGGACAATGTGCCTTGGCTTTGAAAAATGTAATTCACACTGCTATTAACTAAGAAAATAATTCCATTGACTACCTATGTTCATGGAAACTTCAGTACCAGGAAAGCAGTCCCTTCCACATGGAGGATACCTAGTCATGGTAGAGGAAATTGAACAAAACTAATGAGAATCATTTAATCAAATTGCTGAGCACATACTACATGCTGGGCACAGCTGGTAATGTTATGGGAAAGGAGATAATCCAGGTCAAGGGCTATCACACTTCCCTTCTCTGCTCAAAACTCTTGGGCGGCTCCTGTCCAGCTCAGAGCAAAAGTCAAAGTGGTCGGGCTTCCCTGGTGGCGCAGTGGTTGAGAATCTGCCTGCTGAAGCAGGGGACACGGGGTCGAGCCCTGGTCTGGGAGGATCCCACATGCCGCGGAGCAACTAGGCCCGTGAGCCACAACTGCTGAGCCTGCGTGTCTGGAGCCTTTTCTCCGCAACAAGAGAGCCCGCGATAGTGAGTGGCCCCCGCTTGCCACAACTAGAGAAAGCCCTCGCACGGAAACGAATCCCAACACAGCAAAAATAAATAAATTAACAAACTCCTACCCCCAACATCTTCTTAAAAAAAACAAAGAAGTCAGAGTGGTCATTATGGCCTACCTGGGGGTGTCATGTTAATTTCATGATTTTCATGATCTGAACTCACCCATTCTTCTTTGACTTTATTTCCTAATGCTTGTCCTTCACTAACTGAGCACCTGCTACACTGGCCTGATGGCTGATCCTGAAATACGCCAAGTATAATGTTCCTGTGCAGGGCCTTTGTTAGTCCTGTTTATTTTGCCAAAAACACTCCCCTCAACTTGGCTTGCACCCTCCTTTCCTTCCTGCTCACGTCAATTTCAGCGAGCCCTTCCCTGCCCACCCTGCATGAACTTCCCACCCCACCCCTCCCCATGCCTATCCTCTGCCTCTACTTTCCTTCGGAACATTTTACCTTCTGATAATTATAAATGTGTTTGCTTAGGGTCCATCTCCTCCCACTGAGTTTAGGCTCCAGTAGGGCAGGCACTTCTACTGACTCACTGCTGTATTCCCAGTGCCCAGCCAGCTCCTGGCATGAAAAATATTTGTTCCATGAACGAGTGCCTCCGTCTTCATGGAATTTACATCCTAGATGGCAGACCCTTGTGCAAAGTATCATTAAGTACTAAAAGATGTAATAGGAATGGTGTATTTCATTTATGATTAAGTTTAATTAGGCATTAAATCAGAAAGTATCAACGGCAACTATCAAATCTTTTTCTGTGCTGATTGATGAGTGGGCTGGCAGAGGGAATTTTCAGACAGTATGGAGAGCTGAATGTACCTAAAGGAGAAGGGGAAGGCAGTCATTAAGGAAGGAAAAGGACCCACAGTAGGAAATCAATGGGTACCAGAAAGGAGTGCTGATCACAACTTCACCAAAAGTCAGCTGTATTTGTAAGGATACTATTTAACTCTAAAACTGAAAGGGGTCCTAGTCACCATCTGGTCACCATGGAGGTGAAAACGGACGGCCAGAGGAGGGTGTGGCTTGTGAGGTCGGAGAGCAGCCAAGCTGTGCTTAGAACCCAACGTGCACACTTTCAAGCCAGTCACCTGGTTCAGCACAGTCTCCACGGGCTTAATGCAGGTGTCTCAAAATGAAAGGCTGCTTGGGGAAGTGCAGTCCATTCAAAACGAGGAACGGGGCAGTTTGGAGCCAGCAGGGGCCAGGCAGCTCGTACTGAGATCACGCATAGCCCAGTGGACAGTTGTCTAAACCCTAAGCTGCGATATAAAGCAGCCTAACTGAACCCTCCGTGAGCCCAGCCTGTTATGGTCCAGTGGCCTCTCATATGACTCCCACTCCAGATCCATTATTTCTTCAAGTAACTCTGGCAAATGTAAGCCACACATGGAGACATATCCGTCTAGTCGGATTCACTTAGGCCAGGTTTGCACCACTGCATTTGATTCTGGCTATGAACCCTGCACGTAGCCCAGTGGGATTACTGTTGCCAAGATATTTGATTCAAGTTAACAGGGTTTCACAAGATTGACAATGATTTTGTTTTTTCAAGTCCATCAGCTTTGTATAAAGCTTTGTATAAAGACTTATTCCCCAGTATCCATTAAACTTGATATCACTGTACATTAAAAATACAACTCTAGCAGTCATTTGGGTGGAGTGTGGGTGGGAAGGAAACTGATCTCACTTCTGAGAGATTTTTCACTTCACATATAGGGCCCTATGAATTTAAGTGTTCGTTTACAGACTATTCATTGCTTTGTATGTGGAGACAGCCCACCGTCATAGAATAGGCAAGGAGTTATTTAACCCTAGTTTTAAGTCCTGGTCGCTAGCTAAGTGACATTTTTCACTAGCTAAGAGGCTGTTTAATCTCTCTGAGCTTAAGTGGTCTCATCTAAAAAATGAGAAAATAATAGCTTTATTTGGGGGCTGATATGAGAATTTGATATTTGTTCAATACCTGGTACAGACAAAAATGTGAGTCATTAGTGTTATTTCAAGAAGAAAGTTTTAGGAGAAAACACAGGCATTAGACATTTGTGCCAAAAGAACTGATCAATATTTTAAAATACCTTAATAAACAGAAAGGAGGAGGAAAAATGATCTTCTGGAGATTAAGATAAACTGCATTTGATTTACCTTATGAATAAGAATAAAATAACATCCCCCTATTATCAAGATGAAAAGTAACAAATTTTGGCGAGGGTGTGGAGAAAAGGGAACCCTGTGCACTGTCGGTGGGAATATAAATCGGTGCAGCCACTATGGAGGTATGGAGGCCCCTCAAAAAATTAAAAATAGAACTGCCAGATGATCCAGCATTCCCACTTCTGAGTATTTATCCAAAGAAAATAAAAACACTAATTTGAAAAGATACACACACCCGTGTTCATTACAGCATTATTTACAATAGCTAAGATATGGAAGCAACCTAAATGTTCACTGATAGATGAATAAAGAAGATGTAAGAAATGCACGCACACACGCATGTGCGCGCACACACACACGCACACACACACACACACACTGGAATACTACTCAGCCATAAACAAGAATGAGACCCTGCCATTTGCAACAACATGGATGGACATTGATGACATTATGCTAAGTGAAATAAGACAGAGGAAGACAAATATCATATAATCTCACTTATATGTGGAATCTGGAAGAAAAAACAAAAACAACCAAGCTCATAAATACAGAGAACAGACTGATGGTTGCCAGGGGGTGGGCGAAATGGATGAAGGGGTCAAAAGGTACAAATTCTAGTTATAGAATAGACAAATCATGGGGATGTAACGTACAGCATGGCAACTACAGTCAATAACACTATATTGCGTTTGAAAGTTGATAAGAGAGTAAATCTTAAAAGTCTTCATCACAGGAAAAACATTTGTTAACTATGTGTGGGGATGGATGTTAAGTAGACTTACATGGTGAATGTTTTACAATAGCTACTAATAACAAATCATTATGTTGTACACCTGAAACTAACACGCTATATGTCAATTACACCTCATTAAAAAATAAAAATTCTGCTGCTTAAAAAATGTTTCCACCCAAAGTATGATTTACCGGAAATTTTCAAGAAAATACATAGCATGAAAAGCAAGGAGTTCTTAGACTTTTGGAATCCTTGGACTGGAAATAGAAATTGTAGCTGATTAATATTTACATGTAATTTCTGCCTTTATTCCCCAAACTACCATCTTATAGCAACATCATTTCATAAAATAAAAATTAGGACATTTTATCACCAATGGGTGACAAAGAATAGGTACACACAGATACAGATACACACACACACACACACACACACACAAAATAATGCATATATATTTCTTCTCTTTTCATTGAAAACCAATCTTGTCTTTTGGGAATTGGTAATATAATAGAGATCTCTGGCTTAAGGGTCCAAACACACAACAATGTAGTCACTGCCTTTAGAAAGCTGATGCTCTAAGGCAATATGCCTTGGAATCATCTGGAGAGCTTGGGATAAATATCACTGCACAGGCCACACCATGATAAACTGGGATTCATCAAACCTGAGATGGTCCTTTAGCATCTGTGCTTTTATAAGCTCCACAGGCGAAACAACTCAGTCCTCCTCACACTTGTGTGGGCAGCCAAGCTGTAAGATAACATGACCACCTGCACATAAGTTACAAACCCATGGTCCTCCCACTTGGGTGGGTCTGGGCTCTCAATGAGCAGAAAGTTACACGCAAATGCCTCCTCTTAACCCCTCCGAGTCAAGCACTCCTTCACTGCATCAGGCACCTTTCTTTTGAAGCACTTAGCAAAGTTGCAATTGCATGTCTCCAGGATTCTTGAATGGACATACGCACTCTGACAAGGTCATAAGCTATGCAGTCCACAAAGGGCAGGAACCTACCTTTTAAAAAGGCAATCATTCCATCTCTAGCATCTCCTAAAGGCCCCGACAGCGAGTAGGAGTTAATAACAAAATTAATGAAAGGATGGAATGAACAAACAGGATGCTGGAGAAATCAGAATTGGGAAAGCCTTTAGGTATGTTTAGGTCCACTCTAGAGAAATGTGATGGACAGCATTATTATTCCTACCACTGTAACTACAAGTACCAGGCCCAGTAGCAGTTCTTTCAAATGTGTACGAAGCACTTATCACTACAGGCTGGGCAGGGTGCCAAGGCGCTTAATCTCATTTAGTTCTTCTAACAGCATCGTCAGGTGGGAAAAATACCATTAATATTTTGTAGATGAGAAAAGTTCAGCGACTTGCCCAGGGCCACCCAGCTGATAGGGGAAGCCAGGCTTTTCACTAGCCATAGGACTACCAAGCTCGAGCACTAAACCACAACAATTTAGAACTCTCCAACACGTCCCATCCGAGTTTTACACAGAATCAAAGCATTTTTAATCTCTAGACACCCCCATCGGGTAAATAAAGCTTTGCCACTCGACAGCAAGGGAAGCCAAGAGGTTAATCGACTTACTGTGTTTGCCGTAAAGGGAAATTTGAAATATCAGCAGAAGAAAAAAAAAAAAAGTATCAATATGGTTTCAAACTGCTGCAAATTAAAAACAGATTGCCGCCTCTCTACAAAACTATGACTATACTTCAGCATAAAGTCATTTAAAAATAACTATTTCCAGACGCCATACGGGTTATGGACCAGTTCCACACGATTAGTGTAATTTTTGAAGGAAGTTGTTATCAGAATCACAAGGTTGAAAAATCATTTTCGACCAAAACCGCAGGAACTTTTCAAAGGTAAAACTCTGAATGGAGAAACGACTGTTGAAGGTAAGACAACAGGTCAAGAGAAAACCTGCAAAGACCAAGTTCTAAATTCCAGCCCACGGGGCAGGTCTGGATTCCGAGAAAGCACGTCAGAAACGGGGATTGGTTCATTTTGTAAACCAACATCACAGACCAGGTGAATTCCAAAAACGTGACTGTGTTCCGAGAGTTTCATATTAAAGGATACCCCGGCTTTGTCCACTAAGCCTGGGCCAATCTGCATTGCTGTTTAGGGTACTCACTTTATACCAAGTGCAATACTACTATTTCCACCAGTAAAGATGCAAAAGTCATTTTCACATCTGTTTTGGACATGGGAAAGAAGAAAAATCAACCATGTGGAAAGGAGGAACTTTTATCTATTCCTATATAAGTAAAGTATACATAGGTAACTTCATATATATATATAAAGGAGGGCAGGATCCTCATTTCCCCAATATTCCTAAGTACAAACATAAGTGGATGTCAGACTTATCAAATGCTGTGGCTAGAATATTAATACATCATAGGACCTCTTCTTCTCTGTCGTCACTTTCATCGGCACCATCACCCAGCAGCTAATACATTCACAGAAATGCACAATTAACTCCTTTCTGAAGAGCGTCCTTTTGTTTGACAAGCTGAACGGAATCATCTTGGCTAGACATACAGACCTTGTAGAATTTGGAGTCATTAGTTTATTGATGTTAATTGACTCCAAGAGGGACTTCCCTGGCCGTCCAGTGGTTAAGATTTCACCTTCCGATGCAGGGGGTGAGGGTTCGATCCCTGGTCAGGGAGCTAAGATCCCACAGCCCTCGCAACCAAAAAACCAAAACATAAAACAGAAGCAATAGTGTATCAAATTCAATAAAGACTTTAAAAAATGGTCCACGTCAAAAAAGAAAACAAATATATATACGTATATATAAACTGACTCCAGGAAACTGGGTAAGTTTGCCACTATACAGAGCATGAGAAGAAAACAGAGATGATTATCATTATTTTTGGCCGTGCTGCATGGCATGCGGGATCTTAGTTCCCCAACCAGGGATTGAACCCATGTCCCCCGCAGTGGACATGTGGAGTCCTCACCGCTGGACTGCCAGGGAAGTCGCAACAGAGCTTATTTTTTAAAAATCCCCAGGAAATTCTGATACTGAAGGCAGAGGTGGCTACACACCGATAACACAGAATAAGTTGCCCGCGTTAAACACGGGAAGATTTCACACACTATCCAGATGCATGGCTTGTCTGGGAAACTCAAGGAAGCTGGCAGCACTGGGCCACATTCCTGAGAAGCTGGAGGTGACAAGTAGCTCCCTCTTCAGCTGAGGCCCAGCCCCTCTTTGCCACAGGTCCCCCACCCCACCCCCGTGCCCTCCTCCATGCATGGGTGCACCGATATTGCTTTATATACTTGCTTATCCTGCCTGGGCCCAGGATTTGAGTTTGGGACACCTGATATAAACAATGATAAGGGTAAGAAACTAGGAAGGAGCAGTCAAATGAATACCAGGAAACCCAGGGGGAGGGGGTGTTACTAGTATCTAGGGGGAGGAGGCCAGGGATACAGCTAAACATCCTATGATGCACACGACAGCTCCTACCTTCCGCGACAATGTCTAACCTGGCGCAAAATATCAGTCATGCAGAGGCTGAGAGACCAAGATCTAATCAATGCCTTAAAACTACATCTAAAACATGGCTCCCGTGTCCCAAACAGATCTGAAAGCTACTCTTTCTTCTCTACTGGTGGAAATAATAGTATTAGATTTGGAATAATGTATCTTAAAAAGCAACGCAGATTGGCACATATTGAGTCCATAGTCACATACTCCACGGCAATGGAGGGTTTCCAGAGAGCCACGGCCAAAATTGCCAAACCCTTTGGAAAGGCTGGATAATCTAAGGGCTGAGAGGACTGTGCCAGCTTTAGCAACGAAGAGGATGTAATCGCTTTGGTCACGAGTGTTTTAAAACAATTTTTATTGAAGTAGAGTTGGTTTACAATGTTGTGTTAATTTCTTCTGTACAACCAAGGGACTCAGTATATATATTCTTTTTCACTTTCTTTTCCATTATGGTTTGTCACAGGGTATTGAATTTAGTTCCCTGTGCTCTACAGTAGGACCTTGCTGTTCATCCATTCTACACATAACAGTTTGCCTCTGCTGATCCCAAACTCCCACTCCATCCCTCCCCCCACTCCTCCTACCCCCTTGGCAACCAGAAGTCTGTTGTCTATGTCTGTGAGTATGTTTTTGTTTTGTAGATATGCTGACTTTTATCGTATTTTACGTTCCACATATAAGCAATATCATATGGTATTTGTCTTTCTGACTTATTTTGCTTAGTAGGATCATCTCTAGGTCCGTCTATGTTGCTGCAAATGGCATTATTTCATTCTTTTTTAATGGCTAATATTCTGTTGCATACATATACCACATCTTCTTTATCCATTCATCTGTTGATGGACATTTAGGTCGCTTCCATGTCTTGGCTATTGTAAACAGCGCTGCTATGAACATTGGGGTGCATGTATCTTTTCAAATTATAGTTTTGTCTTGGTGGTTTCTTTTTTTTTAATCGAAGTATAGTTGATTTACAAGGCTGGGTACAGCAAAGTGATTCACTTATATATTGATATATATGTACTATATATAATAATGTACATATTCCTCTTCATATTCTTTTCCATTATGGTTTATTACAGGATACTGAACACAGTTCCCTGTGCTATACAGTAGGTGCTTGTTGGTTATCGATTTTATATATAGTAGTGGTCACAACAGCTTTAAGACATTGATCTAGATCTTGGGTTCTCAGCCTCTGCCTTATTGATATTTTGGACCAGGGCAGACTTGTGGGGGGGCTGCCCTGTGCGCTGTAAGTTGCTGAGCCACACTCTGGCCCCAACCCACTAGATCCTAGTGGCACCCCCTTCCCCAGATGGAACAACCCAAAGTGTCTCTAGACACCGTCCACCGCCCCCTGGCGGGGGCAACATCACCCATGATTGAGAACTGCTCTAGGTAGAAAACAGAGAGAGGGTTAAGCAGAAATTCAAGACTGAAGAGAGGGAGGATTGAAAATATGTATCTAGAAGTTTGGGTTCGATGAAGAAAAAACAGGCATAGGATGACAGCCGCCGGGAGATGCGTATACGAAATGATGGCGTATTTATGCATGGACGTAAAGATAGAGATGACATGAGCTTGAGTAGTGGCCGTCAGCGTTCTGACCTGCCTGGTGTCCCTTCTTCTGGGCCAGAACCACACCTCTTTGAGGGCAAATGCCTTCCAAGCCCCCTGCCATTCCATGTGGTGCAGGTGCCAGGTGGACCCACCACTTGCTTTGGGAGCTGCCACTTTACCTGGGTCCAGAGATGAGCCCGTCTTGATCCTGGCTGAGGACGGTCAGCCCTGTGCACGGAGCTGGATCTCACGGGAGAGAGGTTGTCTCTAGTCGGAGATCATTAAACTTGTAGGAAATGAGACCAGGACTGTGCTGGCCAACCTCACCACCATTTAAAGAGACCCGATTAAGAAGCCAACACAGAGGGACGCGGACCCGAGAGAGGGAGAGAGACCAAGTCCTGATGGCCTCGTTTAGCACCTGAATCCAGAAAAAGCCCCAAACCGGACACTCCTGTTTTTCACTCAAATCGGTTAAGTCAAGCTTTTCACTCATGGAAGCTTCAGGGAAGCTAAAGGAGTTCTAAATTTTTCACTTTTTTCCCTCTAAAAAAATATAAAGTGGTACGTGTTGTTTCTTCTAAGTAAGGTGTTAGGACCCTGGAAGGTTACTTAATTTCTCTGACCTTCAGTTGCTTCAATCACCCAATGGGAAAGATGACACTATACATTTCATAGAGTCGTCTTGGGCTGCAAGTAGGTTAATACTGCCAGAGACAGAGCATGGTGCCTGGGTGATGCCAAACACTCAATACATAATACATGTCAATAGTTACTATTCAGCATTCAACCATGACTTAATTACTTAATTACTACTACTTAATTATTACTTAATTACTACTACTTAATTACTACTACTTAGTTATTACTACTACCATACTGCTAAATTACAACAATTGTAATGATCCTAAGTAATTCTGTCACATATATAATTACAGATAACTTTGCTATCTACAATCTAAAAATTTATGGCGGCCTACTTCTAAGAACACAGTGGCTTATACAAATGACTGGCCAGGTATATCTCTCCTTACAATAAACAAAAAGATCTTGTGGTACTAAGAAGTGCGCAGTGGCATTGGTTACAATGAATCAATGCCTGCAGTCAGATCTCTCAAGTAAGCTAATAAAACCGAAAATGGAATTTCTGACACCGCACAATGGAAAAACTCGCCCTGTGATTCAGGACCTCATAGGAGACCCCTCTGGTGCCTCACATCACGTCCCCTGGAGCCCCCTCTGATTTCAGCCCCACTGCAACGGACAGTTCAGAGTGAGCTCAGGTTTACATCCAGTTGGCCACATCCCACCTCAAACCACCACTGTGTATCTTTGCATGTCTGCTCCGTAGCTTTCTTCAATGCCAAAGTCCACTCATTCTCCAGTCCAGCACTGAGGAGAGACTGAGTTAAGACCCTCAGGGTAACCCTCAACTAATGGAGGATGAGACTCAATAAACGTCACCCTCCAGGGAGAATTCCTGGAGGCATTCCTGTGCTTCTCAAGATATCTTGGCTGAATGGAGCTCACTGTACCCCCAGAAGAACCCTCTAGAAAGCACCCTAATACTATCGTTTTTCCTTCCTTACTGCCTTCTCCCTTCTCTCTCACTTCTGGTTCCTGGGATCACCCACCACATAAACTACCTGCACCCAAATCCTTGTCTCAGGTTCTGCTTTAAAAGAGACCAAATTAAGACAGAGTCGAGGCTGAATAATGCCAGATAATCAGAGCTAATACGTTTACTGTGTTCTAGGTGCCATTACCAGAGTTTTACTTAAATGAATTCATCAGTCCTTTGAAGTAGGTGATATTACTGCCTCTGCTTTAGATTTTTTTTTGTTTCTTTTTCCTGGCCGCGCCGCGCGGCACACAGGATCCTCGTTCCCTGACTAGGGATCGAACCTGCTGCCCCCTGCATTGGGAGCGTGGAGTCTTAACAACTGGACTACCAGGAAAGTCCCTGACTCTGCTTTAGAGTTGTGGAAACTCAGGCACAGAGCATTTAAGTCATGTGCCACCAAATGGTGGAACTGGGGTTTGCACCTGGTCTGCTTCCAGACCCTTAATCACTGTGTTATAGTGTCCTCAGCAGACACTAGAATTCACAAGCTCTGTATCCTTCTAGAACAGTTGGAAAAACACAGGTAGAAAAGGACTTGAGTTATTTAATGAAATATTCAATTTCCAAAGTTTCCTGTTACAGCACAAAATATGACCCAACATTTGCTTCCCACCCAAAGAGAGGGCTATTCTACTGGGAGATATCTGCCCCTCCACCTCTGATCACTCTTGTCCTCTTCCTGAAGGAAGCTGCAGGGGATAGCAGGGTTCATCACCCTGATAGCCCTGAGAGCACCTTTCTCAAGAGATGTTCTAGCACACAGGGGGCTCTTCCAGGCTCCCACAACCCTCTGAGTGCAACCTGGAGTGTCCGAGCATGGGAAGCAGAGAACGGAGCCCACTTCTGAGTGCTGGCTGCGCTTCCTGATGGTCTTGAAACTCCGACAGTAAATTTTAAGTCGCAGATTTAAGCAGAACGTAAACAACTTTAAAAATCAACCTTAAGTGGAAGAATGTTTTTGCCCCTTCTCATCCCCTTGATATATGAATCTGCATTTGATCAACATGGATCATTAAAGACTAGATAGAAAATACGTTTTTATGAAAGAAAGGAAGGAAGGCTGGATTAGCACTGCTGGCCCCCCCAAAACACAAAGCTTTAACTTTCCAGTTCTTATTCTTACAAAATTATCCTAACTCTCCAGTTTTAAGGAACGCCTGGCTCAAGATCAAGAGCTCCAGCCATGGCTGAATGCCCTGAATTCTTTACCTCTGCACCTGGCTTCCTCATGGAAAACGCCCCACAATGCCATAAAAACACAATCTCTACCAAATACACATGAAGCAATCACTGGACAATAGTCACGTGGTGATATGTTATTAATAATTACTATAAGTTATAACAAGGGAAGCTAATATCTTAACTGCTTACTATGTGCCAAGCACTGTTTAAACCTCTCCACATGCATTAACTCAATTTCATGCTCAATGCAACTATGAGATCGATAATAATAATGTCAACTTTAGAGTTAAGACAAACGATGTGTCAAGAGGCTGAGTACCTTGGCCACAATCACATAGATAAAGAGAGGAAAGAAGAGGAATTTTTCATTAAGAGGTGTTGATACCATTAAGAGGTGAACGGTAAACACAAGTCTGGAGAGACTTTATCCCTGGGCTAAGACTTGATATTACTGGGAGTAATAAAGCAAGCATTTATTTATTTATGTTTTTGCGGTACGCAAAACTGTTGTGGCCTCTCCCGTAGCGGAGCATGGGCTCCGGACGCGCAGGCTCAGCGGCCATGGCTCACGGGCCCAGCTGCTCCGCGGCATGTGGGATCCTCCCGGACCGGGGCACGAACCCGCGTCCCCTGCATCGGCAGGCGGACTCTCAACCGCTGCGCCACCAGGGAAGCCCTAGCAAGCACTTATTGAGTATGCTTTCTTTGACTCGCATCATTTAATCCACATAATGATATCCAGCAGAAGGAATATTTTATCCATATTTGGAGGCAGGATATAAAGAAATGAAGATTCAAGCCATTTTTCCAATGTCACAATCCTAAGTAGCAGAGACAAGACTTGAACTTAAGATTGTCTAGGTTCGGAACCTATGCTTTCAACCCACTACACCCACTGCATATGATATATGAGGCTGGGAAAGGGGGTTAGGAGGTCCTGGGGACCGATATGGCTAGAAGTCCTTTGGCTTCTGGATATCTGGATCCCTTTGCCTGGAATACAGCCTTTTGCCATCTGAGCAGGTCCTCTGAACAAGGTCTAAACGATCTTCACATCTCAGCCAGTTTATGATCTATTACAGGACACGGAGTAATTGTTGCATTCAAAGTATATATGTGGGGTACTTGTATACGCCAGATAATACGAGCAAAACACAGTCCTGCCTCGCAGTCCTTGAGGTCTGGTCGAAGACAGAAACAATACGCAAAGACTCACACAGTGAAGAATACGCTAATTACAAATGGAGATCACAAGTTTGTAAAGAAGTAAAACGAAGGGACTTGGACGAATCTAGTCTGGAAAGAGGGCTTTCCTAAGAGTGTGACTTGGAAGAGAGGTCTGAAGGAGAACTGGAGTTAGATTTGGAGCAAGGTTTCTTCAGGGTACCACCTCTGAAAATTCTTCAGGTGCTGGCTCTTGTGACTTGAAAGTCTTGGCCTCTAAGAAGACTGTCTCCTTGCAGGATGAGGATGAGGAAGCAGAAGAGCAAAGGGCTTGGAAGGAATGAACCAAGAGCTTGAACTGAGTTCTGCATTCCTACTACAACCATCGTAAAGCCCCATGAGACAATGGATGCCTGTGACCAGGGAGAAGGAGGTGCTTCTCAGAGGGATAAGAACAGAGATTGGGAGGAGAACGTCTCAGGGCCACAAAAATATTAGGTTTGAGAGAAAATGGATTCTGAGGATGAACTTCAATTCTGTCCGACTATATTATATGGATCCAGGGCTTCTAAGTTAATAACTGAACCAATAACAGCAACATAATTATGAGAAGAAACAAAACCATAGAAAATTTACAGTAAACTCCAAGGCTAACTATCATTTAAAATTCAGTTTGGGTTGGGAGGGGGGGAGATGCAAGAGGGAAAAGATATGGGAACATATGTATATGTATAACTGATTCACTTTGTTAGAAAGCAGAAACTAACACACCATTGTAAAGCTATTATATCCCAATAAAGATGTTAAAAAAAGAAAGATAAAAAAAATAAAGACTCACTCTAAAAAAAAAAAATTCAATTTGGGAAACACCAGTCATCGTGATTTGACTCTCAACTACATGGAGATGGGGTAGTTAATAATGCTGGGGTTTTCTCTTTGTTCTGTTTGTATAATGAAGAGCTATAAACTCTGAAAGCTCAATTCAGGTCATTCTGTCCATCTACTTTTCTATGTATTTCTTACCCAGTTCACTCTGTGATCCTTTGCATCTAATGTGACTGATTCTATGCCAGGTTCTAAGACTGCAAAGATTTTGATCTGGTCTTTTTCCTTAAAGAGTTACCTGTCAGGGAGACGGCTAAGTAAACAGGTAATTGCCATGCAGCATGATGACCAAGGTAAGCCCCAAAAGCACAAAGCTTGAGTCCTTACCTCAGTGTGGGAGCAAAGATTTCTTGATGAAAAGGATGTTTGAACAAAATCTTAATGAAAGGCAAGGCCAGAGCCTCCAGAAATATGTTTTTTAGCACTGCTGTTAATTGTCTGAGCCACTGGTGAGGAAAAAATTCCAACTGATTTTGGGCAGATCAGCTCTGACTAAAAGTGACATTGAAATCCAGACAAGGAGAATGCAAAAGACAGACTTAGTTTAAGACTTCGTCTTGAAGCAGCATTTGGCCACCCCTGTGCTGGGAGTGGAAGAGAAAATCTGGGCATCCCAGTGGTGTGTTGACAGCTACGTGGACCGAAATTCATGTCCAGACAAGCAGCTCTTGGAAAAATGCATCCAAAACTTTTCAATCCTGAATGAAAATCAAACTGAAACAATGGAATTCTTTTCAATATCTTTAGCACCTCTCCAACCCATGTGGGAGAACATCTTGCAATGTCCAGTCCATCGTCCAATGCAGCCCTGATTTCAATCATCAACAGAACAGATACATTTTAATGCTCTCAAGGAGCAGACAGGCTATAATCAGGTTTCAACTCCACTTAATGTTCAAGTATACTGCTTAGGAAATTAACACATCCAGTGTGTTATTAACAAGAAAACAGTATTACTCCGGCAAAACTTATTCCTCTGCCTCAACACATAAGAGGCTTTAAGTGATTAACCTCTTACATTAGTCAGCTAAGGCTGCCATAACAAAATAACAGACTGGGTTGCTTCAGCAACAGAAATTAATCTTTTCACAGTTTTGGAGGCTGGAAGTCTGAGATCAAGGTGTCAGCCAATTCAGGTCCTGGTGAGAGCTCTCTTCCTGGCTTGCAGACAATCACCTTTTTGCTTTGTCCTCGGCATGGGAGAGAAAGAGCTCTGGTGTCTCTTCCTCTTTGTATAAGGGCACCGTTTCTATCAGATTAGGACCCCACTCTTATGACTTCATTTAACCTTTATTACTTCCTATCTCCAAACACAATCACTTAGGGAGTTAGGGCTTCACCATCTGAATTTGGGAATGGAGGGAGACACAAACATTCAGTTCCTAACACCTAATACTTCATTTCTTCTCCTGTAAAATGGCGATGATAATGAAATCTCTGTAACACAGTTATTATAAGACTTAAATGAATAATTAAGTAAAGCACTTAGAACATATTTAAAATAAGGAAAAACCGTTATTATAAATTGAAATATAGTACAGTATAGTGCTTAAAATCTCAGACCCTGGACCAAGAAAAACACTTTAAAAATTACTAGCTATATACAGAAGGAATGCTGATAAGGAAATGAAATGTTCCCCTACCTTAAGTATAACTCTTCATTTAAAAAGGATCATTACATGCAAAATAATTACTCTTTTTTTCAATACCTGTGTGGTTTCTTTGTCTCTCAGTTCCCCATAAAGCCAGCCACAAAACAGGTATACGATAGTTTACGCTGGCTGTTGTCAGCATTCTCAAATTTTACTTTTCTCTCTTTTCTACAGTGTCCTCAATAATTCAATAGTAAAACAATAAAGACATACATTGAGATTATCTTGTAGTACACCATCCCTTCCATTAAGAACAACTAGATAAGCTTTATCAGATGTCTACCTCCCCCCAACATCTATTTTAGGATTTTAAATAACTATAAAGATACCCAGGACCAAAAGGGTAAAGAACCGAGAGGGAAGGAAAAGGCTGTTAAGTGATCTCTGCATTCTACATTATCTTCCCCCCAAGACATTCAATGAAGAGGCTAAAGAGAGTAATTTAAACCAGATGGTAAGAAACAGAAACCTCAGCCTAATTTTCTGCTGAGTCAAGAAACTAGGAGGACTGAAACTTGTGTTTGGGTCTGTCAAAATATCTAGGACTTGAAGTGCCAACATTCCGTAGAGAAGAGCACATGGAAGTGAATGCAATAGTCTGAAGTGCTTTTCTCTCTGCAGAATTTGCTAACTCATAAATGGTGATGATTCAGAGAAGCCAAACAGAAAGTGACAACTCAAAGTTTGAGGGAGCTAAACTAAGGCCTTGGTAGTTTCATGCAGAGATAAAAAGAAGATTGAGCTCATTCATCGTCATGGAAGAAGAAAACTGGTAAACATCTCTCAGTCTTCAGTTGAGACACCTGGACGTGAACGTGCTAGGTACAGGGGAATACTGGAAGTAGAGTTGACTTTAAAAAGACTGCAGTTCAGCCTCAAAACTGTTGTTTGAAATAAACTGATATACCCTCACCTAACTGTTTCAAGAAGCTAAAGGCTGAACTAGCATCTCTACAGTTTTTCATACATAACACTCACCATTTAATTAAAATTATAAGGCATAACAAGAAGCAGGATGGGGGGTGGGGGAGGGAAACCCCAGAACCTAGAAAAAGACCCACAAGTGATGTAAATATTGGTGTCATTAGCCACAGACATTAAAGTTACTGTGCTGGTTAACATGTTAAAAAAATAATAATAAAGTAGCAAGTGAGAAAATTTCAGTAGAAAACCAAAATTTATTTTAAAAATCAAATTTTAGAAGTTATAATTCAAATGAAGAACTCGGATGGAGTTTTAAAAGATTCAGATACAGCGGAGGATTAACATTTCGGAAAACAGGTTAAGTAGAAAATATTTAATATACATGTTATTGGTATATTTTATGAAAATCTATGTGTAATACATAGGCAACTGGAGTCTCAGAAGACGAGGTGAGACAACATAAGATGAAACATGTGAAAAGATAATGATCAAGAACTTTCCAGAACCAAAAATGACTTCAAGCCACATATCCAAGAAGCATTATAAGGGCCAAGAAGTTGAAAACAAAAAAGATATCTAGGCACATCATAGTAATACTGCTGCAAACCAAAGGTGTAAAAAAATATTTTAAAAGCAGAATAAAAAAATATTTAAGATATATTACCTTAAAAAAAGCAACAGTAAGAATGACAGTAGTTGACTTGACAGAAACAATGGAAGCCAGGAGATAACGGATTAACATCTCTAAAGAGCTGAAGGAAAATAAAGGCCAACCTAGAATTCTAAACCCACTGGAGACAAAGAAAAAGCAAAGACATCTCCAGTCAAATGAACACTGAGAGAATTATTTGTCACCATCAGATGTATACTGAAATAAATATTAATGAGATTTCTTCAGCACAACATAGATGAATGAATACACACACTTACAACACAAATGCACACACACACACATATTCATCCCCAGATAGAAGAATGGAAATAAAAGAATGAATTACAAAGTGAAATGGGTAAATCTAAGTGAATATTAATAGTATAAGCAATAGTGATAATATCTTGTTGAATTTAAAGTATATATAAAATTAAAATACTTGACAATAATAACCTAGCTGAGGGCAGATGGATTTCAAGTGTTCTAAGTTTACTATAATATAACAGAAGTAGTAAAGGTATTCATTTATGTTAGGCTCTAACAAAACAAAGATAGATGTTGAAATCTTTAGGACAATTGTTATAAGAAATAAAAAATAATTCAGGGCTTCCCTGGTGGCGCAGTGGTTGAGAGTCCGCCTGCCGATGCAGGGGACACGGGTTCGTGCCCCGGTCCGGGAAGATCCCACATGCCTCGGAGCGGCTGGGCCCGTGAGCCATGGCTGCTGAGCCTGTGCGTCCGGAGCCAGTGCTCCGCAATGGGAGAGGCCACAACAGTGAGAGGCCCACGTACCGCAAAAAAAAAAAATTAATTAATTAATTAAAAAATAATAACTCACATATAATAAGCTGAAAGAGGGAAAATAGAACAGTAGAGATAAAATAATGATTGATCCACGATAAGGCAAGAAAGGAGAAAATATAAAGCAGAGAATGTGGGACAATATGAAAACAAATAGCTAGTAAATTTAATACCAAATATACAGGTAATTATATTAAGAATACATGAACAAAATACTCCATTTAAAATGCAAAGAACGTCAGAATGGATTTTAAAAACTTCACTATGTGCTGTTTATAAATGACTCATCTTAGATTAAGAGATACAAACTTCCAGTTATAAAGTAAATATCATGCAGGATGAAATGTACAGCATAGAGAATATAGCCAATAATATATTAACAGTATGATGACATATGGTAACCACACTTATCATGGTGATCATTTTGTAATGTATAAAAATATCAAATCACTATATTATATATCTGAAATTAATATAATATTGTAAGTCAATTATACTTCAATTAAAAATTAATTAATCAGGGGCTTCCCTGGTGGCACAGTGGTTGAGAATCCACCTGCCAATGCAAGGGACATGGGTTCGATCCCTGGTCCGGGAACATCCCACATGCCACGGAGCAACTAAGGCCACGCGCCACAGCTACTGAGCCTGCGTGCCGCAGCTACTGCAGCCCGCAGGCCTAGAGCCCATGCTCTGCAACAAGAGAAGCCACCACAATGAGAAGCCCACGCACCACGACGAAGAGTAGCCCTGCTCACCACAACTAGAGAAAGCCTGCGTGCAGCAACGAAGACCCAACTCAGCCAAAAATAAATAAATAAATTTAAAAATTTAATTAATCGGTTACTATCTCACCTTAAAACTAAGGGCAAAAATGTAGAAAGTGAATGGATGGAACAGAGTTATACCACAAAAACATCAAACAAAATAAAACTGTTGCTGTACTAATCAAAGTAGACTTTAAGGCAAGAAGCATTACTATAGATAAAAAGAGACATTTCATATCTTAAAAGGGTTTAATTGACCAGGAAGAGATAAAAATTTTAAATCTGTATTAGCTGATACCAGAAATTCAAAATAGATAAAGCTAATTTTATGAAACTAACAAAAAAAAATAGATACCTTCACAATCATAATGAGACTTTAATGTACATCTCTCAAAAGCTGAAAGGCCAAGCAGCCAGAAAAATCAGTAATGGCAAAAATGATCTGACTAGCATAGTTAATATACTTGACAAAATTGATGCATAAAACACCGTACACACAATGAGTAGATTCACATTCCTTCCAAGTGCATACGGAACATTTATCTTGAACCTAAAAATGGCCACATCCCAGACCATAATGCAAGACTCAATAAATATCAGAGTGGAAAAGTGCATGGATATTCTAAAATCACTGTGAAACTAAACTAGAAATCAAAAACAAAAAGAACTGGAATGCCTCCAAATGCCTGCAAATTAATCAATTAACTTCAAAATAATCCTTGAGTTGAAAAAGATATCCAAAGGGAAATTATAAAATATTTTTAATAAATGACAATAAAGATTTAACATATTAAAATTTGTTATATATAGCTAAAGTAATGCTTATGTGGAAATGTTTAGTTTTAAAGGCATATATTAGAAAAGGAAAAAGGTTGAAAAGCAATGATCTAAGACTCCACACTAAAAAAAGAGAAAGGAACAGCAAATTAAACCCAAGGAAAGCAGTAGGAAAAAATTTTTTTTCAATTCATATTATGAAACCAGCCTAACTTCGTTACCCAAACCTGACAAGGATGTAATAAGAAAATAAAATTACAGGCTAGTTTTTCTCACAAACACCCATGGGAAAACCTAAACAAACGTTTTCAGATCACATTCAGCAATGATTCAAAGTGATAGGACATCATGGCCAAGTAAAGTTTATTCCAGGAAGGCAAGGTTGGCTTAACATTCGAAAAAAATTAATATATCAATATTTACTGAAAAAAGTAGAAGAATCATATGATCTCAACAGATGCTAAAAATGTTTTAAATAAAATTTATTAGCAAACTACAAATAAAGGGAACATTATCAATCTGATGAAGTATATCAACAAAGAAATCTACAGCTAACATCATGCTAAATGGTGAAAGAGTAAACATACTGCCCCCCGATATCAGGACTGAAACAAAGATGTTCAATATTATCACTTCTGGGCTTCCCTGGTGGTGCAGTGGTTGGGAGTCCGCCTGCCGATGCAGGGGACGCGGGTTCGTGCCCCGGTCCGGGAAGATCCCACATGCCGCGGAGCGGCTGGGCCCGTGAGCCATGGCCGCTGAGCCTGCGCGTCCGGAGCCTGTGCTCCGCAGCGGGAGAGGCCATAACAGTGAGAGGCCCGCGTACCGCAAAAAAAAAATTATCACTTCTATTCTTCAACGTACATAAGGTCCTTGACTTTGCAAGAGGCAAAATGATAATAAAATAATAATAATGATGATAATAATAATAGTAAATTCAAAAAGATTGGGAGAAACTGCCACTGAAAGACACGGTTTTATATAGAGAAGTCAAAAAATTTGTAAGTAAATTTCTAAAATTGAGACGTGAAGGATTTCTAGATAAAACTCTATACGCAAAAATCAATTTCACTCTACTTATCAGTAGCAAAAGCTTAGAAAATGAAATAAGTACAAATATTTCATTTCAAGCAACATTGAAAACATTGGTCAAGAAAAATAATCTAACAACACAAGACCTCTATAATGAAAATTACAAACCATTACTGAAAGAACTTAAAGAGTTAAACAAATGAGATATACCGTATTTATGCACTGAAAGTAATACTGTAAAGATTAACCTATAAACTCAGCGTAATCCAAGTAAATATCCCAGCAGCATTCTAATGGGAATTGGCAAACGGATCCTAAACTGCATACAAAAACGCAGACAATCCAACAGAGCCAAGCCAACCCTGAAGTACAAAGATGTAGGACTTACATTACTAGATATCAAGACAGGTTAGAAAGCTACAGTAACTAATAAAGTGTGGTATTGAAGAAAGACTTAAAAAATAGAATAAAATAGAGAAATCAGGAACAGAACAACACATATGCTATCACATGATTCACAAGAAAGATACCACTGCAGTGCAGTACTCTTAAAAGAATCATCTTTGCAATGAATGGTGCTATATCAGCTGGATATCCAATTGGGGGAAAAGCTATCTTTTCCCACCCCTCATTCCATTCACAAAAATAAATTCCAAGTATAGACTAAGCGTGAAGGTAAATAAATAAATAAAGCTTCTAGAATTTCACACTGGAAAACATCTTTATGATCTTGGATGTAGGAAAGGGTTTTAACAGAGGATGCCAAAGACTGATCAATTGGGAGACGTTAAAATTAAGAATGTTATTTATCAAAAGAAACCATTAATGGGGCAAAAAGATGCACCAGAGGGTGGGAAAAAATACATTTATCCAAAAGAGATCTCATCGCCAGATAAACCAATTGAAAAATGGCAAAAAAAAAAAAAAAAAAAAAAAAAAAAAAAAAAAAAAAAAAAAAAATCCCAACCGAGACATTGGATAAAAGAAATTATTCACAGGTCCATTAAACTCTTCAGTCATCAGGGAAATGCAAAATCACAGTATGATATACTCCACACACTCCAGCTTTGTTAAAATGAAAAAAAGGGAAAAAACAAACACACACCAAGTGCTGGCGAAGATGAGGAACAAGTGAAACTCATATACAGCTTACGGGAACGTCAATTGGTAAACCCACTTCAGAAATGGACAACTTCTAGTGAAGCTGAATTTGCACACGCTTTATGACCCAGAGATTCCATTTCTAGATACCCAGCAGAAATAACTACATCTTTGAACAGTAAGACCTGCAAAAAAAAATACTGACAGCGGCCTTATTTGTATAGCCCAAAGCCAGAAACAACCCAAATGTCCATCAACAATAGAAGAAAGTATGGCAGTGAACGTAATGGCATACTTTGAGCAATGAAAGTGAATAAACTACAGCTGTGTACAACAAGATGGGTGGCTATCACAACACGCGGCTGAACAAAGTAACCTAGTCAAATAAGAACATTCCGTAGACTGTGTTTAAACAAAGTTCATAAACACGCAAAAGGGGCTTCCCTGGTGGCGCAGTGGTTGCGAGTCCGCCTGCCTATGCGGGGGATATGGGTTCGTGCCCCGGTTCGGGAAGATTCCCACATGCCGCGGGGCGGCTGGGCCCGAGCCATGGCCGCTGAGCCTGCGCGTCCGGAGCCTGTGCTCCACAACGGGAGAGGCCACAACAGTGGGAGGCCCGCGTACCGCAAAAACAAAAAAAACACGCAAAAGGAATCTTCTATTATAGAAGTCAGGATAACGATTGTTTTTGAACAGTGAGGCAATTACGTAACGAAGGGACACATAAGAAAGGTTTCAGGGATGCCGGTGATCCTCTACATTCGATCTAGTTACATGAGCGGCCACTTCACAAAATTTAAGTGAACTACATATTCATTATTCGTGCGTCTTTCTAAGTTACGCTGTTTCGATTTTTTTGTAAAGCAGAAATAGAAACGTTCTCTAAAGGAGAGAAATGGTATGCAGGATTTCAGAATCACCTTGTAAATTGAATGGCAACATTTAGGCAAAAACTCGAGACTAAAGCTACATCGCCTGAAGCCCTGTCCTACTGACACAGGCAACAGCAGAAAGTGGAGATAAGAGCTATATGCTGGAGTCACAAGGAACATTTAACGGGGACTGGCTTATTCCACAGAGAGTAACAAAAAACTGTTCACCTAAGCTGATATGACAGGATAAATAGCCCCACAGACATTCTGCCCTCAGTAGCTGACTCAACAGCCGAGGCTGACAGATTTACAACGGAGAACTGAATCCTCAGATCAAAAACTGTGTGCTCTGTTTAGGGCTTGATGACCTACAGTATACAGTGAAACCCTTAAATCAACACGTTTATGGCATTTACGGCAAAGCGCTCCGACGGGTCTTACTTGGTCAAACAAGCCTTGTCTTGAATCTGAGCTCAGCTAAAAGCTGGGCTATGAAAGGCAAGCGTCTGCTACCAGGAGAGGAAGAATGCTTCACTTCTGTTCAACGACTTAATGGAAATCTTACTTGCACTTTGGGAGTAAAGGGGAAAAAAATGGCATAAGTGTATAGAGCTGTACGTAATCTTTAAGACCTATCAGTGCTAGAGAAGACATTTGTTCAATGACTCCATAGTTCCTGTTAATGTTACCATAGCACAACTCTCAGTGTTTGTCTGGGTTGGATCTAAGTGGCTCACACAATACACCACTTTCTTGAGGTACAATGACAGAGACCACATCACAGCCATTAAATATGGATGCTCTGTAACAGTGTCTTTTAAACCATTTTGACTAAAAGCCATGTCTAAAACATTAGCATACACACCGCACACATTTTATAACCTGACTCAGTGAATGCACACATACATACCCACACTGCAAAATGTCATAAACTACCCTTCCTAGACACCAGTTAATCTGGTATTGTCTACCCTACCTTATTTTTACGCTACTCTGTAGTATTTCCTTTCTTACTAACGTTCATCATAATACCTAAATTGATTCATGACCCACTAATTGAGCCCAACCCCAAGTGTGAAAAAGATATTTCCTCTAAGGAATTTTAATTTTTTTCCCAAATGTGTGAGCCAGGCAACCTTTTTCTAAACTGAAATGTGACATATAACATTAGTTTCAGGTATACGACATAATGATTTATGTATATATTGCAAAATGGTCGCCACAATAAATCTAGTTAACCTCCATCACCGCACACAGTTACATTTTTTCTTTTGTGATGAGATCTTTTAAAATTTACTCTTAGCAACGTTCAAACATATGATATATATTATTAACTACAGTCAATCATGCTGTATATTCCATCCCCAGGCTATCATTTTTTCATTTCACCGATTCTCAAAATGTGATGAGCGTGAGAATTATTCAAAGTGCAGATGTCAAGGACCCCAGTCTCAGATTCTAACAGATCTGAAGTAGGGCCTAGGAATTTCAATTTCTAACAAGTACAGCAAACAATGCCTATGCAAGTAAACTGAAGTTGGAGAAATGCTTCTCTAATCCCATCCCTCCAGTTTGAGATGAGGAAACCCAGGCTCAGAGAAGGGAAATGATTTGCACAAGGTCACAGAGTAGGTGATGAGTCCTGAGGCTGGAACCAAGTCTCTGGGCTCCCAGACCATCTCAGCAGGTGGCCAATGACCTTTCCCCTTATTTTAACCCCTATTCAGAGAGTGAAGAAAAAAACCTGCACGTTAGCAAGTTGGAAGAGCAACTCAAACACCGGAGGTTCGTCTTCAGGAATTAGCTAGAACCAAACCGAGGATTGAGTACAGGAAGCTGAGAGCATCTTCTTCCTCCCAGTTAATATGGCAACAGGATGTGTTCAGCATAGTCAACCTTTCCAAAACCTTCCTTATTGCCCTCATACCTCAGAGTGTGGCCAGCAAGAGAATATCCTGGCCTTTCAGATACGCCCTGTTTACCTAGAACTTTTGGAAGACCCTCACATCACTTCAAATTGGCCCACCTACTCCAGCTGAAACCCCTATTTTCCTGCAAAGTGTCACTGAGGCATAAATATCCACTGCCTACCCGTTTTAGGTGATGAGCAGGAGAGATGAGTGTGGCAGCAATGATTTATGGTGATGCAAGATGTCCACTGAGTATCGGGGGCTCCTGAAACACACCACCTATTCCCGTCTACCCCAAGGCATGCACTCACCGCCTCTCCTCATGGAGTTCTCTTCTCCGGCACGGTCACCACTGGCTCCTTCACATCCTTGGGTCTCCGTGCAATTTCCAGTTCATGAGCGAGATCTTTCTTGACCAGCGATAGGGAAGAACAAACGCCTCCTTCTCCAGCCTTCCATCCTGCCAGCATTCCCCATCTGCCTTACCCACTGTAGCACTCTGACCTTCTGACATATGATGTGTCCACTTGCTTGTTTACTGTCCCATGAAGGCAGGGACTTCCTCTCTCTAGTCACTGCTCTATCTCCAGTACCTAGAATGCATCCTGGCAGACAGGGGGCATTCAAAAATTACACACTCAACGATTAAGAGATAGATGCTTGCCCTCTCCAGTGCATCCTGAGATGTGTTCTGCATGAAGGTAAGACAACACAACCGTAAGAGGTAGGTGACCTTATCCACAGGTTGTTAATTAGGAAAATGAGAAGCACAGTGGAGCTAAGGTTGTTCAGCTCACATGTGGATGTGCTCAGATTCACACTGCCATCAGTCTAATACTAACGTCCCCTTTCAGGACCGCGAGGCTATACTGCTCCCTGAACACCTCCTGGGTGGACCTGGTTGTCACTCGATACATATTTCATAAGTGAGTGAAGTCATTTGGATATATATATTTTTTATATTAACTAATTAATTTTATTTATTTTTGGCTGCATTGGGTCTTTGTTGCTGCGTGCGGGCCTTCTCTAGTTGCGGCGAGCAGGGACTACTCTTCCTTGCGGTGCGCGGGCTTCTCATTGTGGTGGCTTCTCTTGCTGTGGAGCACGGGCTCTAGGCGCGCGGGCTTCAGTAGTTGTGGCACGTGGGCTCAGAAGTTGTGGCTAGCAGGCTCCAGAGTGCCCGCTTGGTAGTTGTGGCACACGGGCTTAGCTGCTCTGCAGCATGTGTGATCTTCCCGGACCAGGGCTCGAACCCGTGTCCCCTGCATTGGCAGGTGGATTCTTAACCACTGTGCCACCAGGGAAGCCCCTGGATATATTTTTAATACTTAAAATATTATTTGATTATATTACTCTATTATGAATGCAGAAAAACACTTGTCTATGTTTATACTTGAATATATATATTTGAAGAAAGAGTGAGTGCCGGGCACTATAACAGATCGTTGAGATACAATGACGAGAAAGAAGATTTTTAAGGCAGAGTTCACACTCTCAGGGACACTTGTCATCTAGCCCAGGAGACGGACGTTATTGCAATCATCACATTACTAAGTGTAAAAGCACAGCTGGAGTATGTTATGAGAAGAAGGGGTGTAAAGTCAACTTTGCCGAAGGACAGTGAAAAGACCCCGTGACGGTGAATTTTCTGTGTCAACTTGCTTCGGCCACAGGGTCCCAGACAGCTGGTGAAAAGTGATTCTGGGTGGGTTTGCCAGGGTGTTTCTAGAGGACATGAAGCTGTGAGTTACAGGAGACTGAGGAAAGCAGAAGGTCCTCCCTAATGTGGGGAGGCCTCAGTCAATTCTTGCAGGCTGACCAAGGGAGGGCTTGCTCTCTCCGCCTGCCTGTCCTTGAGCTGGGACATCAGTTTTCTGCTTTCAGACTCAGACTGGAATTCACCCCATGGGCTCCCTGAGGTCTCAGCTGCCTAACTGCCAAATCTTGACTTCCGAGCCCATATCATGCATGAGTCAATTCCTTACATATATACAATAATGCATGAGTCAGTCCCTTAGTTATATACAATAATGCATGAGTCAGTCCCTTAGTTATATACAATAATGCATCAGCCATTTCCTTACATATATATAACAATGCAAGAGTCAATTCCATATATATACATACACACGTACACATGTACATATAAAAACATACATACACACAATGTTATAATACATATTAAATATATGTATTAAATATATTATATATATTAAATGTATTAATGTAGTATATATTAATTACTTTTCTGGCCTAAGGCAGGCAGGACTCAGCAAGGGCTAGACCCTCAGTACCAGGGTCAGGCAGCTTGAACTCTGCAGCTGGAGAAGCCACTGCTGGGCCAGGGCCTGGAGAAACCCTTCCCTCTGCTGACGGCTCCCGCCTCTCTGTGGGAGCCGCTGGCTTCAGGGAGTCATGCCGCCAGCCACAGAAATGGGCTCAGATATCCACTGGAGCAGAAATACAATGGGGTAACTACATTTTATGATACATTAAATATGATTCTAAATCAGATACAATGGGTTTTTGAATCGTCACTGATCTGGATGACTTTGGCCACTGAACCCTCCGTAAGAGGGGGAACCTAATAAGAAATGTAACATTAACTTTTAATGTCCTGACCATGAATCTTTTAATGCCAATTTTACTTTGGCTTCTAAATATGTTAATTAGTATAGCTAAGAAAGTTATAATGAAAACTAGAAAGATGAGAGGAAATAAAGAGGTTTCCATTCAAAAGAGAGCAAACGTTAATTAAACTAGCAGGTTTGGACCAAGTATAATTAGAAGAAAATATATGTGTATATTCTGAAATTTTTCAGAACATAGTATCTTTCACTTATCTTCAAGAGAAATATTTAATTCAGCATCTGGACTTTAAATCTGATTGTCGCCATCAGATTGCACAATTCTCTACGTAACTACGTAACGGTGAGGCGTCTCCGAGTCAAAGTTATCGACGTGTCCACACCAGAGAGTATCTAAATAAAAACTGGAGCTGTTCTCCAAGTACTATTTGGAATTTTAGCCAACTAGTCAATGAAAAGGGAATCTTTCCTGCCTGTTTGCTTTCACTGTCCATGTTAGGAAACTTCACGATAGGAGATGAATACAGCTATCCGGTCCAATCCAGTAGCTGTTACCAGGCACTTGAAATGTAGCTGGTCTGAAATGAATGTGCAGTAACTGTAAAATGCACGTTGGATTTTGAGGACTTGTGTGTAAAATATCTCATTAATAATTTTGGTATTGATTATATTTTGAAATAACATTTTTGATATACTGGATTAAATCAAATAAAATATCAACACAAATCTCACCCATTTTTTTACTTTTTAACATGACTACTAGAAAATTTGTAATTACACACGTTGGCTCGCACTATATTCTATCGAACAGCACTGTGCCAGAGCAAAGAGGAGATGGAATTCTATGCATCATAAAAAAGAAATAGAAGAATTCATGGGGTGAACAAAACCACTTCTGTTATCATCATTTCAAAAAAAAAAAATCCCCGCAGACTAAAGTTAGATTGATTAAAATAAACATCTTCAAAGACACAAATGAA
The DNA here is from genome assembly GCF_003031525.2 of Neophocaena asiaeorientalis asiaeorientalis. NCBI lineage: Eukaryota > Metazoa > Chordata > Mammalia > Artiodactyla > Phocoenidae > Neophocaena > Neophocaena asiaeorientalis. The sequence continues at coordinate 5,740,170 of NW_020185335.1, forward strand.
CGGCGTATGAACGCTGAACCATGTGCATCGATAAGCATTCCTGCTTTACAATAACGGTCCACATGTCATCGTCCCAAGAAATCAATGAAAAGTGGTTTCAGAGTGTGAAGTCATCCTCTAAGCCAACCATGGAGGCTCCATCTCCCTCCAACTGCTCACTGACAGGCATGTAACGTGCTCACCTGTACCTGGTTGTTTGAAACCCTTGTGCAGTCATGGTTGGCGGACACAGAGAGGTGTGTGGGAAAAAGACAACTGACAGATAAAGTAGTGAATCAACAAGCTAGATGATGCATCCAGGACGCACTATAAGGAACAAATACTGACAATTCTAGAGGCAGTCAGACTCTGTGCAGTGGGCATCACACCCAAGAAATGCTGATCATGAAACGCGTAGGCAAGCTGCCCATAACATTTACCTGTCGCTACTCCATGCTGAATGCCTGGTTGCCTTAAGCTTACTTTCTCTGGGAGTCCAGGAGCTCTTCGTAGAAAGTGTCCAGAACTTGTTCATCCCTACCACAGTTAGGACTTTCATTTCAAAGGGAAAAAGTTAAACTAGATTAATCCAAAAAATGGGGTGACGGTTTATGGTTCATACAAATGAAAAGGCCAACAGACTTTAATTTCAGGCATAACTGGACATCAAGGCTGTGATGATTTTACTATCATCACAGATGATAGTAAAGATGGCTGCAGCTCTGGACTTACATTCCATCCTCTCTGCTTCCCCCAGGTGTCCCAGAATTGATTTTATTGGCTCTGATCCTGTTACATGTTCACCCCTGAACCAATCACTGTCGTCAAGGATAGCTGATGTTCTGACTGGTCACTATGGAAAACAAGTCACCTCTACCCAATTCCAAGGCACAGGTAAGGAAGGCAGGTCCCCAAGGAAAACTTCAATGTTTTTACCAGAACACTGGGGAAACAGATGCTGGGCAGACAAAAAATTATAGGTGGCCACTGCTCTCTCTCAATCTCCATTATCTAACCTGCATATAAAAGATACACAATTGATGAGTTTTTCCAATGAATGCATGCGTGCGTAAGAAATATCCAATCCCTGATGTATGCCAAACATAGAAATGATGTATCTGTTTCTAAATTACCAGCATATTAGTTACATACGTTCACATAACAAATGCTAATCGAGTGTCTACTAGTGGCCAGGGATTATCCTAGCCACTGGAGACACAGCTGTGGAACAGCAGAGACAAAGCTCCAGTCTTCAACGAGCAGATATTTAAGAGCGGAAGGCAGCATACGCAAGGTAGTAAACAAGTCAGTCAGGTAGTATGTGTAAAGAGTAGGAACAAAAATAAAGCAAGATCAGGGGAGGGAGAGTAACCGGGTGTCAGGGAGGAACTTTCCGCAATGATGACATTTGCACAGAAAACTGAAGTGCCAAGAAGTGTCAGAAGAAAACAGGTGAGTATCTGGGGGAAGAGCAAAGTGCAATCACAGGAGTGGGGGCTCTGGGGATGTTCAAAGGCCCCCACTCCTGTGGCTGCACTTTGCTCCTTCCCCAGATATCAGAAGGGCTGGGGTGGAGTTTACGATGGGAGAAGATATAGGACTTCAGGCCAAAGGAGCCAGATCACACAGGGCCTTGTAGACCATGGTAAGAAATCTGGATTATGTACTATGGGTAATGGAAAGCCATTAGCTGGTGGAGAAGAGGAAGGTGAAATCATCTGGCTACTTGAGAAAAACACCTCATAGGGACACAACGTAAGAGAATCATCAGATTGGAAGCTGCGGGGGGAATCCAGATTAGAGTGGCTTCGATCACAGTGGCGACAGTGAAGGTGGTAAGTAGTGGCTGGAATTGGGTACTGAATTGACCTGTGAGCAATGCAGTTTACACAGACGTGTGCATAAGATCACCTGGTATTTATATATCCTCATGGGCTAATGGGATCATTGAAATTGCCTGCCCATCAAATTAAAAATAAGTCTCATCACTTTATTTGTGCTCTCATGGTTCTTTAAACACACCTTAGCAATTATATTAATGTTGTTACATTGTCCTCATGTGTTTATATTCCTGTCTACAATACTCCCCACTCTCACGTTGGAATATCCTAAAATTTAAGAACCATATTATCATTTTTGTATTTCCATAGTCTATAGGACTGAGGCACTTAGTAAGCTGGGAATAAATGTTTTGCATTAGAAGGATGAGTAGATGGGTGGGAAAGAGGAAGGAATAGGGAGAAAAGAAAGGAGAAATGTCAGCAATTTGTTACTAAGAACTAAGAATACAAGCCCCAAAGGGACCTTCACTTGGCTTCCCTGGTATATTTATAAAGAGGCTGAGTAATTTAAAGAATGTTGCAAATTACATAGGACCCATGTACTACTCACTCTTAGATGAAGGGTCTATTCAAAGAAAGGATGACAGAAATAGATTCAACGATCAGGTCAGCCGGTGAGTCTATGACTATGAGGGAATTAGGTTTCTTACCTAGCATTCCAATTAAAACAGAGCTCCGTACCTCTCCCAACACCTCAAGTACCTCGCCTCTCCAAGTACTAAGAAGTTAATGTATAATAAATTGCCCAATTCCATGCGGTAGATACAAAAATCGAATATTCCTTTACAAGGCTCCTAGGGTTGAACACACGATCACAAAACATAGAGGACATTCTCCCTTCATTCCCAGAACTGCCCACTGACCCCCGTCCTATAGACCAAGAGAACACACAGGACATTTAACTCTTCTCTAAGCTCAGCTGCAAATCGAGAAACGGAATCCACATTTCTAACCTACATCCACATGGTCAGGCTCTGTCCCGCACAAGAATACGAGTCAATTTTCTTATAAATATATCCCTGTGCCTTCAGAGATCCAGTTATTTTCAGCAGGCTGGATTGGCATACTGTGAAATTCAAAAGCAAATACACATCTTTCAATATGCTTCCAGACGGTTTCCCTGCTGCCACCTAATCCACCTGCCAGCCCCCAGACACCATTCCTCTCGATCTCCTGGGCTAAATTCCTCAAAAGCAGGTGAAGTACCTAAAATCATTATTCTTAATGGCATTGAGATCAACAACTATACACTGAAAAAAATAAACTTACGTGAATGCATTCTATTAAAGAGGCCAGTTTGTGATTGTGTTGTATCAACTGTTCTCAGCTGGGCACAAAGATGTCCCCAGGGAACACCTGGCCATGTCTGGAGACATTTTTGGACACAGCCAGGGGGGTGTTACTGGCATCCAGTGGGTAGAGGCCTGGGGTGCTGCTAAGAATCCTACATGCACAGCCAACTCCCCTCCCCCCGCCTCAGTGGCGTCAACGGTGCCCTGAGAAACCGTGGGCTAAATATCACAATTTCGTCCGCAGTTGTCAACAGTGAAATCGAAGGAGGCTTGCTGCCTCTCCTTGGACCTACTGTCCCACTTGCCTCACGAGGCAGCATGAGGGGCTGCTGGATGACCTCAGATGACCGTGATTCTGCAAAGGGAAGGGACCGTGTGCTTGAGCCAGCTACAGAGTAAGCACTCTAGACGTTTTCTGCATTTGTTTTTTTATTGCTACAGAACAAATTACCACATAGTTAGCAGCTTAAAAATAACCCCTATTTATTAGCTCACAGTTCTGCAAGTCAGAAGTCTGGGCACAGTGTGACTGGGTTCTCTGCTCAGGGTTTCTGCCTGAGCCAGGCTGCATTCCTTTCTCTGGGAGAGAAGCCACTTTCAAGTTCATTCAGATGGTTGGCACAGTTCAGTCCCTTCTAGTTATAGGACCAAGGCCCCGTTTCCTTGCTGGCCATCAGCTAGAGGCCACCTGCATTCGTTGCCACGTGGCCCCCTCCACCTCCAAAGCCAGCAATGGAGAATTTTTCACATGTCAAATCCCCCTAGCTATGAAACTCTCTGCCTTTCCTGATTCTGTGTGATCAGAGAATAGGTCACACCTACCTGGACAATCTTCCTGTCTTAAGTTCAAGTGATGTGAAGCCTTCATTACATCTGCAAAATCCCTTCCCAGCAGCACCTAAATTAGCAGTTGATCGAATCACTGGGAGAAGGTGTGCATATACCAGAGGCTGGGAAGCTTGGGGGCCAATTTAGAATTCTACTCCCACAATTTTTATATGTTATCATTATCTCATTTAACTCTCAAGGTAACCCTTTTGAAACAGGAAGGAAGGCGGCAGGGCACAACCTCTAAAAGCATGACATAGCCCTTGAGGATACAACATAAACTGGTTAGAACCAACTAGTTAGAACCAGCTAGGTTCAAGATGGCAGAAGTTTCGACTTCCAATTGAGCCTCATTATGTGCTCACTGTAATACATTAGCATATGCTAAAGGACACACCCACAGGCGCCATGACAGTTCCGAGGCTGACCATAAAAGGCCAAAAAGTGGGCGTGGCCCAATTCCTGGAAATCTCTGCCTCTTCTTCAAGATAGTTGGAATAATCCTCCCACTCATTAGCCTATGAAATTACCCAGCCCATAAAAACTAACCAATCCGTATTTCGGGGACTCTCGCCTTCTCAGATGTCTCACACTCTGCCTGTGGAGTGTGTTTCTCCCAGGGCCGTTCTCGCCTCTTGAGATGGACAACATTCTATCTACGGAATGTGTATCTCTCTAAATAAATCCACTTCTTACCTATGACTTTGTCTCACTGAATTCTTTCTGCAATTAGAGAAAGAACGGGAGCTTCATTAAGTCCTGAGACCAGGTGTGTGATCTCAATTAAAAGACAGTGGGTTCAAGTCCCAGTGTCTGTTTTGGCTGGGTTCAAGTCCCAACCTTAGGTGTACGGTTTCACTTTGAAGGTTTTTTTTGATTTTTTTTAAATTTTTTTTTTATCTCTGCTTTACAGTCAGGGAAACTAGATTCTCAGATAATTTGATAATGTCCCAAAGCTGGGTGAAGGATACATGGGAACTCTCTATATTATCTTTGCAACTGTTTGTGAGTCTAAAACTATTTCAAAATAAAATGTCTGGACTTCCCTGGTGGTGAAGCGGTTAAGAATCCGCCTGCCAATGCAGGGGACATGGGTTCGAGCCCTGGTCCGGGAAGATCCCACATGCCGCGGAGCAACTAAGCCCGTGTGCCACAACTACTGAGCCCACATGCCACAACTACTGAAGCACGCACACTGAGAGCCCGTGCTCCACAACAAGAGAAGCCACCACAATGAGAAGCCGGCGCACCACAACGAAGGGTAGCCCCGCTCGCTGCAACTAGAGAAAAGCCCGTGCGCAGCAACAAAGAGCCAACGCAGCCAAAAATAAATTAATTAAATAAAAATAAAATGTCTTTAAAAAGAATAATTTCACCAAGATCACGTAACTCTTAAGTGAAAGAGATGAACTTCTAAAACTCCCATGCATTTTAACATACCATCCTGCCTTCTTAAATTACTGCACAAGGCATTTCTAAGGTGACAGCATCTCTAAAGCCCCTGAGGACATTTTTCTAGAGCAGGGGGTCCTCAAACTTGGCTGCACATTAGAATCAACTGGGGAGTCTTTTAAAAACACAGATACCTGGGCCTCATCCTCAGCTATTCTGCTTTCATTGGCCTGGGGTAGGCTCTGGGCATCTACATTTTTTTAAAGCTCTCTAGGCTGAGACTCACTGATCTAGATATTATTTTATCATAAATGACAGTGCTAAATATATAATATTAGACAGAAATTAGCATATGCACAAAAGGAATCTTTTAAAGGGACTGGAATTCATCTTACTTCAGTGCCTTTTACAGGAAAACAATGGCTGTAAAACCTGAGATAAGACTAAGCCTTCGGAAAACACATTAGCATATTTAAAGAGTGAGAACGCTTTTCAGTAATACTTTCTTTCAGCCACATCTCTGTGCTGCCTACAACAGACCTCAACTCCACAATCAAGGTAGAAATAAAAATTGTGTTCATTATTTATGGACAGAGAAATTCATCTGGGGTAACTCTTCATTCGCCTCCTCGAAGTGACAAAGGAAAATATGAAAGGGAGCTGAGGAATTGTAAAGTCACAGAATGAACCCACAGACACTCAAGCAGCACTTGGCTGTGGGAGAACTCAGTAAATAATGAGAGAGATAATCTCCTTTGACTAGCTTATCTCAATCCCTTTCAAGTGCCGGTTCTAAAGAAGGGTGTGCACATAGCTGGCTTCTAGTAAATTAGGGACGTACACTTTATAATTTATATTAGAAAGCATGCCCCCTTGACTTGTGGTGGTAATAAGGGCAGATAAGATATTTCAAAGCTCAGTGGCATGAATAGGCAGTCAAAAGAATTCAGCTGAACATGAAATCCTTCCATACATCAAAGGCATCCCTTCAGGAGAGGTGAGCGTTTAGTCCAGACAGAACACTCTCACCAGACTTGTATTATGGTATTTGAGTGTACGGGGCCCTGTAACTGGACAGAAAAACCGTGGGAACGCGCTTCCATGGGAATAACTTGATCTAACTGAAGAGGAACTCCTGGGTTTGTGGACAGAGATGTGTAGGAAAGCCAGGCAAATATTTTGGGTCATGAGAGCCTTCACGTGCACTGTTAACATTAGGCCTGTTTATACTTGGACTTCAGGAATTAATCAGTACCATTTTCCCTTAAATTGTTTATTGTTGATGGTGGGAAACCATGCAATTTTACCAGCACACGTGCTCCACTGGAGAGAACTGGTTTTCTAAGTCACTGTCTTAGGCTCATGGAAAACAAAGAATGAAGTGAGTTCTCAGTAACTCTGCATGTTATACAACCAAGGTGGTAGTGATATTGGGCGGATAACGTCAGTGTCAGCAAGTCAATCTCTGGCCATAGCTTACATCCCATATGCGTTTGGCATCTCAGCTTTTCACAAAGTAGGTCTTTCTGTCTCCCTCTCTCATAAAATATAGAACTGTATGCAACTAAGAAGACCCATATACAGGGAGATCAGCTCAATGCTTTGTGACGACCTAGAGGGGTGGGACAGGGAGGGTGGGAGGGACACGCAAGAGGGAGGGGATATGGGGATATATGTATACATATAGCTGATTCACTCTGTCATAAAGCAGAAACTAACACGACATTGTAAAGCAATTTACTCCAATAAAGATGTTATAAAAATAACACCACCCCCCCGCCCGCCACACACACAAAGAAGACCCATATATATGCAGGCTCCTTCAGCAACAGCAAAAAAAAAAACTGGAAACAAATATATTAATCGGAAGGGAATGATTACATATACAGCAGTTAAAAGAATAAGACAGATGCTTACGTCGTGATAAGGAACTCCAAGATACACGTTATTTTTAAGCACTTCTCCACCAAAAAAAAAAGTGCTTCAGAAATAGTACTGGCTAACACAATTTAGGTACATTCTAAGGGCACACACACAACAGAAAGAATCAACTCTGGTTTCAAAAAGAGCTTCAAACTGATAGGTAACTGTGGAGCTCTTGGCTTGCGGTGCATGATGCCAGACCTCCTCCTGTGCGTTAATTCACATGCCAAGACAGAAACCAAAATACGATTTAGTCTTGTTTGGACACACAGATGGTTTGACTGTGGCCCTGTGAGGCTTACTGACAGGTGAGAGAGCAAATGCAGCCCAGAGCCCCACCCACTTGTTCTCACGCATGATATAGGTTACAACTGCGGAGTTACTGCTCCGTAAGGCACACGAGATACCCAGGCACCCAGTGAAACGTCTGAATCATGTCTGGAATTCAGGTGGTCCTGCATGCAGAAGGGCAAGATAGAAGAGAAAAGAGAGCTGAAAGACTCATAGAAAGAGGGCAGTGATTATGTCATTGGGTAGCTTGGGTCCAGCCTAGCTCTAACACATCAATGACCACACTTACAAGGTGTGATGCATTCCAAAAGCAAAAACAATTCTCCAAAAGCATGTTCCACTGGTCTTCTATCTCCCCGGAGAAGGCTCTTTGCGTACTTCTTTAGGACAATGATTCATAGGCCCCAGTGTCCCCGGAACCATCTGTGAAGCTTTTCTTTCCTTTATTCAAGTGGACACACAGGCTCTACCTAGTACCTACTGAATGTTCAGAAGCGGAGCCTAAATATACGTAGTTTTTTCCCCTCCGAAGTGCCCAAGTCTTTTTCGAGCGCATGGGAAAAAAAAAAATTGCTACTTTAGACCTTGAATAGCAATATGCCGACTGGTGGTTAAATATCGTTAAGGCCTCCATCCGTGTCTTAGCTGAATCTTCCTCTCCATGGCGCCAGTTTTGTTTTTTTGTTTGTTTGTTTTTGCAGTACGCGGGCCCCTCACTGTTGTGGCCTCTCCCGTTGCGGAGCACAGGCTCCGGACGCGCAGGCTCAGCAGCCATGGCTCACGGGCCCAGCCGCTCCGCAGCACGTGGGATCTTGCCGGACCGGGGCACGAACCCGTGTCCCCCGCATCGGCAGGCGGACTCCCAACCACTGCGCCACCAGGGAAGCCCATGGCGCCAGATTTAATAATTCAATATATGCTCAATCAATATAAACTGTTATTAATATCTAGACTAAAACTTTACTGTCTGTGGGTGGTAAGGTGGATCGGCATTAGCCAGTTCTGCTACAATAATACCAATTACTACCTGATATATTATCACACTATCAATGTTATTACTAGGTGCCAGGAACTGGTTTTTAGCATTGTACACGGACCATTTTTGTTTCAGTTAAGCATCCATAAACCTGAGAGAGGAACTCCCGTTATCCTCATCTGGCCAGTGAAGAAATTAAGCCCAGAGAGGGTAAATAATCTGACCTGGGTCACACAGTAAAGCCATTACACTGCCCTGCTTTATCTTATGCACCTTGATCCTCATCTTTACTGATTTCTTTGCTCTTTCCTCTTTGATTCTTTATCTTCCTCTCATTTTATGTCTTCACAGTTGATCAAGTAGTGGTTACCTTCCCCCACAAAACCCCCAGGACTCTCACCAGGATGACTGCCAACATCCAAGGGCTCATTTCCTGTTCTGACGAGCTTGAAAAGGCTCCAGGGCAGGAGCTTCAATTACCGTTTCCTTCCTAGACCCTCTCAGAGACCAAAGTCAAGAATAATCAAGGAACTACCATATGACACAGCAATTCCACTCCTGGGTCTATATCTGAAAGCAACAACAGTAATGCAAAAAGATACACGCACCCCCAGTGCTCACAGTAGCATGATTTACAATTGCCAAGATACCAAAGCAACCTAAATGTACATCAACAGGTGAATGGATAAAGAAGATGTGTGTGTGTGTGTGTGTGTATCTACACACACACACACACACACACAATGGAATACTACTGAAAAAGAGTGAAATTGTGCAGTTTGCAGCACAATGGATGGACTTGGAGGGTATTATGCTAAGTGAAGTAAGTCAGACACAGAAGGACAAATACTGTATGGTATCACTTACACAGGGAATCTAAAAACTACAACAAACTAGTGAATATAACGGAAAGAAGTAAACTCTCACAGATACAGAGAACAAACTAGTGGTTACCAGTGGGGAGAGAGAAGGAGGAGGGGCAATATAAGGGTAGGAAAGTAAGAGGTACAAACTATTACATATAAAATAAGCTACAAGGATATACTGTATAACATGGGGAATATAGCCAGTATTTTATAATAATTATAAATGGAGTATGACTCTTAAAAATCGTACATCACTATATAGAACATCTGTAACTTTATAATATTGTATACCAACTATAACTCAATAAAAAAACAAACAACAATGAAAAGAATAATCGAGGATAGAGTTCATTCATCGCTCGTCACAATCCTGAGAGAGGGAGTTACCATTGCCCGTTCCTCATCTCTTTACAGATGAGAAAACTGAGGTGCAGAGCCCAAGACTCACAATTCTGGCCCTTGGGGAGACTGATGCTTCAGTGGCCATCCTCTAACAGGCATAGAGCATGGGGAGAAAGGATCAGCCTTTCACCCTCCCATGAGAGCACGCTTCAAATCAGCCTGGGGGTCCCGCTCTCTGGCAAGAACCTTGGTGGGGTTTTCTGTTTGTTTTTTTGTTCAATGAAACCTAGATATGCTTTATTAGGATGAAAGAACTTTACATTTGTTTTAAATATCAAAATAACACAAAGAACTAGTTCAATATACAACACCCTTCCTAGTCTTCACAGAGAACTGAATTTTTCTAGAGAGACACTGGTACTCAGGAAACACGACACAGTCAAAATATCTATAAAACTCACAAGATACTTTACACAGTTTCCAAAATGATGAATCTTGATATTTTAGATTTTTCTTTGTAATTGTTTTTAAAAGAGTCTTTAGTGATTAAAAACAAAACTTAGGATTGGAGACTGAAAGCTAAGTTCAAAGGCATTTCCACTTTAGTGTACATCATAAATCCCGTCATCAGAACACCTTGGCAATTTTTTTTAAAAAAAGACTGCCTGGCATTTTGCTAAAAGTGTTGTTATGAGCAAATAATCATCTTCACACATCATGTCTGAAAGGAGCATACAGGAAAGAGGAAAAAAAAAAAATCTTTTTACCCTTGATGAAACAAGGCATAACCTAAGGAAACATCTCTGATTTGGGTCAGCCTGTGTCCAAAAACTTGTAAATAGAACCCAGTCTAATCCTTAACCTCACGTGATCCTGTCAAGTGACCAAAAAGTGCCAAGGGGGTGTGTGTCACGCAGCAAACCTCTGCTGGTTAACGAGGCCCCACAAAGCAGGAGAGCCTGCGTTCTTTCTGCCTGTCTGGACTAAGGTCATTTAACTTCAGCCCTTTTATGAATGGAAATCTTTCTAAAGACTACCGGGCAGCCAGCGACCAGCAACAGACAACTCAATGGCGGAGCTTTCTGAGTCATAAAATACTTCTGAAAAAAAGGAGATCAAAGTGTTCCCCTACTGCCTACTGAAACCAACTGCTACCAAAGCTCCTTTCAGGGACCTGGGCTCTCGGGAGAATGGGTCCCTGCCGTCAGAGTCCGAAAAGGCCACCACTAAGAAAGAGACAATGGGGACATCAGGGCAGCCAGCCATGGAAGAGAAACACCACTTATGGTTTAATTGTTGCAGACAAAGCAAAAGGAAAGGAAGGAAAACCAAGTGACAAAACTGGACGGTGCATCGGGCAGTCAAGGCTGGAGGGATTTCGTGGTACATATTCCACTCTGAGCCCCTGATGTGATGCTGAGGCTGGATCCTAATCAGAGACTGGACAGAAGATGCCAAAGGAACAGCACAGCTCTCTACCACTCCCGCCAGCTGGGCCCCCTGCTGAAGTGATTAATCAGAGGTAAAGCACCCACGTCTCACAGATCTGGGCACAAATGCTATATGGGTGGCATTTTTGCATGCCTCTTGCTTTGATCTTCGCATTGGAGCTGAGTGTCCAGAGTTTAAGCAAGAGGTGCGTTTTCCCAACCGGAACACGTACGCGGTAACTGGATTCATCTGGTACCAATAAAGTACAAATAATCTCAGACCTAAGAATCGTTCTTTCATGGTGAACCATGGAACCCTGGGCAAGTTGTGGATGGAAGCATGGCTTAAAAGAGGGGATGGGGAAGCAGTCAAATTAGTATCAAAATCCCACCGCTTGGAGCTTCACAATAATGCACATTAGAAGGTGGGAAATGTATTAGAGCAAAGACACTTGCTTAATAAAACTTTCCCGAATTCTATCGGAATGTATGACCAGGATACCACTTATAGGGTCATAAAACCCTTTTATGGCTGGAATACCTCTTAGTTAGAAATCAATACATAATATTATAGTACCTCTTTTGGGAATTAGCGCTTTGCTGATTTTCTTGTCACTACCAGACTATGAAGAGAGGTTCCTTGAAAAAGAGTTTCCACAGTCAAATAAGTTAGGGAAACTTTTTAAACAGAGATAAGCAAATGTCTTTAACATAGGACATTTCTGAGTTGTTAACATCCTAACCTAAAACCATACTCCATGAACTCTTTGTTCCAGGGCTCCGCGGAATCACAGCCTGGTTCAGAATAAAATAGCATTTCTCGGTCTAATATCACCACTCCATTGCTTCCTTAGAATGAAATCCAGTGACACGGAATACAGCATCCACCCTGCTTGCAGCTTCTTCCACCCTGTGCCCTGAACAGTGCCTGACATAACAGAAGCCCGTCAATACTTGAATGACAGTCATTCAATGTATCGTTCCGGTCAGTTCTCCAAATGTGACATTTCTACTAAGTTGCAGAAATCGGCTCAGTCTGTCAAACCAACAGCAATTAAGAAAGAAAAACTTGCCTATATGTCCAATGTCTTAATCCAATGGTTCTCTAATGTTAATACGTATTAGAATCACTTGGAAAATTAAAAATACATACTCCTGGGCCCAGCCTCCCTGACCTTCTGTTGTATGTAGGGATATTGACATTTTCAACACCTCAAGTTAAGCTAATCCAGCTGACCACACTCTGAAAATTACCGTCTTCCTGAAAAAGGAATGCTGAGGTAGAAGAAATGGGGGCAAAAGGGTCTTTGAGATCTCCTAGTAGGTAGGAAGAAAGACAAAGGTTTGTCCTAGCATCCCAGACAACGAAATTAAGAAATACAGGTGAAAGTCATAAGAAGGCAGGTTGTATGTAGTTCAACGTCAAGATGAAGGGTCTCCTGACAATGGCATAGGCTTCCTGGATGTAATGACAGTTTCATCAACGTGGTGGTCAAGGAGATGCTGGGTATGGTCAAAAGAAAGTGCATGACAGAGAGTGATTAGATTGGGCTCATCGGCAACCCTGAGATTCTGGGACAAAGTTCTGCAAACCTACATAACCTTCACAGGGTGTAAGGCAGCCAGGCATAGGGGGCAGTGGTGAGCTGGAGAGAGCTTGTTCCTGTTGAAAGGCATTCAAATTTTAAAAAACTTAAAAGCAGGGGCTTCCCTGGTGGCGCAGTGGTTGAGAGTCCGCCTGCTGATGCAGGGGACATGGGTTCGCGCCCCGGTCTGGGAGGATCCCCCATGCCGCAGAGCGGCTGGGCCCGTGAGCCATGGCCGCGGGGCCTGCGCTGGGCCTGCGCTGGGCCTGCGCGGGGCCTGCGCGTCCGGAGCCTGTGCTCCGCAGTGGGAGGGGCCGGAGGCCCGCATACAGCAAAAAAACAAACAAACCACAAAAAAAAAATACTTAAAAGCTTTTGCACAGCAAAGGATACCATAAACAAGACGAAAAGACAACCCTCACAATGGGAGAAAATATTTGCAAACAAAGCAACTGACAAAGGATTAATCTCCAAAATATACAAGCAGCTCATGCAGCTCAATATCAAAAAAACAAACAACCCAATCCAAAAATGGGCAGAAGACCTAAATAGACGTTTCTCCAAAGAAGATACACAGATGGCCAACAAACACGTGAAAGGACGCTCAACATCATTAATCATTAGAGAAATGCACATCAAAACCACAATGAGGTATCATCTCACACTGGTCAGAATGGCCATCATCAAAAAATCTACAAACAATAAATGCTGGATAGGCTGTGGAGAAAAGGGAACTGTTGGTGGGGATGTAAATTGATACAGGCACTATGGAGAACAGTATGGAGGTTCCTTAAAAAACTAAAAATAGAACTACCATACGACCCAGCAATCCCACTACTGGGCATATACCCAGAGGAAACCATAATTCAAAAAGACACGTGCAACCCCAATGTTCACAGCAGCACTATTTACAATAGCCAGTCACAGAGGCAACCTAAATGTCCGTCAACAGAGGAATGGATAAAGAAGCTGTGGTGCATATATACAATGGAATATTACTCAGCCATAAAAAGGAACGAAATCGGGTCATGTGTAGAGACGTGGATGGATCTAGAGACATACAGAGTGAAGTCAGAAAGAGAAAAACAAATGTTGTATATTCATGCATATATGTGGAATCTAGAAGAATTTTATAGATGACCTAATTTGCCAAGCAGAAATAGAGACACAGACATAGAGAAGAAATGTACAGATACCAAGGGGGAAAGGAGAGGGGTGGGAGGAATTGGGAGATTGGGATTGACACATGTACACTATTGATACTGTGTATAAAACAGACAACTGATGGGAACATACTGTAGAGCACAGGGAACTCTACTTAATGCACGGTGGTGTCCTAAATTGGAGGGAAATCCAAAAGGGACGGGATATATGTATAGGTATGGCTGATTCATTTTGCTGTGCAGTAGAAGCTAACGTAACATTGTAAAGCAACTATACGCCAATAAAAATTTTAAAGAACACCCCTTCCAGACATAACAGGAGGCAGGATTCACTCGTGGAAGTTTGCAACTCCTGTTTGATGGATTATTCCAAGTAAATAACTGCCTACTTAACTCCTGAATAAAATGAGACCCATCGTGTGTGGGGGGTACATTTTAAGAGACTATTTCGAGTATAGTTTAATTCTGAACTACTGAATTCCCTGCCGGAGAAATCCTAACCGGAATATGTATGTATGCAAATATATTTCACTATTAGAACCCCTCCACCCTCTCTCGCTTGCTCTTGGAGTTTCCCTAACAAGTCAAGTTAATGGTTAGCTTTCCTGTCAGTACTCTATTATCTAAAGGGGACTTCTCACTTTTTTTAATACACACTGATGCATACTAGGAAATTGCTAGAACCTTGAAAGTCACTCTGATGCCAGTTGCCAGCACCCGTCTCGGGGAAACACCAATGGAGACACTTCAGATGAAAGAAGATTCATCTCAGTCTCCTTCACCTCATGTCAGTTTCTGTATTCGTGCCAGAAGAGTCGTTTATCTCTTCTGGCTTGTGAACTCTGACACGCGTGTAAGAGACCTGCCCGTCCACCAAGCATGTCAGAGACCTGCCCGTCTCCTGAAGCCTTGAATCATCCACTATTCTGAATGCATTACAGCACTTGCTAATTCACTTTAGGAACCCCCTGTCTGACCAAAGAAGGTGAGCAGTGTTCATGGGTTCTGGGTAGCTAGAAGGAAAAATTCTTCCTCGTGGAGTGATGATTTTCCTCCATCCCCATCTCTCAATGGGCCTAGAGAAGAGATTCCTCAATGTGGAGCCTCAAGTGATTTCCCAGGGTTCACTACTGCTATTCAACAGTGTTTCATATGCAGGTCAATGCATCGTTAGAGATGCAAAGCCATGATATCAAAGATACTAAGTTGGCAAGGGTGTTTTTGCTCAGAAGCCTTGTTTCTCTTCACAAAGAAAGGAAAAAGCACCACAGTTTGGGCTGAAAGCATATACAGGAGTCCTCCACTTTCGCAAGTTTGCTTTATGTCACTTCGCTTTTACGAAAAACCCAATTAGCACCTGGTTTTTGCTAACCAAAAGAAATACGAAGAGGATTTTCGTTTTTATGGAAAAGAAAACCAAAGCAAAATAGCGATCAGCGTGGTCAGTGTTTGTTGGTTTTGCACCTAACCCTTATACAGGCAGGGCTCACCCTAAGCAGTGAGAGTGGCACCGCCCAGCTCCTTCCCCAGGAACTGCACTAAGAATCTCTGCATCAAGCCACTGTAGCTCTGAACTATGTCTGTGAGCACTTGTGCTTTATGTCAATTTATTTTGTGCATTCATTGCCAAGATGTGTCCTAAGGTAATTGCTTCTTTGCTTTTGTCATTTTGGCTTACGAAAGACTTCATAGGGACACTCTACTTTCAGATAACAGGGAAAACCTGTATAATACTTCTTGTCCATATATGATATCACAAAAGAGGGTATACAAGTGGCCAGTAGGCATAAGAAAGGATACTCAACTTCATTAACCATCAGAACAATGCAAGCTAAACCCACTGTGTGATACTGCTTCACATCCATCAATGGGAGTGGCAAAAATGGAAAAGACAGACAACAGCCAAGTGTTGATGAGAATGTTGGAGCAACTGGAACTCTTATACACTGCTGATGGCCGTGTAAATTAGTGCAACCACTCTGAAAAGCTGTTTGGCTGAATCTAGGAAAAGAGCGGTAAGTGCAGTTCCTGGGGAAGGAGCTGGGTGGTGCCACTCTCCCTGCTTAGGGTGAGTGCTGCCTGTATAAGGGCTAGCTGCAAAACCAACAGACGAACACTGACCACACTGCTCGCTATTTTGCTTTAGGGAAAACATATATATTAACCTATGACCCAGCAACTTCAGTCTTTGGTATGTTTCCAACAGAATGTGTCCATAAGCTCACCAAAAGGCATAGACGAGAATGTTTAGTATTACTCCTCCTAACAGCCCCAAACTGGAAACAATTTAAATGCCACCAACAATTAGATGGAAACAACGTAGAATATTCATACAGAGGAATTATTGTATGACCGTCTCTTAGGTAAAAAATTTTTAAATAGGCGAACTTAAGCTATGTTACAAATTAGGACAGTGGTTACTTCTGGTGGACAGGTAGGGGTCTTCTGGGACACTGGTAACGCCCTGTTTGATCTGGTTGTTGGTTACAGCGGTGTGAACTTTGTAAAAATTCACTAGGCTGTACTCCACGATTTTTGCATTTTTCTGTACATACATTTTTGCGCTTTTCTGTATATACATTATACCTCAATAGAAGTTACAGGCGTTAACACAGAGCCGTGTCTCAGCTTCTCATTTGTGGCTTTGCCCTCTTCCTTGTTTTATTTTTCTTATTGTTTGATTGAGGATGGCTGTGTCTGTATTTTGCTGCTGTTCGGCAGGGACTTGGGGAGGTGGGTAATGCAAGGGGGATAAGCTTGATCCTCTCCCTACCCCATGCCCCATGGGCCCAAACAATTGGATAATTGGAGTCAGATGCCTAGAGATGGCCGTGGTCTTAGAAATAATTTCACATGGCTCAGGAGAGGAAACTGAGGCCTACAGAACTAAAGTTAATTAAGTATATGTGGCTGGCTTGTTGAAAAGTAGGAACAGATTGTGAGTTTCATGATTTCAATTTATAACAGCCTTATAAAAAAGAATGAAACGCTATTTGCAGCAACATGGATGGCCCCAGAGATGATCATACTAAGTGAAGTAAGTCAGAAAGAGAAAGACAAATATCATATGATTTTGCTTATATGTGGAATCTAAAAAAACGATACAAATGAACTGATTTACAAACAAGAAACAGACTCACGGACTTTGAAAACAAACTTATGGTTACCAAAGTGGAAAGGTGGGGGGGAGGGATAAATTAGGAGTTTGGGATTAACATATACACATTACTATATATAAAATAGATAATCAACAAGGACCTACTGTAGAGCACAGGGAACTCTACTCAGTATTCAGTAATAACCTACACGGGAAAAGAATCTGAAAAAGAATGCATATGTGTATGTATATGTATAACTCAGTCACTTTGCTGTACACCTGAAACTAACACAACATTGTAAATCAACTACAGTCCGATATAAAATAAAAATTGAATTAAAAAGATAAAAGCAAACAAAAATCAGATTGGTACGCAAAGAAAAAAAATTACATTGGCCTTATACACGGGCAGATGTGGTTGCCAATGACTTCTTTCACTTTCAGCCCAAAGACGGAACTTTTTAACTTGCCTCATTCTATGTGTTAAGTGGTCATTCCCCGTTCAAAAGTGAATCTCCTTCTTAGGAGAAACAACCTGACATCTATGAATATGGGATAATTGGTCAGATTTCCTATCACTCACAGAAAGTGGAATATTGAGCGCGTTAACCACGGGGAGACTAAGCTCCTTCCAAGAGCTGCCGTAGCACTTCCCATGTAGGATGTCACTTTACCCCCACGGTGCTGTAAACCCCCTTGTTATTCCCATTGTAGAGGGAGAGAGACACTAAGACACAGAGAGATTCATAACTTGCCCACGGTCCTACTAGTAAGGGCTGGTATGAAAGATGAACTTGGACAGACTACTCTTCACCACTGGGGTATCTGGAATGGGATAGTTTAAGCCACTGTGATGGAGGGCCTAACCTCCTTCTGAAGACATAAGGATACTGGAATAGACAGGAGAGAGGGAAAAGAGGGGGACGTTCCCAAACGAGCAAGACACTCATGACAACCAAACCAACCAAACAACAAGAACAAGATATATTCACGTGTGTGTGGGCTGCTTAGGTGCGTGTAACTATCATAGAACATATAGGTCACTAGTAAGCCATATTGTTCATTTAAACAGATCCAGCTTAGCCAGGAATTGTTAAATCTTTGCTTCACTCTATAGTTTAAAGACCATACGAAAAAATATCATAACTCTGGTTGTGATAAAAGATTTTAACTACATGTCAAGTCACAGTATGAAAACAAACAGGTTAAATAATAAAGTTTCAGCTAGCCAAGAACATGGGAGTCTTCACTCGCCAGCGCCTAAGCCCCCCTCTCTCTTGCTCAATCACGATGTATTCCGTACATTACACTAACTACACCCTCAGCTGGGCTTTCTCACATTTTCCTTCTTCTAGCCACGCCACAGCATGACCATGGTGTGTCTCAACACACACAAACTCTTCTGTCAGTTACAGACACTTCTCAATTGCAACACAAGATGAAATCAACCCAGATCACCATTTATTGTCTCACAGATGACTGAATTCTGAGACAAGCATCCTTTATACCAATATTCTTGATCCCGAGCCCAACAGCTGAGGATTACACAAGAGGAAACAACGCTTGTCCCAAATCTTTTTAAGTGTCCTGCCTTCCTGGATGCCACACTTAATCCCACCAGCCCCTGAACACACCACATCACACTCAGAAAGGACGCCTTATGTGAGCAGGACAACATGAACAGATTAGTCGAAAGAAAACAAGAGGCCTCCCTTCCACAGGGAAGGTTGGGCTTCCCAGGGCAGTGAACACACTTTTGCATTAAATACAGTTTTCCCTGTTTCAAAGCACTGTAGAGGCACGCAGCTTGTTAGATTTATATAAAGCCTGGTCTCTCAAGACTTTCCAAAGCGAATGGCATCCATCAAATTAATTTCCTTGGGGGATCGTCTCAAACATGGAAAATGAAGAGGCCCAGACCATTAAACATCAAAAGAACGTTCTAAATGGTAATTAAAGTTCTTTTAGATAGATTTTCTTTTTCTGGGAGCAGATTAGATTAATTCAATTGAGAATATTATACGTATCAAAGCTGACAGTGTGAATGTGTGGAGTTGGCTGCAAGAGCACTTAGGATTGCAGACATCTGTTCATTCCAGTTATACAAAACACAGGAAAGAGGGAGTAGGGGGTGCTTACCAAGCCGGCACATGTAGACACAGCGACGGAGGACAAGCTGTCGTTTCTGATAAATCCCTGATAGAAACATCTTGGCACCACGGGTTCCCGAGTCTCTGAAGCACCATCTTTTCCAAGTACCTGGACGATAAAGTGACTGCTCAAGATTGCCGAGGGCTTAAGTTCTAAGTGTAGTTCCTGTCCAAATGCTGAAAATCGGTAATGCAGGGAGCTGCTGGCACTCTGCGTTGACCGCTTCTTCCTGCCGCTGTGCAAAATGTCGTGTGAAACATACGACCCGCCCGAGTCCACTTCTACCGGCGTGACAAAGACGTAATCTGCAATGGGAAAGGTTTCGCTGTCAGCACCCACAGCCCCAAGTGCCCGAGGGTCCCTTTCCAAAAGGCTGGCAAAGAGCAACACACAGCTGAAAGATACTTGTTCTATGGCCACGCACCTAAACTACATGTAATTCAGAGCAGCTCATGACAAGGAGAATTGTGTGATCTTGACAATTAGCTCTGCCACAGCAATTCCTACGGAAACTAAAAGTCAAGCACCATCTTGTTGAACGTCAAGAATGTTTCTGGAAAATGCCACAACTCTCATGGTCTGCAGAGAGAGATGGACTTTTTATATATTAGTCATAGAGTCATCCATACATAAAAATTGATTTGGGGGAGACGGTATTAATAACTATAAAACCCACAAAGCCAAGAAAGGAACACTTTTTTCCAAGATGATACCTTTGTGCTTAAACTACATTGGGAGCATTGGGGTGGGGGGGGGGACAGAGTTTAAATTTCAAATGTAACTCACAGCACTGAGTAACCTGAGATGAATTCTCAGGTAATTAACAAGTAACTGTAGTGTTATGTTTCCAATATTAATTATATGTGATAATAAAACTCCAGCACTTGTATCACTCAGCGTTTTACAAACGAGCTTTCCCTGGGACAATTCCATTTAATTGTAAGCATAAAATAGAGTGGATACATAAAAACGCCTCGAAATTGTCAGAACTTCCCACTACAGTCTGTTGCTGAAAATTGCTCAGACATGTTGGTGGGGGCGTGTCAGATCAGGGGACACCTGGAAAGACGTGTTTAAAAATACCTTCACCGTTGCTCCCTAGAGCAGCGCTAATTACTGCTTGTCCCAGAGAAGAGAAGTTAAACAATTTGCTGCTTGAAAAAACGAGGCTAGCCAACTGTTTTCTATCACAGGACATTGAAACTGAAAAGTATCATCCCACAAGATGATCTGGAATATGCCCTCTGCGCATTAAAAAACGCTCTGTATTTCCACTTTCTAGGCACAGAATGGGAAACTAATTTGGACCGTGTTTAGAAAGATTCTGAATAACCAAGAGGCATGTTTGAGTCACTTGGGTCCTTGGTTACTGGAGGAGGAAAAGCAAGAGGAATTTCCCTTTTCCCAAAATAGTCAACAACCGGAAAAAAGAAAAAAGAAAAAAAAAAAACAAGAAGAGAAAAGAAAGAAAAAAGCTAAGGAATGAACAGAAGCCCTGTAGCTAGCAGGGATCAACGAGTGATATTCTAATTGGTCCTACATTTTTTTAAAAAAATCCCAATATGACAATAATTTTCAACTATGTTCTGTGTATGAACCATCTGTTACTCATATTGCTTGAGAAATTCATTCTTACAATGTCCTTGCCGTTCTCCCCCATTTTCTTCTTCACTCCTTTAACTAGAAATACTATCTAATTGACATGCATATTAAAAAGCAATTGAAAAAAATGTTTTTCTCTTAACCTTAAAAACGTTGAGCGGGATATACATGATTTCTCTTCTCTTAAAAATTGCTACTATGCCATCTTCCTGGTATGTGGCTTTTGATTAAACACAGCTTTTTCTTAGGGACAAACACCTTCTCCCTCCCCCATACTAAAATCTAATTGTGAAAACCATCCCTGACATGTGCTCAGACACAGTCTCTGTAAGCTGATTCTTACCTCCTTGACCAAAGCCATCTGAAACTCTGCCTGCTCTTAGCTGGGAGAACACGCAGAAGCCTTACCCAGCCAGCGGTCTGCAGGATCAGCCTGCAAAGCCCCCCACCCAGACACCTGCTACTAGTTTGTTTCCAAGGGGAGAATGAACAAGCAGGCTGATGGTAATATTCAGTCCTTGATGGGAAGAGGGGCAGTCAGGGCCCCCGCAGTGAGTGATCTGATTAATCGGCTCAGGGGCTACCTAAAGATGAGGTCCTTACAGGTGGTAGCTGGAATGGAGGGGACCTCCAGCCATTTGGCCCCGATGAAACAATGAGGGCTTGTTTTAGAAACTGCAGCCAGCTTTTCTGGTTGGAGAAAAGGCGAATTTCTCAAGGGCAAGTTCCTGGCTCTCCCCTGTCCCCTCACTCACCCACTCCCTGGTGGCACAGCCTTTCTCCATGACTCTGCCATCCCCCCTCTCCCCAGTATGATCCCTGGTCCCCTGAGAGGAGGAGATAAGCCTGCAAGACTAAAAAATGATAAAACCCCGGCTAGACATCAAGGTCTTGCTATAGAAACCTTGGATCAGGAATCAGCTGTTCTCCAGTAGCCCATGGGAACAATGGAAACAAGGATTTTCCTTCCAGGTGCCAGGGAGAAGTTAATAAATGACAGAAGTAAAGAGTGTTCTGGAAGTTTGAAGCGAGGGAACTTCAAAGAAGATAAAGCAAAACCCCCCGCCCCCCCCCCACCAGAGGCTACCTGCTTTCCTCTCTCTAAAAGTGATCTTTGGGAATCAATGATACGAGGGAAGAGAAAAGGGAGAAAGAAGGAAGGAAAGGGAGAAAGGGGACAGGAGTGAAGGGGGGGGAAGGAAGATGGGGGAGAGGAAAGATGGGGGAGGAAAGAAGATGGGGGAAGAAGGGGGCAGGCCCAAGGGCAAGTATTGTTTTCTCATTTATGTGACTTGCAGCTTGAGGCACTGATTCTTCCGATAAGTTCAGAGTCCGGGCCACATCCCCCTCTCCAAACAGGAACCGTTTCCAGGACGCGCGCACACCTGCCACGTGGGGGGGAGGGGTGGCCTCGTCTGCCCTTTCTCTCTTTGGGGGGAAAGAAAGGACAAAGTGCCTGGAGA
>NW_020185335.1:5762431-5918842 GCF_003031525.2 Neophocaena asiaeorientalis asiaeorientalis
GAGGCGGCACGGGGGAGCCCCGGACCAGGGCTGGCGCGCGCCTCCGAGCGCAGACGGCCGGGGGACTCTGTTCGCGCCTGCCCTCCCGTCCGTGCGTCTGTCTGTGTCGGGGTGAGCGTCTGAGGCTCCCGGGGCCAGTAGAGCCAGCTGGCTCCTCCAGCGCGCCGGAGCCGAGCGCCCGCCTCTCCACCGCACGGTGATTGGCGACCAGCGGCTCCCGGGCCCGTCCGAGCCCCCGGGCTGGTGCAAGGGCGTGGGATTCCCCGCTCCCGCTCCGAGGGAGGGGGCGCACGGGGAGGGGAGGCTGGGGAAGAGGAAGGGGGAGGGAGGGAGCGACCGCCGAGGGAGGGAGGAGAGCGCCCTGGGCCAGGCTGGGAAAACGTCACTGAAGCGCACGGAGGGATGAGCCGAGCAGGGCGGCACTCAGGTGAGTGGCGCGACTTCTCTCGCTGCCAGTGCAGACTTCTGTTTTACAAGTCTCCTGGCGAGACAGCCCAGGTGTTTAGCGTTCTCAGTACCTCCAAAGGGCCAGCTGCCCTCCTCTGCTTTATCTCGCTCACCTCGGACCCTCTCCTTGCAAAGGTGGGCCTTATTAACCCCTTGATAAGGTCGAGGAAACCGGGCTTGGCTGGGCTCCAGAGTACCTCGCTACCCAAAGAGTAATCCCGGTAACTCGCAAATCTCAGGCGGCCTGGAGGGCTGGAAGCAAGAGCCTTGACACCGGCTGCAGCTGTGAAAACCCAGGCTGGCTGGCGGTGGCCTCACCTCTTCAAGTGACCGCGTTTCCAGCTCCTCAAGATTGAATCCTGGCCCCAGACCCCGCAACGTGCAGAAATGAGCCGTAACATACACTGCTGCCATCTCCATGAATGCGCATCCCCTCTGCTGGGTGCTTGCTGATTACACACCACATTTATTTGATCTTTTGATCCCCACTGTTTGCAGTGATGAACAAAATATATTCTCCTCACAGGCTAATGGAAAAGACCCTCAAGGGATAACTCGACAATACCAGAACCAAAATGATCACAAATAGTCTACAGGAAAAGAATGGGGTCCTAAATTAGAAAGAATAAGAGCAGAAACTAATTTAATTGGAGGGGGTCTAAGAGTGGGTGTGTAACTGTAAGATGTCTGTTAGGAGCTGACATTTCAAAGAGGACTAAAGAGAGGGGGTCAGTTTTATAAAGAAAGGAAGGAGTGAGGTCTTGCATGTCCGGAGACAGAGCACAGTGTAAGTGAAGGTCTTGAAGTAGGAAACGTACCTGCCATGATGGAAGGCCTACAGGCCAGAGGGAGAGACAGAAACAGCAGATGGCCAGGTCAACAGGACCTTGTGGGCTGTGGGTGAAGCATGTAAGAAACTTAGATTTAAGGTGTGTGTGTGTGTGTGTGTGTGTGTGTGTGTGTGTGTGTTCAGAGTCTGTTTCACTGGATGCATCAGTGAAGATCTAAAGCTGGGGCTAGAAAAGCAGAGAAGGTGGCACAGCTTCTGTTTGGAAAGGCCTCACAGTGAGAAAATCTAGGTTAAACAAATCACGTGGGTTTCACGACGTAATCTGTTTAAGCTCTTGTGGCCTCCATTTTATAATCTGTAAAACGGGAGTTAAGCACAATATAGCAAAAGCATCGCAAGGATGAAGTGAATGTTCTTCTGAGCCCTTTATAAGTGGGCTTTAAAAATAAGAACAGATGATACCCGGAATTTCTTTTACTTATCCATCTTATGGCACACTTGAATTTGCATCAATATCACCCATGATGCTGGCTTTAAAATACAGATGCCTGGGCCACCAGCCATGGACATTCCGATTCACGAGATTTGGTGTTGGGCCCAAATATGCATTTGTAGCAAGCAGCTGTGGGTGATTCTGACCCAGGTAACTTCAGTGCTTTCTGCTTCTAAAGGAAGCTGGAGGGGTGCATGGTGTGCCCACACTTGGCCCAATGAAACCATGTCCCTGATCTGCATCTCTCCCGTGAGACACCTTTGCATGAAGTCATCCACACCCCTTTGGTCTTGCTCTTTTGCGACCAGGAGTAGAGGTTCCTCACCATGGTCAGGGCTTGAGTCTCAGAGAACACTTCTTACCTGTGCTTCTCACTATTGACCCTGGGGGCTGGATAATTCTCTGTGGTGGGAGCTGTCCTGTGCATTGCAGGATATTAAGCAGCATCCCTGGTCTCTACCCACTAGACGCCAGTAGCACCCTCACAATTGTGATAAAATGTTGTGATGTTACTAGATGTCCCTGGGAAACAAAATCACCCCTAGTGAGAACCTGGATGAATAGTGTGGACTCCAGTCCTACTCTGTGGCATTTTCTCCATTGATCTGGAGCCTCATAGCTTCTCATTCAATTGGACAAGTATTTGTTGAGTGCTCACCGCTGAGGGACTGGAGGCCTCCTCTTGAACTTCCTCTAAGTGTCCCATCCCCCACTGATTTTACAGCTCTTCTCCCATACCCTCGGAAACGTTTGCACCCAGGAGATCCCGACCCTCTGTGGTTTGGTACAGAAATCAAGACCCCCGTCTCATATACTCCTATGTGAGCAAAACTTCCCATTCCATTCATTTTCAGATGACTGGGTCCAATTTATTCTGTTGGGCTGGCACACAAACACTGCAAGCCCCAACTTCTGGGATGATTTTCCACACTCGATATTCTGGGAACTAGCCCTGCAATATGTATAAATTGCCTCTAGATGGTGACAGAGAGTCAGGAGCACATGGTCCTTTCAGCTGTGAACTGCAAAGGAGCACCAGCTTCTAAATTACTTGGAAATCTAAATCTGAACTGATTTTAAAACTATAAATCTAAGACACCATAAAGAATATCTAAAGTTCATAGTAATCTGTCTCAGTCCATTTGAGATGCTATAACAGAATACCACAGCCTAGGTGGATTAGAAACAACAGACATATATTTCTTACAGTTCTGGAGGCTGGGAAGTTCAAGATCAAGGCACCAGCAGATTCGGTTGGTGTCTGGTGAGATCCTGCTTCTTGGTTCATAGATGGCCTTTTTGCTGTGTCCTCACAAGGTGGCAGGGGCGAGGGATCTCTCCTATAGGGCACTAATCCCTTTCGTGAGGCCTCGGCCCTCATGACCCAATCACCTCCCGAAGCCCTCCCTTCTAAATGCCATCATATTGTGGATTAGGTTTCAATATATGAGTTTGGGAGAGGGATACAAACATTGCATGAACAAATGGGGAAAAGAAAAAAATTATCCCTTTCATGGTGTATTCTGTCATACTTAGCCCAGACCCTGGCACAGAGAAGACATTCAGTAAGTATTTGTAGGAAGGGAGGAAGGAAGGGAGGAAGGAAGGGAGGAAAGAGAAAGAGAGGAAGGGAGGGAGGGACAGAGAGACAGAGTGAGGGAGGGAGGGAGGGAATGGTAGGGAAATGGAAATGGAGAGATCACACAGTTTCACTCTTTTCCATCCTTTAAAATCAGTGGTACAGTTCTAGGTATTGGTTTCTCATCTTTTTACACTGACATAAGTTTAACCTCTTTTTCAAGATAATATGCTTTAAGTCACATACCTCCTCCTGGTCAGAGCAAGAAATAAATGGTGATCCCTGTTATTGATTCACTTTTTCCTTGATCTCTGCTCCATGAGGATGCAAGGGTCTCTTCCACAGAAAGAAAGAAACATTTAGCCCCTCTCCCATCACAGCTGACTTTCACAGAGGGATGCATTTTAAAGCTGCACTGAATGGTCCGTCAGGTTCTATTTAACAGGTTCCTGACGGTTTCCTGTAGAAGGCATTTTCATGTCCAAAGAGAAAGATGTCCAAAGCCAAGTATCCGAACCTAGAACAGGGTAACCTAGAAACAGTAAACAGGACTTATTTCAACACAGTAGCCAAAAAGAAAAATAAAGAGACGGAAACGGATTTCCATCCTTGAGCCCTGAGAGGCAAGGGCTGCTTCCTGGCCAATGTCTCAGAAAACAAGGTGCAGTTACAACCACGTCCTCAAAAACAGTGGGGAGGGGGAAAGGGAGGAGGACAGAGCAGCATCTTCTTTAGAGACAGCCGTCCAGAAAGATAAAGTGTTTCCTTCACCATGCAAAATAAAGAGTGAAATTCAAGCAAATGACATGCATAGACCGGTTTTCGTTAGTGACAGGAGATCGCCCGCAAACCCAATTTAGGAACTACCAACTGTTGTCTCAGCTCAAATTATATTTAGTCGTTCATGCCGCTTTCCTGGGACACTGACATCAATTTCTTCTCTTTGCAACCTGCGCTTGTCTGACTGTCTCTCTGTTAAGACTTTCTCTATTCATCTCAGCTTCCCTTGCTCTGTCTACATGTGCTGCTTCACGGCTCTATTTTCAGCCCTTTCCCAAGCCCTACAATTAAAAGTAGCTTGTCTGTTCCAGACTGGAGAGGCAGCATTACAACTAGACTCCCTATTCCCACAGACGAACTCAAGGCCAAGTTCTGCACTCTGTGTGCAGCAAAGAATGGAGCGTATATTTTGCCAAAGCTCTGGAAAATCTCAGGCTGCCCGAGAAAGGGAAATGACTCTTGTCTACATGAAGTATTCTCTCCTTCTCAACCACCAGATCTCATCACGCGCAGGCTTAGACATCTGCCCTGATGACTCCCAAACTCACAGGTTTAACACCAGCCCATCTGCCCGAAGCCGGGGACAGCCAAGATTGGGAACAACTACTGCTAATCAGGATCACCTGGGCAGTTGTTAGATCTGACATTTCTGGGCATCCCTATGAATATTCCAATTAAGTGGGTCTGGGATGAGGCCCAGACATCTGTCTTTGAAACAACACCTGGGTGTTTCTGATGTAACTAAATATATTACAAACCCGTAATTGTGGCCCACTGTACTTACACCTCCATGTGAATGCCAGCGCTGCTTCCTAGCCAATAGGGTTTAAAGCTTCTGAGATGCCTTTGAGTCTTTTTTTATTCACAGAGAAAGCAAAGTATAATAGAAAGAATAAAGGACGGGCTTGGGATTGGCTCCTTGACACAGTTTTGAGCAGGAAGGATTTGTTATTTGATTAGATCTTTAAATGTTGGAGAGAGTGATTTGCCTTCTAAACATTTCCATCTCCATTCTTCTGGTTTAATCCATGATTTAGACCTGCCCAAACATAATAACACTTTCTTTTGGGCAAAAAATGTCTGGCCAAAGCGGGGTTGGGTGTTGGGGGGGGTGGGGGTGGTGATGGTCCGGACTCAAGTGTGACTTGTTAGAATCATTTACTGGTGCTGATCTACACAATTTGGGAGAATAAATAAACCCGTGTTTCAGCTGAGGTTGTCACGATATGTGATTAAAGCCTGGATATTTCAGCAGCCATCCTCTTGAGCTGCAAAAATGAAATCCATCGAGGAGGAAGGAAAGAGGAAAATATGCACGCTCCAGTTTGAGACCATGATTCTTGTACCTGCGCCTTTAATCCTTGAAATCACTGCCATTTAAGCCAAGAAACCTCTTTCCAATTCCTTTGCCTTTTAAGTTGGTTTGTATTGGGTTTCAGTCAAAGTAGTCCTTGTATTTTTGCTATGTGACCTTGAATGCAGTCTTTTATGCGTTCATCTGTCACACAGGCTGAACTATCCTTATTTCACATCTTTTTTTTTTCATGAGGGTTGAATAAAACAGAAAATGTCTGATGCAGAACCCCAAACCACTGGTGCTTGTTAAATGACAGCTCTTCTGCCCTTTTTTGGGAACTTCTTTGAACCTTATTCCTGTAGCCACTCCACTTCCTTCGGCTGTGAACTGTTGCTTAGAGATGGATGTCATCTGAATATTCTTTCATCTAAACTCCAGGCTGGATCCTGATATCTTCCATTAGATTTAAGGGCTGCAGCTCCTAGACACAGTGTGCATTCATAAATGGTGCACCCGTAAGTTTGTTTGCGAAGTCTGTGAGCCTGTCTCTGGTTTGTAAATAAGTTAATTTGTATCATCTTTTTAGATTCCACGTATAGTATGATATGATACCATGTGATATGTATCTTTCTCTGTGTATGTATAACTGAATCACTTTGCTGTACACCTGAAACTAACACAACACTGTAAATCAACTGTACCCCAATATAAAATAAAAATTAAATGAAAAAAAATGGTGTGCCCTTCTGAGGCAGCATTCGAAGTTAAAGTAGCCAAAATTTGGAAGCTGTGCAAATTAGGACAAGAGTGCCCCTCTGGGCTACTGACTCCTTTGGGGGGGCAGGATTTAAAAGCCTAGGACCTATTGGATTCCATTTCAACTCAAGCCCAGGCAGGACACAGCCATCCACAGTGCCTAGCTTGGGTTGCAATCTTTTCTTAAGCCTTTCCTTATCTTGGCTTGGGGAAGTGAATGGGAGCAGAGATCCATCCCACCCACTGCTGAGTACTGCATTACAATTTCTAAATGACCATTTCATCATTTCCCCCCATGTACTCAGCATCCTTCCCATGTGTTCCCACTCTCTCAGAGTGCCCTTTCAAAAGGCTGGACCGTGTAGGTGAAGGTAAATGCATTGGTCATTTACCCTTCACTTCTTCTGCCCTCAGTCTCCTGAAACTGTCCCCACCAAGGCCAGACTCCAAAGGGTAATTTCATAATCATGAGATGAGAAAAGCTATTTTAAAATACAGAGAAATAAAATCAACTATACTTCAACAAAAAAATAAATTACAGGGCTTCCCTGGTGGCGCAGTGGTTGAGAGTCCGCCTGCCGATGCAGGGGACACGGGTTCGTGCCCCGGTCCGGGAAGATCCCACATGCCGCGGAGCGACTGGGCCCGTGAGCCATGGCCGCTGAGCCTGCGCGTCCGGAGCCTGTGCTCCACAGCGGGAGAGGCCACAGCAGTGAGAGGCCCGCGTACCGCAAAAAATAAATAAATTACAAAATACAGAGAGATCAAAATGTGTAAACCCTGCTCCTTTCACTCAGAGAGAACCATTAAAAACGTCTGAGAGAGAGAGAAACTGAGCCCTTGGCAGTGTATCGTCTTTAAATTGTTGTAGCATTTGAAATTCACGGTCACTGCTTCCTTTTCAAAAACCTCTCACCTGCTCAGATTCCAGGTCATTACCTTGTCCTGTTTTCTCCTTTCTTGTTTCATTTTTACTTATCAAAAAATTTCCCACCCTTTTTATGTCCCTTAAAGGTTGGCATCCACAGACTTCCATTCCCTCCCCTTGTCTTTTCTCATAAGATCACCTCTTCCGTTCCTGGACATTCACATCCCATCTGATGTGCCGGTGTCTCCCAGATCTCTTTTTCCAGCTCAAATCTCTGTTCCAAGCTCTAGACACACATTTCTAGCCACTTACAGGGCAATTTGACTGGCTGCATCAGAGGCACCTAAACTCAACAAGGCACCAAGCCTGAACCATCAGCTACTCTCCGTCTGCCACCATCTGCCCAGAACCCCAAGCTGGGAAGTTTGGGCATCTCCCCTGAATTTGGGAGGCAAAGCCGGGAGGGGGAGATTTATTTTTTTCCGCTGATCAACTTCTTTTATTTTTTTTAATTATTTTTAATACAATTTTAAAGGTTACACTCCATTTACAGTTATACAAAATACTGGCTATATCCCCGTGTTGTACAATACATGCTTGCAGCCCGTCTTACACCCAATAGTTTGTACACCCCACTCCCCGACCCTATAGTGCCCCACCCCCGCTGGAAGTCACTAGTTTGTTCTCTGTATCTGTCGGTCTGTTTTTTTTGTGTGTGTGTTTCTTAGGTCTGTTTTTTTTTTTTTGAATTTTTGAATTTTATTTATTTTTGATACGGCAGGTTCTTATTAGTTACCTATTTTATACATATTAGTGTATACATGTCAATCCCAATCCCCCAGTTCATCCCCCACCACCCCACCCCACCACTTTCCCCCCATGGTTTGATTTTGTCGTTATATTCACTAGCTTGTTGTATTTTTCAGATGTGGAGGGGGAGATATTTGTCATCAAACCTCACCGTGATTGCTTTAATTCAGGCCCTCAGCGTCTGTCACCCCTGAGACTGAAGAGAAGGGGCATCTCATCTAGGACAGACTCCCCTGATCACTGTGGCTGGGTGGGTTGGGCTGAGTTCAGCTGGGTTAAGTCCATCTCCCTGTGTTCCTACAACCTACCATTCCCTCAGCCTCTGATCGGTCAGTGAGACAAGCACAGTGGAGGCCAGACCCCACCCCAACTGTCACCGCCTGCTTAGAGCAGGGACGATGCCATCGACATCTTTGTTTCCGGTACCAGGAACAGGGCTCACTCACGGTGATACTATGTTGAATGGAAACCTCATTGCCCGGAAGGAAAACAATCCAGGCTGCTGAGACAGCCCTCCTTGGCGAGTCCCAACCAGGGAACTTCATTACTCCCACCTCCTGTGACAATAGAATCCACCACCCAACTGGCCCCACACCTGCCTGTGAACTAGCTCCAGCTCTTTTTATTGGTTTTCACTCCCTCCCTTATTCCCCAGCTTGGCCTCATTTTGTATCCCGTACCTCACCCTCCAGGACACAGTGGTCTTTCTTTTTTCCCCTTCCCTTCCTAACCAAACCGTTCATTCTCGTTGCTGTTCAAGTAAACCTAAGGGCCTTGAGGCTCACCGTGATCATTTCAGCCATAGGACTCCCCAACTCTGCAGATGGCCTCAACCTGGGTGCACACTGGCCAAATCCCAACCCCAGAGATCCTGAATTAGGGGGTCTGAATGCCCATCAGGAGTATTTTTAAAGCCCCCTGGCTCCAGGTGAATGTAAAATGCAGCTAGTCAAGACCCAACCATTGTCTGTTTCCTCTGTATTCAGAGTACAATCCCCGGACCAGCAGGCTTCCCATCACCTGCAGCATCTCAGTTCCAGCCTCGGACCTGAATCACGTCCTGCACTAATCAAGAACCTGCATGAGACCAAGGTCCCCAGGTGGTTGTACACACATGAACGTTTCAGAAGGGCTGCCGTAGAGTCAAACAGGTAGGATGGTGACACCACTGGGTAAACTTGGATAATCTCGTGCCCTCTAGAAGCCTCAGGCTCCCCCTCTACAAGATGGTGATAAAAACAGTACTGTCTCCCAGGGATGGACGGAAGAGAACTAGGGATCTTCATGACCATCAGGTGCGGAGGTCGATGAAGCACTTGATAAGTGGCAGTCTCATTAGCATTCATTCTCTCGCTCCCCCTGCCTCTCTCCATCCCTCTCCCTGCGATGGTTGGGGGTGGGCAAAGCAGGTCCACTCTTTATTTCTAGGATGCCAACTGTGTTATCCTGGGAAGCACAGCCAATAGGAGGCTGGCAGATGCCATATTAAAATCCAAATTAAACATTTCCAATTTTAAGCACAAAAGAAGTTCTGTTTCCCTTGATGAACCTGCATCACCTGAACCACCACCCTGATCTGGGCTGCTAGACACCCCATCTACCCAATTACACAATCACCTGCCCACCAGGAGTGCTGTATGGGGCCTGCACCCCGTTGCGCAGGGAGTCTGTTTCCAGAAGCTGCGTAGTGACTTTGGTCCCCACCATGCCTGAGGCTGGTGTTTCCAAAAGGCTACCGGGCACCATTTCAAGAGGCTGATCACTTAAAACCAAGGACTGGAGCTCAACTGGCTTCTGCAAGGAATTAATTGAAGGAATCCAAGGTGCCAGAGGGATCATTGTAAAAGGGATGGGAGGGGGGTGATTTCAAATTTTTACAGGAGTCTGGGATCTATTTAGAGAGGTTCCAAACATCAGGGGTGGTGTCCAGACTGCAACCCAATATTTTCTATTGCTCTCTTTCTGAGAGTTCAAGCATCCCCCGCGATTGCATGGAGTGTCTCTGAAAACCTGACATTGAACTGGGACATAATAACAGCCTTGGGACATCAGAGCGCTGGTGCCTGCTCTGCAGTACTGGACGTTTTTATGTGCATTACATTAAGAGCTTCCATCTCTCCGGACAAAGGGGGGAAGCGCTTCCATGGTGGGTGGCCCCAATTAAACCCTGTGCCTAGTGAGTTTCCGCCGAGGCTGACTGGAAGGCAGCCAGGGCTGATTAGAAAGCAGGTACCTCAAATGGCCCAGTGCTGCCATAATGAAAAGCCCTGGAAAACTGCTAAATGACACAGAGGAAAATCATTACAGTTAAACCCCCCACCCCATGCTCCCTCATGCCTAAAAAAAAAAAAAACAAAACCCTTCTTCAGGATTGCCTAAATATTGCTTTGCCCAGTGAGTTAACCGTACAGTAAATGAAAGATCTCTCGCAGACATGCAGCTTTGAACACACTGCTCTCATTAGGAAACAGTTCTCTGGTTTAAAAGCACAGAAAGAGAACGCAGACAAAAACAACCCCCCCACCACCGCCCCCGCCAAAAAGAAAGCAGATAATTTGCCTGACAAGTAGACTGAGTATGGAAGGTCTGCAGATCGGGCTTAAGATAAAAACAGTAATAAGTATTTGTTTTTTAATGATGACAAAACCAATACAAGCTGTTTTGTTTTTTTTTTTTAAGCGTTACGCGGGCCTCTCACTGCTGTGGCCTCTCCCGTTGCAGAGCACAGGCTCCGGACGCGCAGGCTCAGCGGCCATGGCTCACGGGCCCAGCCGCTCCGCGGCATGTGGGATCCTCCCGGACCGGGGCACGAACCCGTGTCCCCTGCATCGGCAGGCGGACTCTCAACCACTGCACCACCAGGGAAGCCCCAATACAAGCTGTTTTTGAAAACCTCAGAAAAATAAAGTATGATGACAGAACAAGCGTAATTCATCGTCCACCCCTCAAAGATGACCACAGATATCATGGTACCTTCCTTCTGGAAGCACTATTTTATATAGTTGAGAACTGCATTCAATATACTTCTGTGGATGGCTTTGTTTCACTAGTATTATATACGGAATATGTTGCAGGTATTAAAATTCCCTGCAGCACCATTGTTAATGGTTGGGACATAATCCATCAGAGGAGTGTAACGTAACACACTTAGCAAAACTTTGGAAGCTCTCTTGCTGTAGAACAGCTAAGCTATAACAGTAGCAGCAGCAGGGATGTCGACACCATTGCCCCCAGAATGGGGAAGAGAGGTGGGGACTCATATTCTGTGAGTTACACTGGGCCAAACGTTTTGCCAGGTAATGTTCTGTAGGGTTCCTCATTTCATTGTCCAACAGCACTCCAAGGGGGTTATTCTAACCCCCTTTAACACAGAAGGAAACTGGGGTTCACTGATAGGTAAGGTCACCCGCCAAGGTTACTAAGCTAGTGAGACACAGCCAGGATGATGACGCAAGCGTGTCAGGTTCTCCCTTCATTCTTCCTTCTCATCCACTTGAAGACACACAGCAGCGTACTCAAAGGG
The DNA here is from genome assembly GCF_003031525.2 of Neophocaena asiaeorientalis asiaeorientalis. NCBI lineage: Eukaryota > Metazoa > Chordata > Mammalia > Artiodactyla > Phocoenidae > Neophocaena > Neophocaena asiaeorientalis. The sequence goes on from NW_020185335.1 coordinate 5,773,775, forward strand.
CATGAGTTTGGAGTCTAAGTGTCGTTTCACGTACCATGCAAAAGCTAAGTGCCCAATGAATACATGTTTCATAAATACCTTTCATTCTACTTTGAATTTCATGTACTCTCACTCACAAACCTAAAACCTTTTGTGGATTGCACCCAAAAAACGTTACATTCACGAGGCATATTTTTTTCCCAAGAGCTCCAATTAAAATTTTAATTTTATGTATGAAGGGTATCATAGGTTTAGTTAATAATGTAGAACTAGGAAAATTGAAGCACAGAGCAAACGTATGTCTCAGAAAGTTCCACTGTGGTAGACAGAGACTCGAGTTTGGTTGAGAAAGAAATGTAGTGAGGACAATGAAAATAATAGAAGTTACTCCCACTAATTAATTGCTTACTTGGTGGTGGGCCAAACACCCTGAATGTAACAGGGAAGAACAAAATCCGACTCCATGTTGGATCTGTTTCTTTTACTTTGACCTTTGCTTTCCACTGCTTTTGTTCTGTCTATAGCTACTGGCATACACAATGGCCTCCCTTGGGGAACCCTGCCCCTGCCTGAATGTTAAACTAAAGTGCCTTTGTTCAGGCCACAGGGAAACACCCTGACCCTGCCCACTTGTGAATGGCCGCAGTAAAGAAGATATGAACACATCCCGTCCCCTAGGATGGCCAAAACCAGGAGATATTTTGCAAGACTTATGGTCTTTTTACTTCCTCACCTCCTCCCCCTCTCTGTTCTATAAAAGAAACTGGCACCCAGACCCCGATAAGATGGTACTCTAGGACATTAGTCTGCCATCGTCTCAGATGCCCAGCTTTCTGAATAAAGTCTCTATTCCTTGCCTGAACACCTTGTCTCCCAATTTACTGGCCTGTCGTGCAGCGAGAAGAGCAAGCTTAGACTTGGTAACATGAACATTTAAAGAGCAGAAGCATTAAAGTACTCTGTAGCATCGTTGCCTAAGCTGGAAAATGAAAGTAAGAATGTCAAATGCACAAAAAAGTAATTCCTCGCTGACATAATTTGGGTAAGTGTCAGGGGTAGAATCTGAAAGTGGGTCTACTGTTTTTCAGATGCCAGATTCATCTCAGCCTCCTAATTTACTGGGTAGCATGAAGCCTTGGGCCAGTGGGTACAACACACCCCCCATCACGCCAGCAGGAGTTTCAGGTTTCCAGGGAGTCTCAACAGAGGAAGACACTCTACTCCTGGGATCCAGCAGCAGATGTCTGTGGAGCCATCCCTGAAGGCTTGGCCAGACAAGACCTCAGCTGGGAACGGACAGCATTTGAAATTCATCCTGAGCTTTCAGAGTTACGTTGCAAAACACCTTCATAATTCACCCGGATTATCCCTGGGTGCCATAATGCTCACCTGGCAGGCCACGGGCCTGATGCAAGATGGCATTTCTATGCTCAAATGATCAGGAAAAGGCACTAAGAGAAGCAAAAATCAGGGGCCTGCTGGAGGGAGGAGGAAATTGAGGGCAAAAGCATGGAGAACAAAAGCCAAAGACAATAACTATCAAATGGATGCAATGTAATGAGAAGACATGTGAACCACTTAAAAGGTGCAAAGAGAGGAAACAGTGTGTGAAAAGGTAGCATCCCGACATTAAAATTGGTAGGTAGTAGATTTTTACAGCTATTTAACTTTGACCCTTATAACAGCCCTGTGAGATTGCTAATATAAATAGCAATTGATAAACTCTAAGCTAGCACGTAGATTACAGTCTTTGTGAACCTTTTTAATTCCATCTTTATGTTAAGCCAGATGATGACTAGGTGTACCCTATCCCTTAAAATGTGACCACAAGTGGTGTGATCCCTGACTCCCTTGTATTGGGTTGGCCAAAAAGTTCGTTTGGGTTTTTCTGTAAGATGTTACGGGAAACCCCAAACGAACTTTTTGGCCAACCCGATACTATTGGATGTCTAGTGGCTTTGCCAGAATTGGAATGACTTCTAGACTCTGCCTCTCGTGTTTCCGCTGGCTCTCCCCAAACCCACTACATCCCCGGCTCTCACCTACTCCACTGTTCTCTCCTCTTCTCTGTCCTGCATCAACCCAGACACAGAACACAGCATCTCTTGTTTCCCCAAAACCACTCAAGAAAGGCATCTGTGTGTGTAGCAGTTGTCACTAAAGTTTGGGGACCCAAATGCTTTTTATTTTTCATTGTGGAAAAATACCATCTTGGTCAGGGTTCTCCAGAGAAACAGAAGCAATAGGACACATGTAGATACATAGGAGAGTTATTATGAGGGATTGGGTTTGGCTCACCCAATTATGGAGGCTGAGAAGCCCCATTGTTACCAAGCCTGTTGCCTGAGAGTCATACCCCTGCCCCTCCCTCAAATGGAAAGTAATTGCTCTTATCTAAGTTTCAGGATGAAGCTGCAAAGAGAAAAAACGTAAGAACTGGTTAGAACCAGCTAGGCCCAAGATGGCAGAAGATTTGACTTCCAGTCGACCTTGAGCCTCATTACACACTCATTGTAATACATTAGCATATACTAAATAACACACCCACAGGCGCCATGACAGTTGATGTTGATGATTGCCATGACAACAACAGAAAAGCCCATGTAAGGACTGAAAAGGAGAATTGCTTCAGTTCTGGGTCCAAACCATACCCAGTTTCTCAGACAGCTCATGAATATTCCTCCTACTCTTTCCAATGCCCCCCTTTTACTTCAACCCTCCAATATATTAGGTGTCTCCCCCCGAATTGGGCTGAGAAGTTGATTTACGAACTAAGTTCCTGCTTCTCCCTTTTTGGCTGTTGAATAAAGCTTGTGCTGTCCTAGTCTCAGCATCGGTTTCTTTATTGGCTGTGCAAATCCGAGCAGAAAATGAACCTCCCTGGCCAAGACAAGGGGTCTTGGCCTGGGATAGGACCCTGGCACAGGTCCAGTCAACCAGTTCATAACCACACGATCTGACATCTGCAAGCTGGAGGCCCAGGAAAGCCAGTGCCACAATTCCAGTCCAAGCCTGAAGGCCTGAGAACCAGGCGGGGGCCAGTGGTCTAAGTCCCGGTCCAAAGGCCTGAGAAAACCAGAAGTGCTGATGTCCAAACTCAAGGGAAAGTGTATGTCCCGGCTCAAGCCCAGAGAAGGAATTTACCCTTCCTCCTACTTTTGGGAAATTTTGTTCTATTTAGGCCCTCAGTGAATTGGAAGATGCCTACAGGCATTGGTGGGGACTGATCTCTGAACCTAGGCTACCCAGTCAGATGCTAATCTCTTCCAGAAACACCCTCACAGACACACCCAGGAATAATGTTTTATGGGTTATCTGGGCATCCTTAGCCCAGTCAAGTTGACACATAGGACTTCCCTGGTGGTGCAGTGGTTAAGAATCTGCCTGCCAATGCACGGGACACGGGTTCGAGCCCTGGTCCAGGAAGATCCCACATGCCGCGGAACGACTAAGCCCGTGAGCCACAACTACTGAGCCCATACGCCACAACTACTGAAGCCCTCGTGCCTAGCGCCCGTGCTCTGCAACGAGAGAAGCCACCGCAACGAGAAACCTGCGCACCACAACGAAGAGTAGCCCCCGCTGGCCACAAACAGAGAAGAGCCCACGCGCAGCAGTGACGACCCAACGCAGCCTAAAATAAATTTAAAAAAAAAAAAAGTTGACACAGAAAATTAAGCGTCACAAGTCCACACAACATGCAATTTTAACCATTTTAACCACTCGGAAGTGTGTGTTTCAGTGGCATTCAGTGTGTCCACAATGTTGTACAACCCTCACCACCCTCAGAGGGGTTTATATCACAGAGGTCTAAGCTGATTTAAAGTGATCCCAGATATTCTTTTCTTACAAGTCACCTGGCCACCCACCAGGTTGTGTGCCATCTCCCTAAACCCAAAGACTTCTCTCTCTCTCTGCCTTTCCTTCTCCCCTACCTTTTGTGCAGGACAATTTAGCTTCTGCCCCAGTCCAGGCCTATCTTAGCATATCAAATAACTCATTAATGGACTCTTGAACATTAGAAGGTCGTTCATGCCTTGCTTTACTCTTCAGTAGAACAGAATAACAAAAGCACTGATGTTTCAGATCTCCTTTCTGCTTACCTGGTCTCCACAAAAAAAGAAAAGCTGGAAAGAGATTGATTTCCTCATGGTTCTGAAGACTGCTGTTTCCCTCAGAAGATTAAAAATTCCTCTTGTTTTTAACTTTTTTTAAGTCTTTTAATTGAATTTGTTACAATATTGTTTCTGTTTTGTGTTTTGGTTTTTTGGCCGTGAGGCATGTGGGATCTAGCTCCCCAACTAGAGATCGAACCCGCACCCCCTGCATTGGAAGGCAAAGTCTTAACCACTGGACACCAGGGAAGTCCCTGTTGTTAACTTTTAAAATATAAAAGCTAGGATACATTCTCTCACCCATGGAGCTAGGAGTGAAACCAAGCCGAATCTTCTCATCATTAGTTCAGACTGACCGAATGGGTCCATGTATAAAGGTTGATCCAATAGACCAGAATTGGCATGAGACTGAGCTCAGATTTCTCAGTGGGAAGCCTTTCAAACTACCCCCAACCCCTCCAAACGGGTTGATGACCCTTCTCTCTGATCTTTAAACACTCAGTATTGTTACCGAACCAAACTTGGGTCTACTCGCCTGCACGCAGTAAGGCCAATCTTACAGATACCAGGTTGTGGTGAAGGAAAGTTCAGTGTTTATTGCAGGGCACCAAGCGAGGAGAACAGATGGTTTGTGATTTAAAACCCTGAACTCTGATGGGTTTCAGCAAAAGTATCGTTTTTTCTTTTTTTGGCGGTACGCGGGCCTCTCCCTGTTGTGGCCTCTCCCGCTGCGGAGCACAGGCTCCGGACGCGCAGGCTCAGCGGCCATGGCTCACGGGCGCGGCCGCTCCGCGGCATTTGGGATCCTCCCGGACCGGGGCACGAACCGGTGTCCCCGGCATTGGCAGGCAGACTCTCAACCACTGCGCCACCCGGGAAGCCCCAGCGAAAGTATTTTTAAAGGCCAGGTGAGGGAGGGGCATCCCAGGGTACGCGATCAGCTCGTGCACAAGTCTCTGATTGGCTGATGGTGACGTAACAGGGCGGTGTCACAGGGGTTAATGTTACCAAAACTCAGGTGCCAGTAGGTCTGGGGGCTACGAGCTCATGATCATCAGGTAGCTAAATCTTCCATTTGGTGGTGGTTTTAGCATCTGTAAAACAACTCAGGGAATGTGCCTCAGATACTATTATCTAGGTACTTCAGAGAGGAGCTACAGCAGAGGATATGGGGGCGAGGTCTCTCCCGGGAAGGCCCCATAGGGTCCTGCTCGGTTACAGTATTTTGCTCTGTCACAGCATAGTGAATTAAATCAAAAACTAGAATAAGGTGGGATGGCTTCCCTATTGGACTTTGAGCCTCTGAGATCTAGGGGCTAAAAATGGTGGATTAAATGGTGGTTTTCAACCGCGGTCATTTCCTATACCCAGGGGACATTTGGCAATGTCTGGAGACTTTTGGGGTTGTCACAACTGGGTTAGGGGTTGCTACCGGCGCTTATTGTGCAGAGGCCAAGACGTTGCTAAACATCCTACACCGCACAGAACACAACCCCCGCAATGAAGAGTTATCCGGTCCAAAAGGTCAACAGTGCCAAAGCTGAGAAACCTTGATCTTAAAGGTTATTCATTTAGCAAATATTTATTAAGTACTGTCTATGTATCATACCTTGTACTAAGGGTTGGAAAACTTGCTCCTGTTTCCTTACCGTAACTATTTTTGTGATAACAGTCGTCAACCCTATCGAGCATTAAAGGGAGTAGCGTCCTATGTTAACTCTTCACACATCTAATATTATCATCTATAATCTTCACAATAACTCTGTAACGTCATTATCTCGAATGATAGAGTAGAAGCTCAGAGAGGTCAAGTAACTTTCCCAAGGCAACACAGGGTCTGGCTCAGGTTTCCTGATTCCTAACCGTGACACACAATTGCCTACCAGGTTAAAAGCAATTGGGAATCATAGTCTATACCTCCTAGGGCTGTTATAAAGATTATTTATGTGGTCTCACTTTTTGTGTTTAATGACTCCATGAATATAATAGGCTTTCAGGCTACAGGCTTGAAAATGACCTTTGCTATGGTGGGTGGCTTGACAGGTGCTAGACTGTCACTTGAGGTAAAGAGAGAAGACAGGACATCTAAAAAGTGGCCATGACTGTAGAAAATATTGAATGCCAAATTATTCCCCAGGGATGATGAACCTTTGTTGCAGACCCTTTATAGGAGAACAAGCATATGTGTGTGTGTGTGTGTGTGTGTGTGTGTGTGTGTGTGTGTGTGTGTGCGGTGTGTGTTGGGAAGGGGAGATTTAGTGGATGGCAGAAAACAGAGAATCGTGGTAAACAATATTGAGGAGAGCCTGGACCAACTGAAAAAAGAAATATCTCCATTTCTTAGAATCTCAGTCCACCCCTTTTCAGTAACTGTTTCCCTTTCCTCTGCGCCCTCTCATTTTACCAGGATCCTCTGAGAAGGAATAAGTCCGCAAGGATGTTAGGGGTCACGTTCGTAAGAAGAAACAGGGAGGAAACAGGATGTCTGAAGAACCCATCAGCCCATGATGTGGGTCTGACCCCAAAAGAAGGACAGAGGGAAGGATGGTTGACTGGAAGTGCTCAGACTTCTGTGAAATCTAAGGAAGTTTCCAGAAGGCCAGGGAAGGGGCCTCAAGCCAAAGCCAGCCAGCAGAGGCGTCTTGTGTTTCCTAGGAATGGGCCTGCTTAGTGTCACTGCTGCGCCCACCGGTTAAAAGCAGCCCAAGGAAATGGCCTGGCATGAAGGCAGCAAGGGAATTCAGTGTACAGCAGCTGGGCCCTTGGTTGGTTCCCCTCCCTGGAGTTGAACGTTTGTGAGATGCATTCTCATGACCACCACGCTAGGTACTTTTTTTTTTTTTTCCTGCGATACGCGGGCCTCTCACTGCCGCGGCCTCTGCCGCCGCGGAGCACAGGCTCCAGACGCGCAGGCTCAGCGGCCATGGCTCACGGGCCCAGCCGCTCCGCGGCACGTGGGATCCTCCCGGACCGGGACACGAACCTGCGTCCCCTGCATCGGCAGGCGGACCCCCAACCACTGCCGCCATCAGGGAAGCCCCACAGGTACTTTTAAATGTCTAATAAAACACCCACAAATCTGTCTTCGATTCAACTAGACATGCATGTCCTCAAACACATGCCCTTTGGGCAAGCAGCGTGTCACCTGCCTGTCCTCGGAATTGAACTCGAGCATCTGTTTGTGGTGCTAGCTTAGAACCAGTGAGCTCACCTGCTTGCAGGACATGTGATACCTGCCCCTCTCCGTGTACAGGTGATCTCTCACTGCATCCCACCTCGCCCCAGAATGATCTATGATGCCGTTTTGCTTCCTATTAAAACCTGTATCTCTGCTTCGACTGTCTGGCCCTCCTATTTCTTTCCGAAGCCACTAGGCCCAGGATAATAAGCTATAAACACCTCATCATGTGTAAACAATACCTCTCTGAGGTGAGCTCCAAGCAAAGAGGCAGTGCAGTCGTCATTCCTCTCCTGCCGGTCCTGGTCACCCTCCCGAGGGCAGCTCGTATGATGGGAGGGGCAAGTCTGAGCCTCTGGATCCTGGCCAGCCAGCTGGGAGTCCTTTGGTGGGACCTGAAATAGTAATCAAGCAGAGTGGATGGAGGTGAGGGGCTTTCAGAATCCTACCTGAGTGCTCTGTAGGTGGCCGCAGGGCACTTGACTCAGATCCAACAAAGGCACCTGGCTCCAAGCTGGCATGCAGCCAGTTGCAGAGGGTAAGATTGCTGTGAATGATGGTGTCTGCACTCAGAGTACACTTTATTGGTGTGTGTCTCTTTAAAACTAATTCCTCACTGAAAGATGTTTGAAACCTAAGCCTCCCCAACCTCCCTCTCCTTTTTATTGTCAGTTGCAGGCACTTGTCCCTGTTGAGAAGCAGGAGAGTCCTGCTAAAGCAAATCCCTGCTGGATATTGAATCCCTGAGCAACGCCAGGCACAGTGGTTGACGTATGAAGCTTCTCCCAGGTCTGGAAATGACTAAGCCAAGAGCAAACCTGTTCATCTCCCAGAGCAGCCAAGGCTGTATGTATGTAGTGCAGTAAATGAAGAAGGGGTGATTTCTCAAAAATGTTTGGAATACACTGATGTAGTAACTGTTTTCTAAAAATGTATGTGGGGTAGTACAATGGTTCTTAAAGCCTGGTCCTCAGACCAACAGCAGCAGCATCACCAGCGGACTCGTTAGAAATGCAAATTTTGGACAAACTCACACCTACTGAATCAGAAACTCTGGGGATGGGACCGAGTACTCTGTTCTATCAAGATCTCCAGGCGATTCTGATCATCACTAAAGTTTGAGAATCCCTGCTCTAGAGACAGAGATTGTGTTTTCACCGATAACTAGAACACAAGACAGTTTAACTATGTCATAATCATTTCATCACAGCATATTGGTTCAAATATTTGTTGAGCTACTACTATGTTCTAGGCTCTGGGCTTGGCATGGGAAGGTATCATGGTAATTGAAGAGACATGGTCCTTGTGCTCACAAGCTCATCTTCTAGCCAAGAGAACTGATATTAGTCAAACACAGAGATAAGTATACAAGCATCAGTTATTCGAGGTGCTGTGAATGAAATCGACAGACCTGATCCAGTATGGGAGATTAAGAAAAGCTTCAGCAAAGAAGCTCTGCTTTTTGAGATATAAAGGGAATACAGATATTACGTTGGTAAACTTTGGAATGCAGGTGGCTTTTCAGGCAAAGGAAACAGCACGTGTCAAGGCATCTGGATGAAGGTGGCTCATTGAAGGGATTGACAAGATCAGGGTGGCCGACATGCAGAGATCAAAGGGCAGAGAATGATGACACAGGATGCATAAAAGAGGCTTGGAAGGATCTTAAAAATTTGGTCTTTATTACAAGATCCATGGCACCCAATGAAAAGCTTGAAGACAGGGATGCGGCCACATGAGGAAATCAGCACTGGGAGAATTCCCAGTCTGGTTGACGCGTGGAGGATGGACTGGGAAGGAACAAGGGTCAGGGGTACAATTAGGACGGCAGTGCTGTTGTGGAGGCCAGAGGTGAGGTCGGGAGGCCAGGGTGGTGAAGGTGGAGATGTAGAGACATGGCAGGAAGTGAGAGGCATTGGCAAGAGCTGATCCTGGGGGCAGGGAGACAGAGTGCTGTTTCTGGCTTTGCAGCTAGAGGGATGGGCATACCATTCAGTGAGGTGACACCTCTGAAGAGCATGTAGTTTGAGACAAGGTGAGGTGAGAGGTGAGACACGAAGAAGGAGGCTTTTCAAGTGCTGAGTTTGGCCTGTCCTTGAGACTGACAGGTGCATGCCCGGAGTAGGATCTCAGAGAAAAGATCCAGGCTGCAGATATCAAAACGTGAAGTGACTCACATGTGTGTGTCTCAGGGTGGAAGCCACAGAGTCTGGAATGAGAAGACAGCAGGTCTCAGGACCCATCCTGGCGGAACTCTGATATGTGTGACTCACGTGTAGCAAGGGCTCCGTCAAGGTTTGTATAATAACATGAAGAAGAAAGTGGGGGCGGAATGAGAGTAGGGTAGATTGCACTGGGATAAAACTGTTCAGTCATCTGGGCAAGTTACTTATTCCTTTCAAGCCTTAGTTCCTCCATCTGTAAAACAGGGAGAAAGCAGTCCAAATCTCCCGTGTGTATCGTGAGAATTATGTGATGTAACGTTTCGTACATAGCAAACGAGCAACAAACGTTAGTGATCGTTGCCCTGAGCATGGCACAGAAAAGACTCTTAATATTATCTTTGGAACTATTACAGGAGTAAATCAATCCCCTTTCTCAAAGGACTATTTTGCTGAGATCCACTTTGCAGTAATAGAGCCGGGGGTGGGGGAATAAGTGTTTGAGTTTTGCATTCCATCCAGTAACCTTAAGCATTTATTTTGAGCCTCTATCCTCTTTGAAGAAATTGGAAAAAAAACAAACAAAAAAAACTGAGGCTTGATTTCAACCTAGCAAGATTTTGTTTTTTAAGACAGATTAGATTATCTTTGTCATGAGGCTATTCTCTAAGGAAGTATTACTCTGTAATATCTATAAGAAGGGATTATGCCAATTGCTGTGTACAAGCTCATCACTTAAAAAAAATCTGTACAGAGAAAGAAACTGAGGCACAGGGAGGTCAAAGAACTCCCCTAGGCCACTTGACTAGTGAATGATGAGGCTGGGAACGAGAAAAAGGCTTATCAGGCTCCAGACTAAGCTCTCTTGACATGAACCAGGAGGCAATTTTGTAGGTCTCTCTCTCTCCCTCCAGTCAACAAATAATAACTCTTCCTCCTTGTTGAAAAAAAAGTCAAGGACGATCATACAGTTACACAGATAGGCATCGATAGATATGAAACTTTTGTGAATTTGAAGGAAAATAAAGTGTTAGGTATCAACCATCGTTGTCGTTAAGGACTAAGAAAAAGAAAAACTAGAATGACAGAAGTTTTGGAAACTGAGTCCAATTGTTCTCTGCCAACCTCATAATTTTTCTTACTTTTTTCTCCCCAAATCTGTGTATCACCTGAGCTATTTACTTATTTTTATGTACCTTGATTCACATTACCATGCTTCACTTTAAAGTGATTTTATCCAGTGTGAATATCTTACTAGTTTAAAGCACAAATCTATAAAATTTAGAAAAAAATTCTGTGTCCCCAAGAACTTTCTGGAGTGCCAGTGATGGAATGCATTTCCCACAATGCACTCCGGTAGAATGATGGGGAATGCGGGGAAGAAGACAAAAGAAAGCAAACAATGGCTTTGAGACGTGGTGGCTCCAGACCTCTCATCTCTGACATCTTTTTTCAACTTCCCCAAGGAATCCCCATAGGGCATGACTCGGTTGCCTGGGAAACTCTGGTCTGTATAACCTGACCACATGGCATCCTGTGACATATGAAAGGGCCGCCAGCTACACCAAGGACCTGTCACAGACATGTCATCTGGAGTCTGAAAATTTCATGTATCACGAGCACTGAATTTAAAATTCAAAAAGTTATCCATCAGGAAGAGAAGCTATCACAAAATAAAACCCAAAATGTTCTCAATACAACAGTGGACTTCGGAACGTATAACGCTGTGGTCTCATGTATACAGGCAAAAAAATGCAGCAAAGCACAAATGTTTAGTTTCAAAAAAGGAAACTTCTAGTCAGTTTTGCTCCAGTATCTTCTCTGCGGTCCAGTTAATCAAATCAGAATGGGTCCGAAACTGGTAGCCACTTGCCAAGCCGGCAAAAAAAAAGAGTGTGATTCTGATTATTAAGTAAACAACTCTCAAAAAAGGAAGCATTATGGAAGAAGACAGACATTTTCTTCCCCTGAATTGCAGTGTTGTGAACCCCTCCCACAAGTTGGTGGTAGGAAAAGACTAAACTAACTAGAAATTGAGGGTCTATCAAGTCATATCTTATTCTAAACATAAGATATCAAAATGTCTAAATCGCCTCTTAAAAATTTAAGTGTTATTCTTTGTCTTACATTTTAAAGAAAATAATTATGACACATTCTTGGATGATAAAGGTTTTGGTTATATATTTCTCTGCAGAGTTCTGTAAGTTAGTAGTCTCTTCAATGTAAAATCTTCAAAGCAAATACTAATGAATTCAATTTTGCTTGCATAATCTTTTCTTTTTTTTTTTTTTTTTTTGGGGTATGCGGGCCTCTCACTGCTGTGGCCTCTCCCATTGAGGAGCACAGGCTCCGGACGCGCAGGCTCAGCGGTCACGGCTCACGGGCCCAGCCGCTCCGCGGCATGTGGGATCTTCCCGGACCGGGGCACGAACCCGTGTTCCCTGCATTGGCAGGCGGACTTTCAACCACTGTGCCACCAAGGAAGCCCTGCATAATGTTTTTGATGATTCTTTATGCCATAAGCCAGAAGGCTGGTTTAAACAACCTTAAGGCAGCCTCTGTTGGGACAAGAATCAGCAGATTTAGAGCAGAGTTCCAACCCTAATGGCTACTTACTGTCTGTGGGAGAATAGCCCGCTCTGATCCTTATGGCCATGTGTAAAGTGGCGACACTTCGCGATTGTTGAGCATATAAATGAAATAGGAAAGTGGGAACTCTGTGGTTGAAAAGGAAAAAAAAATCTGGAAGGACAACACATCAAGTTCTCAACCAAGCTGTCCTTTTGGGAATGTGCGCACGTGTGGAGGTGGGCACTGGGGATTGGGGGTCCGGGGTCAGTACATGGCAGGGTGGACTCCCATTTTGTATTTTACATACTTCCAAACTAGTTGAATGTGTTAAAATGAACATGCTTCACATATAAATGTCAATGATCAAAAAGACATTCAAGAACAAAAAACAGCAAGAAGATAAAAGGTGCTCATGGAAGGGGTTCTCGGTCCTTGACTCATGTCCTGAAACCCAGTGGAATTCAATGTCTGGGTCCCTCCCCAGAACTGATGATACTCTGCCAGGGGCTGGCTTGATTCTAAGATGAACTGTGCAGTGGGGTAACAGGAAAGGCAGCCCCTCGGATACTCTGGGCCATCTGAGCCTCACACCGCCTCATTGAGCGGCTTCATATCCTTGCTGAAGAATTAAACAATAGAAAAGAAAAACAAAATGTAAGTCACTCTGTATCACAACTACAGTCACAATGCTGTTACTATCAATCATTAACACTGACTGAGATTTTGCTGTGATCTGGGAATGGTGCTTAGCATTTTTTTTAAATGAATGTCTTATTTGATGTTTGCACGACCGTTTGAAGAAGGCAGTATTATCGTCCCCATTTGCATGTGGAGAAAATGACACTGAAAAGGTTAGGTAACCTGATCTATGTATGGTCACAGGGCCAGTGAGTTGTAGGGCTGGAAACGAAATGCCAGCAATCTGGAATGTTACATGGGATTAAACAGCAGGAGCTCAAAAGTACTAAAGCAGAGAAGTTGGCAAATTGGTCCTTTCTGAATTTCTTGTGGGCTTGGCTTATTGACGCAGAATTTTTTGTGCTGGAAAGGATGGTGCAGGTCTCTGAGCTCAGAAAGAGAGGAATCTTTTCCACATATCCATGATAGATGACCTTCTATTCTTTGCTTCAACTGCTCCGGTAAAAGGAAATTCAAGATTTATGTGGACAGATCTTTGCGTGGTGGGATAATTCTCAGTAACACTTCTTCCTTAAATTAAGCAGAAATTAGTTGCTCCACGAAATTGTACCAAACGTCTTAGTTCTTGTGTCTGGAAACCCACATCATTCAGTCTGTTTCCTCTTCCATATGCTAAGGCTTAAAATATATGTAGACAATGCTTGTGTCCTCAATGAATTTGGATGTCTTCTCTGGAGGAGAAAGCAGTTTAAGTTTAGGCAACTTATGGACCTAGATTCGAATGTCAATTTGGCCCTTTGCTACACTTTAATCTGTAAACGATTTCCTTAAATTAAGCCTCAGTCCCCTCATCTATAAATTGATGAACACAGCCCATGCCACAGGGCTCTGGGGAAATAAAATATGAAGGTTCCAGCATAGCACAGTACCAGGCACAGAATAACAATCTAGTACCGTTTGGCTTTCTGTTCCCTTTCACTCTTTTGTCGACCTTCCTCTGATTCCTATTTTTTTTAGTGAACCCCCTGAAATGCGAGGCTCTCATCTACACACAGTACCCCAGGGGTAGTCTGATGCAAAGGAAGGTAGAACCATCAGACTTCATGACATAAACACACTGATTTTTGAAATTTCAATGTCTTCATGATTTCAAAGATCCCTATTGGATTTGGAAATGCATGGGGAAAAAAAAAAATCAGACCTCTTTTTCCTGCTTTCTCACCAAGTCTCATGTCTCCCATGGTAAAGTTACTGATTTTACTATTAGCCCCCAAAGCAAGATTTCCTTTTCTCCCTATTTGCATTCCATTTTCGGACACTGTTCCCGCCTGTTGATTTCATTGTGCCTTGGTTCTGTCATCTGTGCTATTAGCAACCCCTCCCCACTTTGTGGCAGCTGAAAATGTGATAAGCATAGTTTCAACCCAAGTAACTGGTAAAAAAATGACAAACAGGACAGAGTCAGGGAGTGATCCCCACGTCACGCTGCTGCAGACCTCACACCAAGTCGACAAGAAGTTATCAATCAACCTCCTCAATCATCTATGATTGTGTTCAGGGGTCCCATCATCTAGTTCCCATGTCATAATCCTGCGCACACAACCATCAGGGCAACTTGATCAAATCCTTCTCTGACACCAGTTCGCCTTTGTCCCCTGACTCACCAGCCTCGTAGGAAAACTACTCATGTGTATGTAGAGTTATTTTGGCACAAAAACAAACTGCCTTTTAATATCAACACACATTTGTAAATGCTCACCAATGTAATAAAAGGCACTAGGCTCTTTAGAGATTATTTCTCTTTCAAAAGATTAAGTCATTTATTTGGTTTCTAGAAGTGACTTCAATAGTCCCCCTCGTAGAACACTGGGTGTTTCTAACCTAATGGCATCCTTCTTAGTCTCTAAGAAAATTCAAAGGTTATGGAAAATTTTGCTAATGAAGTTTCAGATCTCAGCATTGTTTTCAGAAGCCCTGAAGGAAGATACCTGCTTTGCGGCATGTGACCACTATCTTCTTTCCTATCTAGGGAAGTTTCCACTTTTTTTTTTTCCTGTCTAGGAAAGTTTCCACAAAAATGTATTTGATCTTTTCTTTGCTGTGAGAAGACAGATCCATGAAGTTTCATTTCAGACCAGCATATTTTAGCTATTGGAAATCACCGACATACCTTTACAGTTGCATTTTTAAACTAGTCTCGAAACGTATCCTAGTTTGTCCCATTTCATATTCTAGTGGTACAAGCAACCAAAGTTTGATACGTCAGCTGCCTGAATTATGACGCTGATGTTAAAATACTGAAAGTTGAACAACTATAAATTTGTAAATTTAATTTTTATATAGATATGAAAACAAACCTTGTCTCTATTAGTAAAGAATTGCCTTTTATCTATTTGAATTATTTCCTTGATACGAATTCCCCTGACACAGAGAATTGGGTCTAAGCAAATGAGTATTCTCACTCCTTTTAATGTATATTACTATTTATGTTTAAAATAATTTATAGTGTTACCACTCACGCACAGACGTGTTGGTTAAAACTACACCTGCGTTATATATACTGTTCATTTTTCGAACGCTCTGTTCTAAGAACTCTTTTGTCTTTGTCGCATCAAGTCTTACATTTGTGGCTTGTAGATGGTTAGACAGTAGACATTTGTTATATCAATTTCCCCAGTTGGTAAATTAAAAACAAACTTGTTCTACTTAGTTTTGTTCCTCTCCTTCTGAAACAGGGCAATTAGATTTTCTGATGTGGCAACCTTACATCATTTTCTTCTATAGTATCCACCTAGTACATTTATCAGAGAGTTGGCTTATGACAGCTATGCAGAAACCTACAACGGCAGCTCTCAATTGGTAAAGGCAAACAGTGAACCAGCTTTCAAAACTCACTGAATTTGTCTGCCGTTTAAAAAAAATCAAAATTTATGGAGAAAGCATTTGTTCCAAGCATGGTAGGTGCGGTGGTACAGGCAAAGATGAATAAGACACGGCCCTTATATTCAGAGACATGTAATTGAGGAGGAGTAATAAAGGGAAAAAAAAAAAACCCCACAGAAAAAGGAGGCAGAATATGGAAAATGCCCTGAGTGTACAAAATGCTATGTGCAAAGGTTGGAGAAACGAATCTGGGATTAAAACACTCTGCCTGGGCTTCCTTGGTGGCGCAGTGGTTGAGAGTCCGCCTGCCGATGCAGGGGACACAGGTTCGTGCCCTGGTCCAGGAAGATCCCACATGCCGCAGAGTGGCTGGGCCCGTGAGCCATGGCCGGAGCCTGTGCTCCACAACGGGAGAGGCCACAACAGTGAGAGGCCAGCGTACCACAAAAAAACAAACAAACAAACAAAAAAACACTCTGCCTGGGGCAAGAAGCGGGGTGATGGAGTTCATGGCGATTAGGACTCGGCAAAACCCCAAAGAGACATTGTCTCTGCTGCCCAGGTTAGAGAACAGCGCAAATAAGACTGATTCCTAGGGAATCAGAAGTAAACTCTCTCCCTAGAGAAGGGTCTTCTCTTACTCTTTGTATTTTATTTTGTTTTCCTTTTGGATTTTACATTGGAGTGTAGTTGATTTACAATGTTGTGTTAGTTTCAGGTGTACAGCAAAGTGACTCACAGTTACACATATACATATAGCTATTCCTTTTGAGATTCTTTTCCCATATAGGTCACTACAGTATACTGAGTAGAGTTCCCTGTGCTATATATAGTAGGTCCTTGTTGTTTATCTATTTTATAGACAGTAGTGTGCCGAGATGGTGCTGGGAAATGCAACGATCCGGGAGTTGCGCTCTGAGAAAAGACAGTGTGCTGGGGCAGATTTTCTTTGGGCGGTGCTTTCTCAAGGAGGAGAGTTTGGTCTGGGATCCAGAAGGACTCTGACAGCTGGGCTGGGTTCCTCGCAATCCTGCAAGAGTGCAGTGCGACTTGTACACTGAGCTCCCACTGTGTTTTGCCATCAGGCACTGGGCACTAGAAGACTCGATTTGTCATTTCGATATTCATCAGGCGAGTTCATCAAAGACCATGCGTTTGTATCTTCTTGTTTCTCCTTGGCCACCCAGAAATCCTAATGTGGCCGGCCCTCGGCCAGCCTGGAATGCGTGCATTGCTTTCCTTTCCAGGATAGCTGATCAGGGTGCCTGCCACCTTCCCCAGCAAGGAATGTTGTTTATTGATTTTAAGTAATTCTGGGAACCTACATTCCAGGGCAGCTTGTCAAAATACTGGTCAAGTTAATATGTCATTTGATTACCCTCTCACGGCTGCCAAAGATTCTTTAAATTTGATACATAAATAAATAGAAATCACATCCCTTTTTACCCTTTACCTTTTCTCCCACTAGCGATAAACTACTGAGTCGTTCAGACTTCACTGATTAATCTCGAATTGCACGATACAATTTGTTTCAAAAGGAACCTGGGAGACGTGGGCGCAAACCTTGCCTCTGCTACTACGGGCAAGTGGTCTGGATTTAAGAGTGTGGTTTTCAAGGCAGTTAAGATTGAATTTTCTCCTAGGTCTTTCAATAACAGGTCCTTTCTAATCATTCAGGTGCCAGGTGAAATATCAACTCCTCAGAGAGGGCTTCCCTGATCATTCAGTTTAAGTACCCTCTCTCTCCCCCAGTCACTCTCTATCCTATTATATTCTGGCATTTAGTTTAAATTTTTTAAAATATTTATTTTATTTTTAATCGCAGGACTTGTTGCAAGTCCCGTGATAAAAATGTTTATTAAAATGTTTATTAAAATGTCAAATGTTATTTATTTATTTTCTGTCTCCTTTAACAAGAAAGTGAGCTTCACGCGGGCAGGAGTCTTTCTGTCTTATGTATCTTGTTCCTGGTACATTCTCTGCCGCGGGCTATGCAGTCAATAAGTATTTGTTGAAAGCAAAATTCAACGAATGGGATTTGACAATGGATTCTTAGATATGACTCTCTTATGGGATGGATTGGTGGTACCTCAAAATGTGACCCTATTTGGAGATAGAATCCGTAAAGTGGTAATGGAGGCTAAATGAGGTTGTATAGGTGGGCCCTTATTCAATAGGACTGGTGTCTTTATAAGAAGAGGAAATTTGGACACACGAAGATACCAGGGATGTGTGTGTGCAGAGAAAAAAACAGGTAAAGAGGCAGCAAGAGGGCATCCATCTGCAAGCCAAAGAGAGAGATCTCAAAGGAAACCAAAGGTGTTTCTGTTATGGCAAAACAAAAAGCCAGAGGTGCTTTGTTACAGTAGTCCTAGCAAACTAATACAGACTCTAAAAGGATGTGCAACACGACCAACAAATAGGTAAATAGGACGTCATCAAAAGTAAGAACTTTCATGCACCGAAGGACATTCTTAAGAAAGTGAGAAAACAGTTTGCAAAACGTGGGGGAAATGTGCAGATCGTGTATCTGATAAAGATTTAATATCCAAATATATATTAAATATATAATATAATATATTAAAAAATATATATATATAAAGAACTCCTAGCACTCAACAACAAAAAGACTAACAGCCCAATTAAACAATGGGCAAAATACTTGAATAGCGATTTCTCAAAAGAAGATATACAGATGGCCAGTAAGCACATGGAAAGACGCCCAACATCGTCATCGGGGAAACACACATCAAAAACAAAGATATCGCTTCATGTCTGCTACAGTGGCTACAATCAAAAAATGGAAAATAATAAGTGTCAGTGAAGGTGCAGGGAAATTGGAGCCTGCGTACATCGCTGATGGGACTGTAAAATACTGAGGCTGCTGTGGAAAATGGTGGTGGTTTCCCAAAAAGCTAAACACAGAATTAAGATCCAGCAATTCCAAAAAGAATTGAAAAGACAATCCAAAAGAATTGAAAACAGACTCGAACAGATACTTGTATGCCAGCGCTCATTGCAGCATTATTCACAATAGCCAAAAGGTGAAAACAACCCGTGTCTGTCAACAGATTAACGGATAACCAAAAGTGGTAGATCCATAGAATGGAATATTGTGCAGCCATCAAAAGGCATGAAGTTCTGACACGTGCTACAACGTGGATAAACCTTGAAAACATTACGCTAAGTGAAATAAGCCAGACACAAAAGGACAGATATTGTAATGATTCCACTTACAGGAAATATCTAGAATAGACAAATTCACAGAGAAAGAAAATAGATTCAGAGGTTTCTAGGGGATAGGGGAAGGAAAAACGAGTTATTGCGTAATTATAACAGAGTTTCTGTTTGGGGTGATGGAAAAGTTTTAGAAATAGTGGTCACGGTAGCACAACATGGTGAATGTAATTAATGCCACTGTACACTTAATGTTTAAAAGGGTAAATTTTGTTACAATATTTTACCACTAAAAGGAAACAAGTGAATAAGTGATTTATGGCAACTCCCTTAATCTTCTCCCAGATTAGACGTCTATTATCGAACGGTTGACATAACTGATGTTATATTTAAGCTTTTTTTCCTACCTGCGTTTTGTTTCTGAATGAGTTTGGCAGTAAAAACTGATACAATTTTTGTTAAGTTGGGAACTTCTGAGCCTGCATATATTCTTCCTTGGAAGCAAGCTTAAAAACCATGTCTTCTTTCTAGTTGCAGACAAGGTTAGGATCCCTGTGAAAGACTCCCATCACAGCTTGTATTTTTTCCCTAATGCTCATTCACACCTGTATCCCTGGTACAGTGTGCGGCACACAGTAGGTGCTCAATAAAAACGTATTAAATGGCAGAACTAGTAAATGTAGCCAGAATCTCCTAACTCTTCTAGGGCATCATGACAAATTAGAGCAATTGAACTTCACATGTGACATCAAACTCCCTCAATAGATCGTCAAATTAGAGTAAGCTTTCTTTTTCTGTCTCCAGTAGGTATTCTCTAGCAAAGATATAGTTGTGTTTTGTTTTTTTAGTTGTTGTTGTTTTGCTTTGTTTTTTAGCTCTAAATCTTCTTCAAAATGGCATGTATTTCTCTGAGTCACTATGGGTAGAAAAATGTCCCATATAATTTATTCAAAGTTCCATTGAGGAACCCTAGTAAACTCTTTCCTCCAAATAGATCGTGCGTGTGTGTGTGTGTGTGTGTGTGTGTGTGTGTGTGTGTGTGTGTGTGTGTGTGTGTGTGTGTGTGTGTAAGAAGGATATAAGTGTCTTTGAAACATAACATTTCTGTACTGAAAATGCTCCAGTTGGAGCTTCCACACAACCAAAGCACCCATGGCAGAGGATGAAGGGCTTCCGGAGGAATGGGAAAGGCAGATTCAATCACAGAGGAAAATAGGGGCTGAAGATTTCAGGAAACACAACGGAGCAAGCCTGACTCTGAGGACTGGCCTCCCGCCTCATAACTTACTCTGTCACTGTAGACACCTTGACTTCTTTGAGCTTCAGTCTTTAATGTAAAAGTGGACTCACCAGATCTACATAATGTGATCATGATAAGGTTTAAATGAGATGATGAGTTGAACAGCTCCCGAGTTCAGGTGGTTCACTGAGTGACCCTTCCCACCACCACTACAACATCCTCCCTGATAGAGAAAATGGAAAACCTGAGTGACACCCAGAGGACTACAGACCCCCGTAACCAGGACCCTTATGCCTCATCACAGAACCTCAGCTCTTTGATCTGCTAGACAGCCCCTGGTCTGGAAGCAGCCACGGTCCTGAAGACCCAGATCCCTGTGTCCCTGTTCACTTGCAGTTCATTACTCACCAGCAGCGTTTCCTGCCATATTCACACAGTTAACAGTATCCTTCTTCTCACGTGCTCATCAACACACTCCGATATTAAAATGTACTGTTTAGATACAGTACATTACATAGTACATAGGGATTTTTCTATTAAAATCCCTATACATAGTACATTATACATAGTACATAGTACATTACAGTACATAGGGATTTTTCTATTAAACCTCTTTGCCTTTAAGTTTTAGTGCTGTGTGTCATATTTCAACCTATGTGGACTTTCTCATGGATGTTTTGTGTAATTAGAAAGAGCCGGATTTCAGTAGGTATGTAAGAATATAAACTCCACCAGTTCTCAAGAAGCTTGATGACTTTCCAAAACGGTTTAGAGGGATGGCTTGTCCAAATCTTGGTCCTAGTTACTGAGGCTTCTGTTCTGTTGCTCTCCAGGAAGTATTGGACAGGACAGGTATTGTTTGAGAATAATTAATTTTTATGGAAGACCTGTATAAGGTTTGCACTAAAGCAAACAGTGATAAAAGTACAGCATCCTGCCCTTTGCAAGGAGATCCCTCTCATGGCCAGGACTGATTTCACCCTACCAAGGATTAAACTGTTTAATTGGACTTCTGGTTAGGCCTGGGAGAGCCTGCATTCCCCATTCCCGAGGGCAGAAAATGCTAACCAGGCACCACTGATAGTTCAGGAGATGATTTTCAGAAGTGCACGAACAAAATAACAGTGAAATCTCAAGAACTGAACAGAACTGAAATGGGACTCACTTGCTGGTTACATCAGGGGGAAATATTTTGGCCTGGAACTAGTGGATTTTTAATACCTCTCATTAAAAAGAGAGATTAGCAAGCATTAAAGAAAGAACAAGCCTGGGGCTAGAACCTTTGGCTGGCAACAGTGTCTCATTAGAGGGGGATTGAAAAAAAACTACAATGAAAATAATACAATGTTTAACAATTCTTATTATGGCAAATGATACAAGGATTACTTTTTAAGTACTTTCGTTGTGGAAAAAGAGTGAATTGGTTTAAAGACAAATATTAAGGAAACATTAGTACCCAGGGTCCTTTGAATATGTCCTGAGGGATTCTGATGTTTCCCTCTCATCTACTTTCTGTCCCTTTACTTCCAACCCGAGGGTGGAGAACAAACATGGGGAATTTTGACTCTCCTGAAAATTCTACATGCAAAAGAACAGTGGTCTCTTGGACGGTCCTTTCACTCTTAGAATCATGGCTTGTTTTAATTAGAGAATCTCAAAAGTTCCTTCAGGCTGTACCCACTCACTTTTAGATGCGATTCCTGGAGCTCAGAGAGGTCATCGAGTTTGCCCAAATTTACAGGGACAGTAAGTAAGCAGCAGAGCCAGTACGAGGGCTCATGGCTCCCTGTTCACCATCTGCTGAGTGAAGCTACCCAAGCAGGTTTGGGGCAATATGCCACTCTGCTCAGTTCCAAATCCACTTTCTTCCTGTGAACTCTAGCCTGTAGGTACTGGCCAAATGGGAGAAGAGAAGCCTCAGCTTGCCAGCTCTGAGGCAGAGACCATCTGGTGCTTGAGAAAGACACGTGTGATGATGAACTCGGGAGTGAGGTGACAGCAAAGCCACAGGAGACCCTGCAGTTCCGTTCTTCCAAAGAGTTTGATGATGCTGTCTTCCTCCCCAGGACATGGGAGTCTACTCTGTGTTTATCGTTCCCATAGCCCAGACCCAGGGTGGGCCTTCTGTGACTGCTTCCCAGCCCCACCCTGTCTAAACATGCAGCCCCTACTGAGTTCTCCTCGGTTGTCCCAGCAGGACTTGTCTAAACCCTACTGCTGATAAAGCCAAAAGCCATTGCAGTGAATGCCAGAGGCGTCTGTGTCATTTTCTTTAGATCTGGCCCCACTGATGGTTAAAAGCTGACTTACTTTTTAACAACAACAGCAACAACCATTTCAAATGAAAAATGGCCATAAGGAAAATTATTTCCTGGTCTCACTTGTCCAAACAGGCATTGGTCCACTTCGAGGGACATGTACATTATTGGCTCATGGATGCTGTGTATATATTCAGATACAGAACATTGCAAAGATGGCGCTAGCCTCAGTGCTCTCCCTTGGGGCTTTTCTTTTCTCATATGGTGATCAGGACAACTGAGGG
This sequence comes from Neophocaena asiaeorientalis asiaeorientalis, assembly GCF_003031525.2. NCBI lineage: Eukaryota > Metazoa > Chordata > Mammalia > Artiodactyla > Phocoenidae > Neophocaena > Neophocaena asiaeorientalis. The sequence goes on from NW_020185335.1 coordinate 5,796,261, forward strand.
TTTTGTAAAATAAGTGCTTTGGTGTCACTGAAGGAAAAGCACGTCGATCTGTTTCCGATTCACTAGATCAGCAGGAATGGCAACTAAATTCTGCGAGAACGGCACCTGAGATGGGATCATACAGCTTTTTTGGAAAGGTATGTTAAGGATATTCCCTCGTGTACCAGAATTCACTCAGCAGTCTTGACCAGCACTCTCTTAAACGTAGCAAACACCAGATGAAGAATCATTTGGATAAAGAACTGTGAGAAGACAGCTTTACAAGAGGGGGAACAATCCTGGGCCTCTGTCCTCCTCTGCTCTGAGGTGCGGCTTCCTCTTGCCCTTTCGTTCTTCAGGGAAAAATCTGGAGGCAAGTGCCTGATATAGAACGAAAATTCACACTACACTGAGAGAGGCTGGTCAAAGGTCGTTTCCTGACGTCACCTGGTACTCAAGCAGAAGGCTTTTGATGCACAAGCTCAGGGGCAAAGACAGCACAGCCGTCAAGAGCGTGGCTTGGAAGTCAGGCCGCCTTCATTTGAGAATCCTGGCTCTGACACTAACCAGTTCTGGATCTGAGGCACTTAACCTCCTCAAGCCTTCATTTCCTCATCTTCAAAAGGGAGACCATAACAAGATCTTCCTCAGAGGTTGCAGGGCGGTCATGTAATACCCTTAGAATGGGCCTGACGCTAAGCTTTTACGGTTCTGACACGCACATGTCAATAATAATAAAACCTGTCAGTAGTTTTTGTGCATGCGGCAGACTTTGCTCGCCATGAGGGAAAGAAACGGGGTCCTGCGTTCTCTCTCTTGCCTGATATATTTGAAATAGAATGAGTAGAACTCTCACTCCAGCCCCCCTACTAATTCCGAATCTTTACATCGGGTAAATTACTTCCTCTTTATCCACCAGGACTCTCTTGGTTGTAAGTAACAGAAACCCAACTCAAACCAATTTAAAAAGATAGGATTTATCAGATCATGCAACTGGGAAGTCCAAGTACTGGCTGCAGCACTATGGGATGTGGAGATCATGAATGATTAAACGCTGATGACCTACATTTTTTGATGTCTTGCCCCCATCCCCACTGTGCTCTAATTCTTGGCTGTGTTTCTCTTGTGGCTCATTGGATTCACCCCTACTGCACACAAGCTTTCTTTGCATGCTTTAGGAGATGGCTCCCAGATAATTCTGATTCATGCCTTCTAATTCTGTATCCCCAAAGACAAAACCCCTTTTCTTTCAGCCCTAGGTGAACGAAGTCCTAGGGAAGAACTTGGAACGACTCAGCTTGGGACATGGGACTAAGCCAATTGCCACAGTTAGAGAAAAGTGGTTCTAATGGTTGGCTGGGTCTGCATTATATGCCCAACCAGGTCTCAGCTGAACCACAGTGAGTGGAGGTGAGCATATCCATGGAAGAAAAGAGGGTGCTGAAAGTAAAAACTAATTTTCTCCTTTCACTCAGAGTATGAAATTCTCCACTTTGAAGAATTTATTTCTACATGTTGATGGTTCTCACTGGGGGCACATGCCAGAATCTCAGGCAAGGAATTAAGTATATTAATTTTCAATCTTTTCTTAATTTTCTCAATTTTATCGTTCTTCATAACTCAGAACTTTGTGTATCCTCCCCAGTCAAGAGTTCATTTGTTTGTTTGTTTTCAACTGAGACCCACTGAGCTAGAAGACTGTTTGCTATGAGAAAGGAAGAAATGACTGTCACTTGTGTAGACCCTGTGTCTGAACCATGTGTTCAATTTTCCACCCTGACTTAATTTTCAAGCCCTAAAGGAGCAGGGAACTGGCCTACAGGGTTCCACACAGTATCTCGTGGCCTATTTTCAAGCCTAACCCTTCTCCTACCACCGCAGAGCGTTTTAAGTGAAGGGAACGCAGAGCACATGAAATTGTATAAACAACTATTTCCAAGAGACAAATTTGGGATGAAATCTGGGCCCTGCTGATTACAAGCTGTGTAAGCTTAGATAACTTATGTTACCTGTCTGAACCTCATCTTCTTCTGGTAAATGGGGGTGGGGTTAGCTATTCCAAAGGCTCATTGATAAGACTAGGTAAGATACTGGAAAGCATATTTTCTGTTCCAGACAAGATGGATTAACAAGATTTACCCACCCACTTGAAACAAACCAACAAACAAAATACATGGAAAAATTATTTTCAAGGCATTGTACACCAAGTGACAAAAGAGAGTGATCTCTGAGAAGAGGGAGAGAAATGAAGCTAATGCTACCATTGCCCCAGCTTGTTTCTGACAAGGGGGATCCCAGGTGAAACCTTTAACGCTTTGAGTTGGATGATTGAGCTGAATGTCCAGGGAGATCAAGGCAGCTAGAGTGTGCAGACCACCATGACTAGCATATAGAGGGCAGAGTTTTGGAGAGGAAAGAGCTGCACTTAGCGAGAACCCCAAAGGTCAGCAGACAGTCCTTCTTGCATATTCATAATCATTATAAGCCTGTAAGGAAATTACCCCAAATAAGGCAAAGAACCAACCAAAAGGATTAAAGGGAACATTGCCTGGTACTTACACAGGGCCAGGAATAATGTCTTTTTCCCCAGGGAGAATTCATATTTCATGGAGCATCAGGGAGAGTACTCAAGAAGGTCTTGCTTTATATATATATATATATATATATTTGTATTTATATTTATATTTATAGGCCACGATGAACTTCTAGAGATGAAATCATCTATGGTGTATAAGATGAAAAATACACTGGATGAGATGAGACATCATAGCAGAAAAGATTAGTGATCATGGAACTCTAGCAATAGAAACTCTTCAAAATAAAACTCAGAGAGAAAAAAAAAGAATTAGAGAAAGAAAAGATTATCAGTGTGAACTGAAGGACAATTTCAAGTAGCCTAATAGATTTGTGATTGTATTCTGTAAAAAAAAAGAGGACAGATGGGGGAAGAAGATATTTGAAGCAATCGCGGCCAGTTGTGTTTTTTCCCAAACTTAATGAAAGCTATACCCCTACAGATCTGAGAAAGTCAATGTTTCCCTAGCACAAGAGACATGAGAACTAGACAAGGGCACATCACAATCAAAACCTGCTTAAAAATCATCAAAATCATAAATAAAGTCTGCTTAAATCAGTGGTAGACAGAAAATCTTAAAAGCAGTCAGAGAAAAAGAGCCATGTTATGGACAGAAAAACCAAGATAAGGATGTAGGCAGATTTCTCATTGCAAACGATGCAAGAAGACAGTAAGGCCACCTAGAGCAGTAAGCAGCTCTGGCCTCTGTCTTGATGTTCTACCATCTACAAAGTTCACAAGGTTGAAGCTGGTTTCCCACCCATGGGGAGAGTAGAAAAGGAAGCAGAGCTTGCTCTAAGGGATGTGACTTGAAAAGTGTCCACCTGGTCTCTGTTCACATCCTGTCGGCCAGAACTGAGTCCCAGGGCCAAACTTGGCTGTGAGGAGCTATACTATTAAGTATAGTCTCTGACCTCGGGGAGGACCACTGCTCAAATGAAAAAGAAGAACATGTTCATTGTGGGGTGATTTCCAGTAGACAGAGTAGAATCATGGCCCTATTCCCATTTATTCTTTTTTTAAAAATTTATTTTATTGAAACACAGTTCATTTACACCCATTTATCCTTTATCCAACCCTCTATTTATTTGGCCAACTAGCAGATGTGTGGTTGCTCCTCAAGACTTAAAGCTCCATGAGGATAGGAACAAGGTCAATTTGGTATATTCCTGCCCAAGACTTGTTTGTTTTTTGTTCTTGTTTCTTTTGTTTTCCTTTTTCTTTTAGTTTTATACTGTTTCTCTACATTGCCTTTAACAGCCTTATTGAGATATACTTCACATACCATACGCCTCACCCACTGAATTTAACCATATTTGGAGGACTATGCAACCATTACCGTTTAGAGTATTTTTGTCACCCCCAAAGAAACCCCATACCCATTAGCAATCGCTCCCCATTTTTCCCTCCACTGTTTCCACCCAGGCAACAAATAATCTACTTCCTATGTTTCAAATGCATGAAATAGCAACAAATCTCAGTCCTCAGTGCCTCACGTATGGTGGGAATTCCATAACTATATAGTGGGCTTAGTTACAATCTTTTTGCTGTTATCATACCTTCTCAGGTTAAAGAGTCTCCCCAAAGATTTTTGGAAACACATATTGTTATTTGGTGGACTTTATCACTTTTCCTAGGAGCCCAGAATAAACAAATAAAATCCTACTATCAGGCAACTGGTAAGTATTTCATTTTGTCTCCATCACAGACCTCTGCGAAGGGAACAAGTGTAGCTCCCATTTGACAGATGAGAACACTAGAGTCTGGCTCTGCCTCTAGAGCTGGCTGATTTTGAGAATTGTTAACCCAACTTGCTCAACACAGGTCTGTCTGAATCCTCAGCTTTGGCCAAGCAAAAAACCGCAAAAACTGTTAAGTCGTAAGTCTTAGAAAATGTTGTCTTAACAGGGCTCTTTGGGCCTGGGTGTGCGACCTGTTACATAAACAATATTTGTTTTTCAACGGAACTATTACAACCTACTGTCTGATCTGCCCGCCAACCACCCTCCTGTCAGGCATTCCGTCTGTGCCATCATCTTCCCCAAAGTGACATAAACATCCACACCAACACTCGGAAAAACTGGACATCTTCACAGACAAGAATTTTTCTGTTCCTTAAACTGTTTCCCAGCTTGCTCTCACAGTTGGCAAGATGCCGCTGTTCAATCACTTCATATTCTGACTTTTCTTACAGTAAACTCTGCAAACAACCAGAAGCACAGATGCCCTGCCCTTTCTAACCGTGTGCGACCTGGGCACATGGAAACAGGAGGGCATTCAGGGTTCTGCTTTCTCACAGAAGGTCTTCACAGTTTGGATCTATTTGCTTTATTGTAATATAGCCACTTAATGTACCAAAATGAAAAGAAAACTTGTTTAAAGTATCTGTTTCATAGCTTCTGGTCCTTGCCCTGAGCCACGAATTTGCCAAATGTTGCTGTCTGCCCTGTCTCTCCTTACTAACTGGTCCTTTCTTCAAGGGAACAATGGTCTTTCTTTCCAGACACCTTGTGGAAAGGATGGATGAAGCGAAGTGTGGCTGGTGAGGGCAGGAGCTGCCTCAGAGGTTCGGGATGAGTGACAGGATGGTGAGAACGTCCGGGAGGAGGGCCCTGCAGACCTGCTCCTGGAGACTTTGAAGTTTGGAAGGCATGTGGAAGGCAGCCAGGGAAATTCAGATACACTCACCGCCGCTAATTGATTATTCAGCTGCATCTCGAAAGACACAGTTTGGTGGGGGTGATAGCTGTTGTTTCCTTTTGCTGCCTTTGCGGGGGGTGGAAGCCAAGGAAATGTGGGGCAAAGATGCAGTATTTAGGGGACTGGAGGTAAAAAGTCCTGCAGCTCATGGAGCCTATTGTTCAGATATTTGCAAGCCTCCTTTCTTCATCCAGTCTGAGATGGGCCGTGCTGTGAAGTAGAACCTGATAAGAAGGAAAAGATGCAGCCATTGATGAATGGGTGGAGAAGACGGAAAAGTGAGGGCAGACACTATGGACAAATGGAATTTTTGTGGGCTTAGTGATTTTTCAGTTCTTTGTGGGGCGGATAATATGAATCCACCAGAGTTCAGTGCATGTGCAAGTTTTGTAAGATAATGAATATTAATTGTGATCCACCATGCTTTTATTCCACTGCATGTTGACTTTCACTTCTTTTTAAATACACTACCAAAAGAGCAGATGAAATATTAGACCACTGATCCCCTCAATGTAATTTTCTTGTAATTTTTTAACAGATGAATAAGTGTCTACAATAATAACTTCCACTGGTGGTTCTTCATGAGCATAATGTGTGAACATTTCTAGGCTGGAAAAGAAAACGTAGAGAGCTTCTACGACAGTGATTTAAATTCGGGGTGCGTGAATATTGTGGAGAGGGTGGAAAATAGGAAGGTACAGATCAGATTTTCCCAGGGGAAAATGCACACAAACACTTAGAAAGATTTTAAAATTATTTCACTGCTTAGATTTAATGGTGTTCAAACAATTTATTCTGTTTGGAACGTTCAAGGGATCAAGCTGTTTAAGATTGTTACAACGTGGGCGATGCTGACCTAGTAACAACTTCTCATTTACAGGTAAACTGATACCCAGAGCGACTAAGGAAGGGTAAGGCAAACCAGCTAGTGCAAGAGGCAGAGCTGAGACTTGGAATTACTCTGATTCCAAACTCAGTCCCCTTTTCATGATATTCGTGTATCTGGTGGCTACATGTTTTGGTGTTTGTCCTAATCTGCTGAAGAGAAGAAAATGGAGAGCCTCTGGACGGCAGCTGATGTGCTACAAGACATAGTAAGTGTTCAGTAAATGTGATTTGTTTGTGCTAATCATTGTGCTATGCAGTGTGTATTTATCACCTCATTTAAACCTCATAATTACACTCCAAGTCTGGTACCATAATCACCCCCATTTTGCAGGTGAGAAAACTGAGGTTACGAGAGGTTCAATATTTTGCACAAAGCCATGTGGTTAGCATGTGGCTTACTCAGTACTATGCTCATGGCAACTGGATGCAGAACACACACTCCTAACTGGTGGACATACAAATATCTAAGATCACAGCTGTTCCTGTTCTCAAACAATGAAGGCTTCAGCTCTGGTAGAATTTGACCATCATTCCTTCTCAGTGTTCCAACAGTCGCAGGGACTGCCTCGGCAGGTAGTAAGCTGAACATCACAGAGGGGAATCAAGTAAGTGTAGAATGTCCACTGGGAAAAGATGTCTCTGATCCAGGGTGAAGCCACTGACCTACATCTTCTCCAATATTGGATGTATAAGAGTCTCAAGACTTACTTTCCGTGCCTTGCCTCTCAGCTTTTGATCCACTGATTTTGGTTTTCCCACTTGTATCTCTCAGATTATGGTGTCTATTGGTGTCACCAAGGTATATATGGTCCTGACCATACTGCTAAGCTGCCTTCATAGGGTATGTGAATTCCAGAGAGAAGGAATTCTGAGAGTTTAGTGTTTCTTTTCCCAGTGAAGCAGGCAATAAACATCATTGAAAGAGCTACACTTTAGCCCGAGCCGCAGCTGGTATAACAGCATGACCTGGACTTGTTGATGGATGCCGAGACCATACAAAAGTGACGAATCTATTTTTTTTCCTCCCCGGAGCTGTGCTGGTTCTGCAGCTCAGGGGCGGCTAGGGCCTCTGTTCCACAGGACGGGGTTTGTTAAAGGTGTCAAGAATAAGGCCTACTTCAAGAGATACCAAGTGAAATTTAGAAGACGGTGACAGGGCGAAACTGACTACTATGCTTGGAAACGATTGGTAATCCAAGATAAAAATAAGTACAACACACCCAAATACAGAATGATAGTTCGTGTAACTGAGGTAACATTGGTCAGATGGCTTATGCCTGTATCCGAGGAGATATGATAGTTTTTGCAGCTTGTGCTCACAAACTCCCGAAGTGTGGCGTGAAGGTTGGCCTGACAAATTATGCTGGAGCATCTGGTACTGGCCTGCTGCTGGCACGCAGGCTTCTTAATAGGTTTGGCATGGACAAAATCTATGAAGGCCAAGTCGAGGTGACTGGAGGCAAATACAATGTGGAAAGCATTGATGGTCAACCTGGTGCCTTCACCTGTTACTTGGATGCAGGGCTTGCCAGGACTACTACTGAGAATAACGTTTTTGGGGCCCTCAAGGGAGCTGTCGATGGAGGCTTGTCTATCCCTCACAGTACCGAACGGTCCCCTGGTTATGATTCAGAAAGCAAGGAATTCAATGCTGAGGTACACCGAAAGCACATCACGGGGCAGAATGCTGCAGGTTATACGCGTTATCTGATCGAAGGAGAGGAAGCTGCTTACAGAAAACAATTCTCTCAATACATAAAGAACAAAGTAACTCCAGACATGATGGAGGAGATGTATAAGCAAGCTCATGCTGCAATACGAGAGAATCCAGTGTATGAGAAAAAGCCTAAGGAAGAAATTGAAAAGAAGAGGTGGAACCGTCCCCAGATGTCACTTGCCCAGAAGAAATATCGGGTAGCTCAGGAGAAGACAAGCTTCCTTAGAGCTCAGGAACGGGCTGCGGAGAGTTAATAAACCAAACCACAATTTCTATGAAGATTTTTCAGATAAAGACTGTAATAAACTTAAAGAACAAGTTAAAAAAAAAAAAAAAGGGATGAATCTTTGCTTGGAAGCTACCTGCCCCATAGGAACCTAGCAGCATCCTGACAGTGCAGATTGCTTGAACAGGTAAGGACTTGCTTATCAACTGCAAGTCACCTTCATTTTGACATATGAGAAAAACCAGAGAAAGCAAGCAAATTGATCTATGTCACACAGCAAGTTGGTGGTAAAGCCGGCACTAAAACTTTGGGATACCTCTGAGATCTTCATGGCTCCTTCCATCCATCTGACCTAAACTTGATGGGATGAGTAAGAGTTTTTTTAGGTAGCCCTGTAGGAAAGACAGAGGCAATTTAGGAAAATGGCCCAGACATATGAGAGGCCATGTGGAGATGAGAGAGAAAGCCTTCCCTTCATGTGTATGCTAAAAACAGAGATGGAAAAAACTGAAAAAGTAGAAACACTGGCTACCCCAGAAAAACGTTTGGGAGGTGGGTCTCTTTAGAAAAACTCCTACACAAAGGAATCCATAGAGATGTGGTCAATCCGGAATAACTGTCTAAAAGCAACCTAAAATATCTAAGGAGCTGTCTATCTAGCTTGCCCTATCTCATTCCATACCAGTTTGATCTTCCAAGATGGTTGCTGGCATCAAGAAGAGAGTGAAAAACCACAAGTAGGGGAGGGCCAGGGAAGCACAGCATTCCCTTAAACATATTCCTTTATGGAGGCAGCTCAAGGGTGCGGTCAAAGACTTGTATAATTTAGTGACACCAAGAGACACCATAATCTGAGACAGACAAGTGAGGAAGCCAAGATTAATGTCTCAAAAGCCAAGAGGCAAGTTATAGAAAATAAGACCCATGATCCACGCAGGCTCGCACCATAGGTTTGCAATGTTAGTGACTTTATCTGAAGGTGCAAGAGTCTTTTTGACTGAGCCCATCCTTATATATGTAAAAGGCCCATTTCAAGGGGGTCCAAAGACCACCATGATTGGAAAATATGCTTCGTGTGGTTAGAGTGGTAATAGAACAGACAGCTCACTGTCCCCTCCGAGAAGTCCTGTAGACCTCAAGGAACTGACAAAGCTCTGTGGTCTCTCCATCAAAGCCATGGCACAATGCCAATAAAGCCAAAATGAAGAGTGTACAGTGCCAGAGAGATCACATGTCTCTGAGGAAAGAGTGAATGGATTTACTTTCTCTTCAGCATCTATCTCTGCCTAGACATGTTCATTTTTCTGGTTGTTTTTTCCTTTTCCTCCAAAAGATTTGCTTCAGGTCAGCTGGAGAGAGGAGTTTTGCTTAACTCAAGATTTGGCATGGACAACCACAGTGGAATACATTTTGAAAGACCCAAAATGTGGGGTCTGGAATGACTGGCCAAAGTTACTGAAATTGTTTTCCACAGAAAGCCAGTGACTACTCAAAAGTTATTAGGAAGTCTAGGCTGCCTACAATTATCTGATGCAAATAAATGCAAGGAGCCACACAGGTCCCAATTTTAAATAGGTACATGCTGTGATGGGCTGGGCTATGGTGCCCAGATATTCGGTCAAACATTATTCAGGATGTTTCTGTGAAGGTGTTTACTGGGTGAGATTAACAATTTAAAGTGATGGCCTTTGAGTAAAGCAGATGACGTTCCATGATGGGAGTGGGCGTCATCCAGTCAGTTGAAGACCTTCATAGAACAAAGGCTGACTTCCCCCAAGTAAGAAGGAATTCTGCCAGCAGGACTGCCTTTGGACCAGAAGTGCAACTCTTCCTGGGTTTTCAGCCTGCCAGCTTACCCTGCAGGTTTCGATTTATCAAGCTTCCACAGTTGCATGAGCCATCGCCTTAAAATAAATCTCTTGGGGCTTCCCTGGTGGCGCAGTGGTTGAGAGTCCGCCTGCCGACGGAGGGGACACGGGTTCGTGCCCCGGTCCGGGAGGATCCCACATGCCGTGGAGCGGCTGGGCCCCTGAGCCACGGCCGCTGAGCCTGCGTGTACGGAGCCTGTGCTCCGCAACGGGAGAGGCCACAACAGTGAGAGGCCCGCGTACTGCAAAAAAAAATAATAATAATAAATTAAATAAATAAATAAATCTCTTGATAGATAGGTAGAAAGATAGAGGATAGATTAGATTAATAGATGATAGATTAATTAGATAGATTAGATGTATGATGAAAGAGAAGGAAGGAAGGAAGGAAGAAAGGAAGGAAGATATACACCTACTATTGGTTCTGCTTCTCTGGAGAACCCTGACTAATACACACACACACACACACACACACACACAGTCATTCTACATGTCTACTATATGTCAGGCAATATGCCAGATTATTTATGTCTGTTCAATTCTCATAAGTACATTACAATCTAGATATTATTCTCTCCATTTTATCGGCAAGAGAATTGAGACTCAGAAAGATTAGCTAACTTGATCACAGCTTACAAGAGACAGAGCTAGGACTTGAACTCAAGTCCACCTGACCAAGACATTGTGCTCAATTCCCAAAGTGATGACAAGTAACCAGGCAAAATGAAACAAATTAAGTGGCAGAACATGTGAAGGGAGAAGACCCACAAGTGTGGAATCATCTCCCAGTAAATATCAGCAGCAAAACCCTTTACAGTCGGAAAAGACAGGCTGCTGGAAGAGACAGGGCTGCCCTGGCAGAGGCAAGCACAGTCCAGACCGCTTGCTCTCTCTGGCTCTGCCCATTCCCCGAGCTGCTCTGATGGGTTTTAGCTGATTCCAGACGTGCCCTGGAGGGAGAGAAGATTTCATGGCAGCCCAAAAGGAGGACCATTAGGTCTCCCATTAGCTTCCTTCATGAGCTCATCACTGACCGTTTCTCTTTGTTGCAGTATTTTCGAAAATTATCCCAGACGGGTTTCTGGAATACATGGGACTTGGAGATTTTTTTTTTTAATGAAGGACATTCCACTGAGAGCAAGCCTCAAGACTGACTCATCAGAGGAAAGTGTGTTCTTGGGGTAATGCCGATGGATATGGGCAGCTGAATCCCAGCTCTGCAATTTTAATCTGGGAGAACGTGGGTATGCGGAAGTTCCCCAAGTTCATCCCCGGATCTCCAATGCCTAGCTTAGAAAAGGATGGAAGAGGACTCTTAATCAGCCCCACTTCCTCTAGTCTTCCTTCCTCTGGCCATGCTCGTAGCTTTCCCCCAACACGTTTTTCTGCCAAAGGGAAACCTTTACCAGCTTTGACTGGCAGCTAATCTTGACGATTCCTTTGCTTAGCGTGCCCGAGGATGACGTCATAGGGGCATTTTCGTACCTAGAGACGAGCATTTGATTATTTCAAGATTTGTATAAACCCCTCCACTCTCCGTCATCTTAGATAATCCAGTGTTGACCAAACGGTTGTCTCCCTTGCTCTCTATGCTGTGAACATTTATTTCCAGCTTCCCCCAGATTTTCCACTGATGTGTTTGCAACCCGTATGTGTCTCAGCATCTCCAAATTTGACTCTGTTTTGTTTTTATTTCTCCCTCTGTATAGTCTTTAAGTGGTCCCCGATGGTGTGCGTATGTGATTTCATATCAAGAGAATGGTGTGGCCATAGCAATGAAGCATTAGGGTGTATCATAAATCAACCACAGTTTGGGGAAACGATAACACGTGTGATTTATAGGCTATTTCAGCTCTGATTTCCATATAGCTATTCTCTGATTCACAATTATTCCTGGAGGAGTAGAAAGTTAAAGAAAGTACAGTGTGGGTGGTAGATTTCCTCCCCAGAAATCCATGATAGTCATCATCTCCATATAGAAGAGCACACACTCATGCTTTCCAAAGGATGAATGTTATCCATGGCAACTGGGAAACTGTCAGAGCTGGAAGAAGTGAGTCAACTAAACAGCATTTTCCCTCGACCTGGGTTAAACCAAGACTAATTTCATATATTTGTCAAGAGAATTCGAAAACTGCCAATAATTTACGGCAGGGTAAAACCCCTAGATTTTAACCTAATCTATCAATATGTAAATTAAATATATAAAGGTTGATGATCAACGTTTGTTTACGTTAAGTGATAGCAGAATATGTGCGTGATGTTACCGAAAGGCAGTTCTTTGCACACACACCACTTTTGGCCTGTTAGCCTTAGCTTAGGGGGACCATAAAATTTATCTTCCAAACTGGGATGTTTTTAAGAGTGAAGGGAGGTGCTTTTAATTATTCCAGTCAACGGGGGGTAGCCCCTGGCCACCTGGCGCCTGCTGTGAGCCTGACTGTTAGTCATAGTGATCTCCGTGTCACCTGCCCCCTCACTAGATCCTTCAGGAGCAGGGCTCAAGGTGCCTTGGTTTCTTTTAGTCAGAGGCCATTTTCTTCTCTGTTAGGGGCTAAAATACATTTGTATGAAATAAAGGACACACTGATGCCCGAAATAAATTCACCCAGGTGCCTGGTATAAGATAAGCATTCAATAAATTATATTATTAATTATAATTTTAAATATTAAATTAAGTATACCCTATCATGGCTTAGAGGGCTAGCATCTTTTGCAGGTGCTCAAACTCAGCGATCTGGGCAACACTTTAAAATGTTTTATTTTCACTTTCTTACCGGAGCTCTTTTTGTTTTTCAAATGTAATCTTACCTAGAACCCCAATATATAAAAGCGATAAAAACAATTACGTATGTGTTATTGGAGGAAAGCTCTCCAGCATCTGTAGTACTCCCAAAAGACAGCTTCAGAGCCAAACACTTCACTTGGAGCAAAATTCAAACTCTACAAAGCTAAATAAGCCCTGATTAAAATGTTAAGACATCAACTAAGCATGATTTGGAGAGAGAATCCCAATATTTTGGGCGAGTTCAGAAGTGCATTACGGGTGAATTGAAAAGAAATACCTGGCATTCACTAGGTTTTTGGTTTTCTTTCAAGTTCAATGCGTACAATACAGCAAGTTGAGTCCTGAGTGATTCCTTCAACTTCAGAGACAGAACAGAACAGGTAGAGGAAAAGACCTCTGCTATTTGCAGCATTTATCTTCAGACTCCTTCAGACCCAAGAAAACAGTCAGTGGAAAACAGATTTTCTGAATGAGCCCTGTGATATTTTTCTTAAACTTCTCCTTCTGTCTGGCCTGCCAAGTCCTTGCTTCAACCCTCTAGGCTGGGTTGATAGCAGTTGTTCTTTCTAATGTTGGCTGAAATAGAAGTAGGTGCTTCCATTTCACTGTGATGCTAGAAGATCCCACGAGATGTTCCTGTTACAGATCGTGAGAGTTGGAGCAAAGATTTGGATTGGTTGACTCATTCTAGGAGAAGCTTCTTTCCCAAGTTCCACGAAGTTCCACAAAGCCAGAGCTGTCTGCAGTGGGTCTAGGCTAACATCACAACAGAGCCACACCCAGAAACTTGCCAGGCTCAATGCTCCTGGAAGCAGCTGCTGAATGGCTAGGCCACCCCGAAGCCTCTCTCGAATCCCACACACTCCTTTCTGTCTCAGTGGACCCTGGAACATCACTGTGTTAGTCATCTATTACTGCAAAACAAATTACCACGAACTTAGGTGACTTAAAACAACATGCATTTATTATCTCACAGTTTGTATAGATCAAGAATCCAGGCACAGCTTAGCTGGGCCCTCTGCTTCAGACTTATAAGGCTGCAATCAAGGCACGAGCCAGGGTTGGAATCTCATCTGAAAGTTCAACCAGAGAAGGACTGGCTTCCAAGCTCATGTGGTTGTTGACAGAATTTCATTCAGGAGGATTGTGGATTGATGGCCTTAGTTCCTATCTGGCTGTTGGCAAGAGGTCATCCTCAAGACCTTGCCATGTGGCCTCACCACTAGGTCAACTCACAACATGGCAGCTTGTGGCGTGAAAGCAAGGACGCAGGTCAGAGAAAGACAATGTGAGATAGATATCACAATCTTTTATAACCTGACCTTGGAAGTGACACACCACTACCTTTGCCATATTGTGTTGGTTGGAAGAAAGTCATAGGTCCTGCCCACACTCAGTGGGAGTGAGTACCAGGAGGTGGGGAGTACTGGGGGTCCTCTACGAGGCTACCTGCCACTATCACTGTCTGCTGTTAGGGACTCATATGAAGCAGAGGAAGAATTCGAGGTCAATGCATTTCCAAACAGGCATTCAAGTCCTATATCTCTAAACCACTCTCCAGTCTCCCCATAGACCATGGGGAGAGACCATAAGTCTTCTCTGTCTTCTTCAAACACACCATGACTACAAGCTTTATGGCCATCATGCCTGCTCTTCTCACTGCCTAGCACGCTTTCCTCTCAACTCTACCCAGGCCCCTGTTGAGATGTCATCTTTCCTTGAAGTCCTAATGTGTTTACCTGTTGGATACTTATTTATTGAGCTCCTACTACATGTTAGGCATTGTCTGGAACCCTACCCCACAATCTGTAACCTCGAGGAATTCTCTATTTAGTGGAAGAGACAAATAAATAACTAGTCCTCAGCACACCCTATTGCAAGTACTATGAGAGAGATAAGCGCAGGGTGCAGAAGTAGTAAACTAGGGGTGTGACATGGTTGGATGAAACCCACTAATCTGTCCATAAGTTGAAGTCAAACTCCTCAGCTTGGCACAAAAACCCTTCACAACTGGTACTACTTCATCCTTCTTTTTTCTCACTGTATAGTCCAGTCACAATGAGGAAAAATGAGTCAGATGTGGTGTCCGTGCTGTGCTTGTCCATACTCCCTTCCATGCATTGTTCTCTCTGCTAAAAACATTCCTTCTTTCTTGTTGAGCTTGTATGCATCCTTAAAAGAGTTAAATCTAATGCTACCCTGTCTTGGTCTGCTCAGGCTGCTATAGAAAAATACCATAGACTGGGTGGCCTAACCAACACAAATTTATTCCTCACGGTTCTGGAGGCTGGGAAGTCCAAGCTCAAGATGCCAGCAGATTTGATTCTTGGTGAGGGTCCTTTTCCTGGCTTGCAGATAGCCAGTCTTCTTGCTGTGTTTCATATGGCAGAGAGAGGAAATTCTGGTGTCTCTTCCTCTTCTTAGAAGGGCACTAATCTCATCATGAGGGTCCCACCCTCATGACCTTATCTAAATCTAATTACCTCCCAAGTCCTCATCTCCAAATATCATCTCACTGGGGGTGGGGGTAGAGCTTCAACATATGTACCTGGAGGGGACACAAATATTCAGTCCATACAACTCCCCTTTTTAGAAGCCTTCTCTGAATCCCTAAAAACTTAAGTAGCTACACACACTGTGCTTCTGTAACCCTTTGTACTTAACTTGAAGTAGCATGTGCAGCGAGTATTATCATTGTGAACATGAGTCTTTTATTAAACTGCGAGTGCCTTGGTGGCAGACTGTGAGTCTTCCTTGCTATCTCCTCTGTGAGTACAGGGCAAGGTGACCACCCAGCAGTGGTCAGTAAACACTTGGGAAGAGCACATAAAAGAGCAGAGAAGCCCTTCCCTAGCACTCAAGCTATTCCCCACTCACCTTGACTTTTCCTTTCGGCTCATGTAAACACCAGCTGAACTTCTGGCTGCCTGAATCTCAGCGGGAATGTTTGCAGTGCTCGGCCATCCTCTAGTTGGTGAGAAGTTCCAACATGTCCACCCAGAAATTAGAAACCTGAACACCCCTGACTCTTAGAGTATTTCGTATGTTATGGTCTTTGAACCCCAGTCTGAATTGGATACATCTGTCTTCAAAAGAACTTAAATTCCAACATGAAAGTCAAGGAGGAAGATAGCATCCTCGCATTCAGAAGGCGGGTTCCCATAGTGTGAATTTCTCTGTCTGGTTAGGATTGCTTCCCTATGTTTGAACACCCAGGCTGATGATGTTTCACTCAGTTATCAGTGTTCTTAAAGGAACTGCTTTATTGCCAAGTTTCTCTGTAATCTTTAAAGGACAAACTTACATTACGATGAACCATATTTTAAATGAACTCTCCAATGTACTTCAGTGTAGTGAAAACTTGTCTTTTACAAAGCTCTAAAATAAAATTTAATATATTTTAGAAAGGCTCACTACATGATTATTTCTAGTCTTTTAACCTAGTCCCTAATATTGACTGTGATCATAAAAATATCGGTAACAATAACTACCATTTTGAGCATTTATCATGTGCCAAGAACTATACCAGGTATTTTCTACACAGATCTGTTTGGTTTTTGCCATTTTATTCTCTAAAACCATCTGACCTGGATATAACTAACATACTTTGTAAGTGAGAAAATTTAGACTCAAAGAAGTGTCTGAGGGCAGACAGAGAAGACATAAATTTGGGGGGAACCAGGAAGAGGCCTCAGTTCCTAGCTGACTGTTGGTCAGAGGTCATCCTCAGTTTTCCTATCCCATTCTGTCTCCTGACATCCAATCCTTGGGGATAAAGTCTTTTGTTCCCAATTATAAATGAGTCAGTGCACCTGAGGCTGCAGAATCCGTAACTTACGACCACACTAAGATAGAGCCTAATAATTGTGTCCTTCTTGGGAGAGATTTCAATAAAAAGCGGTGGGAGGAAGGACAGACAATGGGAGGGACATCAAACCAAGGACCCTGGATGACTAAAGGGAGCCCCTCATCCCCTGTTAGAAAATGACCCAGACGACTAAGCTTTGTTGGACCGAAGAGGAGAGCAGATCAATACCTGGGACCGTCGCCTACAGTCTAGTCCCGTCATTCATTCCTTCGGCAAGTGCTGCTGTACCTAGCTATTGCATAGGATTAGATAACACGCCTAACGTAAACAAATACCCCTCGACGTCTCATATGGAAGTTTTTAAGTCACCAAGTGTTTCATAAGTCAACATTCTTTTTCTACACCTGTGGCTTAAAATCTCCTTATATTATTCCAAAAAGAACAATGAACACAGGTAAATTCTTTCTCAATTTTGCAGCATCTGAGGGTAGATCCCTATAGACACCTCCAACCCTCACACCCCTTCTCTTTGTGTAACTGAGGCCACTTGAGCTCACCCTAGGCTCTCAGGCCACCCCAGAGCCACTGAAAAGTGGATTGCAGGAGGCTTTAGTTCAATACATGAAATCTGACACTGCTCAGAAGAGGAGCCTTCTACCCTGCCCCGTGACACAGCTCTCACTCCCTAGCACTGTTCTGATAAAGGCATGGCCCCCTCAGGACTGCTGGCATGCCCTTTGCTTTTCCCGTACCCCCTTTTGCAGTGGCTCTTCCCACTTGTTGTCATGCACCCCCCTAGCATGTCTTGGTTTTGCCTCTTCTCGTGAGAACACGTGGCGACGTGGCATCCATCACCCCATTCCCTGCTTTCATTGACAAAAGAATGGACAAATACCCTGACCTCAGAGCTGCTTTGTATTTTGTCCTTAAACAAAAAATTAAACTTTCTTCTTTAAGTGGAAAAGAAAAGCTTCCAGTTAACAGAAGGTTCTGAATGAGACTCCTAATATTCTAATACCAAAACCCTGAATGGCCAATGAATATTCGCCAGTGTTGATCTGAAACCCACAGAACAGACATTCCAGGTGTGGCAAAAGAGCAAATGCCACGAATGCCAGGATTTTCTAGAAGCTGGAAACTAATTAATGTCTATAAAACTTTGAACCATACAGATTCTCCTCATCAGAAAAAAAAAGAAAGAACAGAATATACAGACATTCATCCTCAATACCACAGTTATATTTAGGTCATCTGAAATAGACTGTCAGATAGATAAATAGATAGACAGATAGATAGACATGTAGACAGATGGTAGATAGATAGATAGATAGAAAATAGATATGATGGTTGGAGGGAAGGAGGGAGGTAGGGAGGGATGGGCAGGTAGAGAAATAGGTAGATAGGTGTATAAATTGATAGATGGATAGATAGATACACTGGTGATTAGTTTTGTTTGAATGAACCGACACTTCCTTCTCCACGACTACCCGTACTCAGAAGTCATCATAAAAAGGGATCTGACGCTACAGACCAGCTAAACATCAGAAAGGAGATTTCAGTATGAGAAGCTGTGGCATTCTCTCCTTGTGCAGTCACCAGCCAGATGGTAATACGGATTCTGAGGAAACAGATGCGCTACTCATGGGACGGGTCCACTCCTCCTAAAGACGTGGGTAGAATCAGAGCCCCGGTCATCAGCAGCCCTCTAACTCTTCCTGACTCTGGACCCCTCAAGGAGCAGAGGATTTATTCTGTCTGCCCTGCCTGAGAAATCAAAACCAACAGAAATTGGCAAAACAGAAATGAGGCCAGCGGAGGAATTCAGATACCTACTTTCTGAGAGCCAGGCATGGAGGAGTATGTCTGATTCCCTCCCTCCCATCCTGTCCGGCCCTCCAAAGGCTGGCCAAGGCCCATTTGGAGTGAAGAAAGACAAAGCATCTCTGGGAAGGAAGGTGGGAGAGGTGCTGACAGTGAGTTATAACTTGCCCGCACAGTAAAGGTGGCAGTGAAGGGGGGAAATCTGAGGGGCAGACCCCGGGGAGGCGTAGATGATGAGAAAGTAAGCCAGGGAGGAGCAGGGTGGGAGGATGGAGGGTGTTTTGCATTAGCTTAATAGAGGCAAAGTGGAAAAGGGAAAGGAATACACAGGTCAGAGAATATAAGCGCCACATAAAATCCAAGAAACTGCTCTACCTCAGGATGAGGAGAGGCTGGCCAGCTATGAACCTCTCACCAAGATGACATGTGAGCTTTCTTCCTTAGGGAGCCCAAAGGGAAGCGTGGGGAAAGCCAGCTTCTGTTTGTGCAACTCTGTTCAAAATATCTCACACAGCCTCAGACCAGCCTCCACTCTGTAGTCCTCTTTGTGGAGACAGGGGCACTCACAAGAAAATGTCTACTCCTCTCTTGACTGACCCATGGCAAGAATGCAATTCCATGCCAGTGTAGGTGATAAATAGCGGCAGTATTCTTTAAGCACGTATTAGGCGCCAGACATCTACACCCTGTGAGGTAGGCATTCTTATCCCCATTTCACAGATGAAAAGATTGAGGTTTGGGGATAAGAAGTCACTTGCCCAAGTTTCCATAATGAAAGAGAAGCAGATCAAAGTGTGAATACCAGTAACCCCAGCTGCACTAAGTTCCAAGGAGTGTGTTTTTTCCATTACACTCTTGTCTCTGAATTAAAAGCAGGAAGGGGGCTGAGAAAAAGGGAGGAGACCAGAGTGGCATGGGGACAGTTTCTAAACGACTACTAGTGCTTTATCATTTTAACACAGAACAGGAATAGGCAGTGCCGTTGGGAGATGATTTTCCCTGAGTCTTACACATCCTTGCACCTCTTGTCAGCAGGGGCACTGACTGACTTTGTTATGTACCATCTTCTAAAGGATACCCAGCACACAGATTTGGAAGATAGAGATAATATCTCCCTTGGGAGCAACGGGCAGCCTGCTTACTATCTAGCAGGAAAAATCCGCTTCCTCTTCTGTGACATACCCTACAACTTGTGTATGTGTCACGTGGCCCCCTTTGCATTGCCCCGTGAGCGCCAGGGCAGGGGGAGATGACACAAACACGAAGCTCATGCTGGTTGCTATGCCAGGAATCACAAAGTCCTTTGTCGCTGACCCAGGAGTATCACGTTTTCTGCCAACATCCATGAAACCTGGACAGACTAACTTGTTAGCTGGCAAGTAGAGTAATATCTCAGACTCCACAGCACTGGAGGCTTCATAGAGCAGCAGGGAATGGACAGAGAAATCCAGACGAATCCTACTTGTCTCATGGCACCCAGACAGAGTTCAGATGCTCCCACGTGGCACACCAGTAGGCATTCTGGTACCTCGTGCATCCTTGGGCAGTGCAACCTGGGAAATATCTCCAATGCTAATAAGCCATTCCCACCAGGTCCCAGTTCCTGAGCAAACACCACGATTCCCTAGGCTGCCATACATCTATAATGCGGTACTTGACCAAATGCTTGAGAATGGCAGACACCTCTGAGAGCCTTATGCACTTTCATTGAATCTTCAAAAGAACTCTGTGAATTAGGAATTATTGCTCTCAGAAAGGTAAGTAACTCATTCAAGATCACACAGCTAGTGCCCAAGTCTGTCTGAATCCATGCCTGCAATTAGCATCCCAGAAGACTCTCTTTTCCTGCCAGCAGTGAATTCATCACTCTTCTTGAAACATATTCCCTTTCAATTCTTTAAAACAATTCTTTAGACGAGCAACTACGCGCTAATAAGAAGGAGCAGTTGCCATTCAGGATGGGAAAAAAAGAACTTAAGTTAACGAGGAACACTTGTGCAAGGAAAGACGAACGCTGGGGCAAGTGAAACTTTTTTTCCTTAATTATCTGAGGTCCACGTTAGGGTAATCCAAACCACCCCACAGAGAGGATGCAGTCTGCAGAACCCCAATTTTCCCCCTCTTCTGACCCTTTTGGAGGGAAAGAAGATGTGAGGCCAATAAAGGCACTGAGAATGCCTTTTGCTGGGCCGAGAGATATAACCCAGCCCCTCAGCTCACGCTATAGTCAGCACTGAGGCCAGGCTGCAAAGACAGGCCTGCTCGCTGCTTACGTGCCTACTAGGACAGAGGGATGGCCAACCTTCAAGACGTCTGGCAAAGTCACCTTTGGGGAAGAAGCACTCTGGAGTCCTTCTGGAAGAGTGGAATGTGTATAAACACAATGGAGAAGAATATGGGAATCCTCTTGTGCCTGTCACCGGCTCAGGGATTCAGGAGAAGCCCCCTCCCAGCTCAGAGATGGTCAATTCACCAGTAGGAGTCCTTGGCTTTCATAGATTGCGATCACTTGTGAGAATCACTGCAAATAATGAGTTACTGAGGGTTGCCCTAACACCTAGCAAACTACAACCAACTCAGTGTTAAAGCAACAGAAATGTCTTCTCTCACAGCTCCGGAGCCAGAAGTCCAAAATTAAGGTGCTGGCAGAACGATGCTCTCTCTTTTAGCTTCGGGTGGTGGCTGGCAGTCCTCAGCACTCCTTGGCTTGCAGCTACATATCTCCAGTCTCTGATCCATCATACATGGTTCTCTTCTCTTTGTGTGTCTGTGTCTTCACAGGGCATTTTCCTCTGTGTGTGTCTGGCCCCTTTTTCTTTAGAGTCTCTGTTTAAATACCACCTACTCTGTGAAGCTTTCCTGCATACCTCCTTCATTCTCTACCTGGGTAGCTTATTTGTCTCTTTGGTCAACATTTCTTTATTATAATTTGTTTCTGTCTTTAAGGACCATCACCTCCTACCTCACTGGTGTGTAAACTATATGTGGGCAGAGGTTTTACTGTGCTTTTCTTACAGTACCTGGGATGTAGTAGAAATTCAATTAATACCTATTAAATAAGTGAACGTATGAAGGAGATGGTTTCATAAGTCAGAGAAAGTGGGATGTACTTACAGCCAGCACTGGGATGACTCCAACCACCAATAGGCACTGCTTAGAGCGTGCCATCGCTTACACCTTAAGCGTTGATACTTGGTCCTATTGAAGAATGTGGGCTTTGGAGTCAGACAACTGGGGTCCTACAGCTGGCCCTTCCCCATAGCTCCTCTGTGACCCTAAGCATGTTACTTAGCCTCTCTGAGATGCTGTATCATGTGGATGTGTGGTTCTGACTTCATGAGATTATTGTATAAATTATTCATTTAACAAACATTTGTTGAATATCTTGTTGGGCGCCATGATAAGATAGGATAAGGCCTATACAGTGCTTACCCAAGTTTCTGTCATGTCGCAGGTGTAGGTTAAGTGGCATTTTGCTCAGTTGAATACCCAATATGTGAAGACAAATGAGGAGATCCACCAGGTGCAGTGTGAAGATGACCAGAGAGACCAAATGTCCTGAGCATCCTTTCTCACTAAAGGTGCCCCGCTCTGCCCACCCACTGTGACCAGAGAAGTTTCTACTCAGCAGCTGGTGAAAAGAGGGTATGAGGGGTAAGTGGGAAAAAGAATGTGAGAGAATATTACCCAAGTGAGGCATCATCTGTCACCATTCTCTTGGGGGGTTTTGGTACCTCATCAACTCCTATCAGGCAAAGGTGAGGGCTGGGAAGGTTGCAAGGAGAGGTAGAAAAGCGCAGTCTTCAAAGTCAACATTGGGTATAAAGTGAGTTTCTGCCACTTACATGCAGAGGATGGGCAAAGAACCATATTCAGAGAGGATATTCATTTGGGGGTACCACGGAACACCTACGACATGCCTGCCGTATTCTTTGCTGAACACTCTACTACGTTAAGTCCCATCGTCCTCCCATCAACTCTTTGAGTCAGGAATTAATATCCCCACTTTGCAGATGTAGAAAACGAATCCTGTGAAACGTCCCAAGGACAATGAGCCACTAAGTAGAGCAGGGGGTGGAACTAACCTCTGCATTCCTTCTGCTTCCGACACTCCACATCCCTCCCATATCCAAGATTCCTGGGTGTGGAGTTTTTCAACCATAAGCAGGCCAAAGTTCTAACTGGGTTGTTCAGTGTGGAAATGTCTACATGGCCATTTTTATCCCATCCCTTTATATAGGACACAGAGTTATTTCAGTTTATTGGCACAAGGAACTTTCTGAAATGGCGTTGCCCTCTTATATGACACCATACGATCAAAACCATACTAATGAAATGACGTTTTATCTCTGGGGTGAAAGAAGGAAAACCTTAATGTGGTGAAACCAGACCAGAGTTTCTCAACCTCAGCACCATTGAAACTTGGGGCTGGATATTTCTGTTTTTTCTTTTTTTACCATCTTTATTGGAGTATAGTTGCTTTACAATGGTGTGTTACTTTCTGCTTTATCACAAAGTGAATGAACTATACACATATCCCCATATCTCCTCCCTCTTGCGTCTCCCTCCCTCCCTATCCCACACCTCTAGGTGGTCACAAAGCACCGAGCTGATCTCCCTGTGCTATGCGGCTGCTTCCCACTAGCTATCTGTTTTACGTTTGGTAGTGTATATATATCCATGCCACTCTCTCACTTCGTCCCAGCTTCCCCTTCCCCCTCCCCGTGTCCTCAATTCCATTCTCTACGTCTGCGTCTTTATTCCTGTCCTGCCCTTAGGTTCTTCAGAACCTTTTTTTTTTTTTTTTTAGATTGCATGTATATGTGTTAGCATACGGTATTTGTCTTTCTCTTTCTGACTTACTTCACTCTGTATGACAGACCCTAGGTCCATCCACCTCACTACAGATAACTCAACGTCGTTTCTTCTTATGGCTGAGCAATGTTCCATGGTGTATACGTGCCACGTCTTCTTTAGAGGCTGGATAGTTCTTTGTGGGAGGGCGGCTGTCACACACGTTGCAGGATGTTTAGCAGCATCCCTGGCCTTCACCCACATACTAGAAGCACCTCCTCCCCCAGTTTGTGATAATGAAAAATGCCTGCACATATTGCCACAGGTCCCTCGAGAGGGGGCTGGTGAATATCACCCAGTTGTGAAACAGTAAACTAGACGAACGTGGGTCCAAATTCTTAGTCTACAATTTTCACGGCTTTGGGAAAGTTACACACTCTCCTTGAAACTCT
Organism: Neophocaena asiaeorientalis asiaeorientalis; assembly: GCF_003031525.2. NCBI lineage: Eukaryota > Metazoa > Chordata > Mammalia > Artiodactyla > Phocoenidae > Neophocaena > Neophocaena asiaeorientalis. The sequence continues at coordinate 5,819,877 of NW_020185335.1, forward strand.
TTCTCATGTATGGAATGGAGATATTAACTCCTGTCTTGCAAGGTAATTGTGCCAAGATAATGCATGCAAAGCACATTGTATGTGGGTCCTCAGAAGATGCTCAGTACATACTTAGATAAATAAGAACTTATTTTTTAAGACTTATGTTGAGCTTTCATCATGCCCACATCTGAGGATCTTGTTTCCTTTATCCCTGTAGAAGGTGAAATTGCTGCTGCCCATTCCATACAAATTGACCTTGAATATTTCCGAATAATATCTATCAATTATATTATGCCCATTATCTCCTTTTAATCTTTTTAAAACCACTTTATGGAGGTATGATTGACATACAAAAAGCTGTACATATTTAATGCGTACAACTTGATGAGTTTGGAGATAAATATATACCCGTGAAACCATCACCACAGTCTACGCCATTAACATATCCATCGCGTCCTAAAGTTTCCTTTTAATCTTTACCACAGTCCTACAAGGATCGTGGTTGCCATCACCATTTTAAAAACAAGGAAGCAGTTTTAGACACTTCTTTAAGTAACCTACCCAAGATCACACAGCTAGAAAAAAGGGTTCAAATTCTGACTCTACATCCCAAGATATTTGCTAGTATCTTATCATACTTCCATACATATCCAAGAGGCACGTCCTGAATTCTGTACTGAGAACAGGCTCTTCCGCTGAGTTTACAAGGGAAAATAAGCAACTACCTTAGGTGGGATGAATACATTTTACATAAGGGGAAGACCAAAGGGTTATGAGAGCACAGAGGAGGCATATTTATCTCATCTGAAAGGTTCTAGAAGGCCTGCTAACAGAAAACATACACAGAGAATCACGAGTTAGGAGAGAAACAGCCCAGATAAAGCTAACACACGTGCAAAGTCCTAGCACTGAGAGCACACGTGCAAAGTCCTAGCACTGAGAGCACGCGTGCAAAGTCCTAGCACTGGAAGCACATGTGATGGGCATACAGTTGGCCCTCGGATCTATAGTTCCACATCTGCAGATTCAACCAACTGCGGACCAAGAAGATTTGGGAAAAAATTCCAGAACGTTCCAAAAAAGCAAACCTTGAATTTGCCATGTGTCATCAACTACTTACATTGTATTTACAACTATTTACATAGCATTGACATTTATTAGGTATCACAAGTCACCTAGAGATGATTTATAATATACAGAAGGATGTGTGTAGGTTATACGAACATATTATGCCATTTTATACAAGGGACTTAAGCATCTGTGGATTTTGGTATTCATGGGGTTGGGTGGTCCTGGAATGAGTCCCCCAGGGATAACTGTAGTTAAGAATGGATGAACTTTGGAGAGCAACGAGGGGAGAAGGCAGGGGTGAGATGGGAGGTAGGCAGGGGCCAGACAATGAAGGGATGTGTCTGGCTGGGGTGTTTAGAGCTCTTGTTCTGGGTCAGGGAGCTTCTTGCATGTTTCAACTTCCTCCTACATCCTACTTCTCACATCGACCCCCTAAAATCTCTCTCCAGTGGCTTCACGGGTTATAAAGAGCTCCATTTCTTTGTGAAGGCTGCTGCTATGAAGTTGACTTTCCACACTTTGGCAAATAGAAATGCTCTCCTGGTAAAGTTGATCCATGGTTACCAGGCCTTTTGGCCAAAAGACCTAATGAAGAAAGATGAACACGACTGCTGGACTTTATACAGGACCTGTGACAAGTCACACAGCACCAGCCTCTTCCCAGAAGCCTGCGTGAAAACAGATGCCTAGCTCAGCAAAGAGAGGCAGTGCTCCCGGCAGGCAGATGCTGGGGAAGGAAAATGGGCGTGCCAGTTTGGGGAGCTGGGGTGACACTGCGGGGATGACGCAGCAAGGGTTTATGAGACCCGATCTCTGCGGATCTTGGCAGACACTCAGAGGCCAAGGCTTCCTGAGGAGGAAGGTTCCTCGTCGGTACCTCCAGCTTATAAGGGTTTTTCATCAGAACCAGCAGACAGGCCACCCTGTTCCTCACACTTTAAAACCTTCAAATAAGAAATGTCAATTACTTTTCAGACTTGAGAAACCTAAACTATCCAAATTGGCTGTCTTGCAACGCGTATACATAGAACGTGGTCGCTGGGTTAAAGGCACGTCTTGTGGAGTTTTTTCTCGTATTCCCAGCATGTTGAACATAGTGGGTGTCTGGCAAACGATGGGAGCCAGGAAGTGAATCGTAATCCCTATGGCAGCCTAAAAAAATGTCTGGCCCATCTTTAATTTTCACAGGTCCAATCACCACTGATAGAAATATGAGGTATCCAAAGTATCTGTGGATTAACTATTCCCAAAGTATATCATGTTGCCTTGGTTCTCATGTTGAAAAGCGCAGGGCAAGTTGAAGAAAGATTTTCCTGGGGAAGGAGACAGGAACAAGTCTGAACACCAGAGAGGTCCATAAGACAAACACACACACACACACACACACACACACACACATCCATAAGACAAACACACACACACACACACACACACACACACACACACACTGGAGTCACATATCATTCAAGTGTAAGATTTTTTAAGTCATCATGTAAGTAAATCACTTGTGATATAAAATTACCGTTGAAAAACTTCCTAAAGAAGGAAGGAAAGAGAATGCTGAGTAAGAGGGGAATGAATGTCATGTAGCGGGGCTTGGAAGTGATATGTTGCTGACCGTTAGGGACAAGGTGCCCGGATGAAAGTGAGCGGGGGAGGGGGAAGGTCAGAAGGTTCTACTAGATTCTTCTCTGCTGCCCAACCAAACTTCAGGAGAGGAGATGAGTTATTGGAGTTTCCACTGCATGTTTCCCAGTTTCCACTGATGACCACACACAATTTTAAGCTTATCTAATAAAAAACATCTAGAAGTTTCTCTAATTAAAAACCAAAGATACTCAAGAGATTATTCCTTTGTTACCCTGTAGTACAGACTTTGAAGAAAGGTTATATTTGGCTGAATCTGGGGGCTGTAGAATCTACCTGACCTTCTTGGCAGGAAACACACAGAAAGTTGTGTAGTTAATTTCAGGGGTTTGTAAGGTGCCCGGATGAAAGTGAGTGGGGGCGGGGGGGAAGGTCAGAAGGTTCTACTAGATTCTTTTCTGCTGCCCAACCAAACTTCAGGAGAGGAGATGAGTTATTGGAGTTTCCACTGCATGTTTCCCAGTTTCCACTGATGACCACACACAATTTTAAGCTTATCTAATAAAAAACATCTAGAAGTTTCTCTAATTAAAAACCAAAGATACTCAAGAGATTATTCCTTTGTTACCCTGTAGTACAGACTTTGAAGAAAGGTTATATTTGGCTGAATCTGGGGGCTGTAGAATCTACCTGACCTTCTTGGCAGGAAACACACAGAAAGTTGTGTAGTTAATTTCAGGGGTTTGTAGTCCTCTGGAAGTGCATCCACGGACCTTCCCGTAGAAAGAAAAGGTTTGTTAAGGAAATTAACTGTGTATAGGAAGCACTCTTTGAAGGAAGTAAAATTCCTGCCTCTAAACTTATTCTAAATAGTTTTTTTAGGGATAAGTTCCATTTTGATAAAGTTGCTAAAAAGGCTTATTGAATGATGTAAAGAGTCACCTCTGGGATTTTTATTCCCAATATTGCATCATAATGAGTAAGTAAGTCTACAGGAGAAGTTTCAAGGGAACCAAAAGGTTACACGAGTTTCTCCCTGGATGAACTTGGACAAGACATTTCCCCTTCTCAAAGTCTAGTTTCTTCATCTGTAAAGTAAAAGGATCGTGCCATATAACCTCTAAAGCTCCCTCCAGCTCCTGAGACAATGAATGCTCACAAGCCAGACCCTCTAGAAATTCTGCTACGTCTTCCCTGGAGAGAAATCAATGGTTAAATTCTGATCTTTATGTGAACAGAAGAGCAAAACCTTTCCTCAGACAAAGCAAGAAGCAACAGAGGCCTCTGTTTCGATGGAGAACTGAAAATAAACTAGTTGTCTCATTTTCCACCTCAGCCTCGCCTTTGAGAATTAGAAAGCTATTCTCGGGTTTAAAAAACTCCTCAAAATTATCAACACTGGCAGAAAATTAACCACAGTAAACTGCAAAGATCTCTCAAAGAGCCCAAGGAGAAGGCAGAAGCAGGTTCCTGTCGGTTCCCTGTTGGCCCCATTCCTCCTTCTCTTGGTGATTACTTTTCTTGTAGGGTGAAGCCCAGCTAGGAATGCGTAGGAAGGGAGGAAGAAAAGGTGAGTCATCATTTGTTGGTGATTATTCCAGGCCAGGAATTGTGCATATGTGATTTCATTCCTCAGGGGAATTTGGTTGAAGGATGCGGAAACGAAGCCTCAGTGGCGATAAGAAACTTGCATAAAATTATACAAATAGAGAACATCAGGATAGAGAGGTCAACCCAGGTCTCTCTATCCCCAAGCCCCATGTACTTTTTTTCACTGAACCAGGCTGCCTCCATGAAGATCTGGTGTGTGACCCCTATGAAGATGTTTCTGCATCTGAAAGCAAAGATGACCTGATGTGTAACGCACGACTCGGAACTGTAACGTCCAACGCTACCCAAAGGGCCACAGGTGACGACGGCAAAGACTACAACAAGGGATGACACTGAAAACAGCATTGTTGGGGGGACAGCCAGCGTCACTCAACGACAAAGCACACAATGAAGATGAGGAAACTGGGCCAGTCTTTTCTACGAACCAGCTATGAATCTTGAGTAACCACTTAACGTACCAAGGCTCCTGTTCCTTTGCCTTTAAAACACAGAGGAGTGGTATCCTTAGACCCCTTCCTCACTGAGCCTTTGTGATCATGAGAATAATATATGTAAAGACACACTTGGAAGAACAAAGTAATGCTTTATGACTGTGGGGTTTGAGAATTTTTAACATACTTTCTGGATCTTTAGTTCTAGCCCACAGCAACTAACCAGATAGTTACCTAACCTAGCTATAATTCACTTTTGGTTGTTGTCTGTATTACCATACTTACTAAAGAATATAATAGGAAATAAAAATACAAACAGATTCAGATACTATTCCTCTAGTATAACCGTATGTCCCCTGACTAGTTAGCGCCCCAGTCATGAGTTTCCAGTTTCACCCAGGAGACAGAAACTTCTCTTCATTTCACGGTGAACTTCTTTTAGCCTAGCTCATATCGCTCTTTCATGCCTGGTTTCCAAATGTCAACTCGTAGTAAGAAATTAAAGCTAAGAGCGCCCTGTCACTTAGCTAACAAGCAGCGTTATGACTCAAACGGAGATCTGCTTGACTTAAGAGGTGATGCTCTTTCCACAAATGCTACCCTCTCCTACAGCAACGAAGAGCCAACATGAGAAAGAAAGCCTGAAATTCCACTTGTCTGATTAATGCAGAGTGCCTATCTGGAGATTTATCTTTTGTTTTTCTACTAAATAAATGGTTACATTTCCCCAGCCAAGAATACACTGGGCTAATTAATAACAGCCCTCTTTCAAAGTCTACTATGTAGAAAGAAAATTCTATCCCCAGGGACCAATCCCTCACAATGGCCATGGAGAGACCAACTCAGGAGTTCCTCCCTAAGAGACCCTGGAGAGCAGCCACACATTTACATCCTATTGGCCATTCACACCTTAGCAAAGATTAGCACTGGTGAACTGTCAAGCAGAAAATAATATGGAATGAATGGAGGAGGAAAGGGAAAGAGGGAGGAACAGAGAAAGGGAGACGGCTGGGAACGCAGGCAGGAACAGGAAGGGAAGGAAAGACAGGTTGAGAGCCTACTACTTCCCAGGTACTTTCTGGGTAACGTATACATGGCTTCACTTAACCTGTAGTATTAAACTTTGGGCTCATTACTCACTATTTATTCAAATATTTTAGATCAACTTTACGAGCTACAACTTACATGCCGTAAAATGCTGACTCATCCAGGTACTTTCTGGGTAACGTATACATGGCTTCACTTAACAACCTGTAGTATTAAACTTTGGGCTCATTACTCACTATTTATTCAAATATTTTAGATCAACTTTACGAGCTACAACTTACATGCCGTAAAATGCTGACTCTGGTTAGGTTATTCAACTAGGTAAGCATCACCATCATCGTGATAGGCAACACTTTCATCACCCAGCATCCTCCCTCCTTCTCCATTTACAGTTAACTCTCTTGACCCCAGGTTCTGGCAATCACTAACCTGATTTCTTGCTATATAAATTCACTTGTTCTGGACACGTCACCTAAATGAAATTATACAGTAGGTAGCCATTCTCATCAGACCTCTTTCACTTAACATACTACTGTTGAGCTCCTCTCATGTTGTAGCACGTCTCAGGATTTCATCCCTTTTTTCTTTCTGAATAGTATTCCATTACATGGATATTCCACGTGTCGTTTATCCGTTCATCTGTTGATGAGTTAATTCCATTTTGGGGGCTATTACTAGTAAAGCTTCTATGAACATTTATATACAAGTGTTTGTGTGAACCTATGCTTGTGTTTCTCTTGGGTGAATACCTAGGAGTAGCATTGTTGGGTCGTAGGGTATGTGAATGTTTACCTTTTCAAGACTGTCACACAGTCCTCAAAAGTGGGTACACCATGTTACACGCCCAGTCTCCCTTTTTCAACCCACTAGCCAAAGAAAATATTTTCATTATCAGCCTAATATCCTCTTCCCCTTTTTCTTGCTCATCAGAGGTTAATTTGAGTTAAACGATAAAGTGCTGAAAGGAAAGAGCTAGAAAGAAACAAGTGCTGAGCATATTTGGGATAGAAAAGGATTCTTTCCCTCCAGTGCACGCCTTCCTTCACGTACACACACGCATAGACCCCCAACGAGGGGAGTTAAGAGAAGGATGCTGAAGTGTACAAAGGAGAGTGACTGGAAGAGGAAACAGGATCAGTAAGTGTAACTGTGGGCTGTGTATTTGGGCTGTGTTCAGTGTCCTTCAGCGGATACCAGTAATGCCTGTGCCTGTGCGTGATAGACTGTGATTCCTGAAGGTGGCGCTGCCACAAGACAGAACCGTATGAGCTTCTGGATTGGGAAGGGCCCCATTCGGATGAGGGAATCAGAGCCCAGCAGAGCTCTGATTGATTTCTTGACAGTAAAGCAAAACACAGCACAGTCAGATCTGAGTCCCAGGATGGCCTCATTATAAGCAGAAGTTGGGAACCTGGTCCCTACCCCTCACAAGCTGCCCCCATCCCCGACCAGCCCGGCGTGGAGTTCTGCTTGTACTTCAGTGTAACGGAGCACACGTCACAGGATCCTTACGGCACCTGGGTAGCAGTATTTTCATGATTAGTTTCTCTACAGACAAGGCTGATAGCCAGCAGGCACTGATAAGTCTGCACCCGTTTTTTACGTATTGAAATACTTCTGTACCTGATGAAAACCAAATAGTTTGATAAAGAGCCATTTCCTCCAAGGCTTTTCACCACACTCTAGAGCCTCTGGCTGCCCCAGCTGCCCCAAACAACATCTCCATGTGATCCAGCAACCAAAGGCTTGAAGCCTGGCGCAGATGGCCCCCACGATTCCCACTCCCCAGAGATGTGACCTTCATCCATTCTGATTGGTGCCCATGTCACACCAGTTGTTAAATATTTTAACCATCACCACTTTCTAAAGAAAATTTTTAGAAGACATTTGATTTCACACTACCTATTTCCTTGACATCTCCGGCCCATGTATTCTTTTCTATTCTTATAGACACTACCGCTTACCTAGAATATAAGTGAGCTGTTCATGGTTATAAAAAACATAACAGCCACTATCATTCACTAAGTACCTCCCGTATTCTCTTTATGGGTACAATATCATCTAGTCCCCAAAGAAACCTAGAGAGTGGGCATTTTTGCCCTCATTTTTTTAAGAGACTGAGGCTCGTACAAAATATAAATATAAGTAACGTCCTCAAAACCAACATCTGGGGCTCTTTCATGTTGAGTCTTTCTACCATGCCTCATGGTCTTTCCTGACCTGAGTAATGGAAGCCATTTAAAACTAACTTCTCAATTAAAACTATGAGAACCGTTCTCAAGTGTTCCAATTCACTTAAAAATGCTAACCACCTCTCCTTTTAAGATGTCATCTTTAATGGGTTTACCAACTCATGATAAAACTATGAACACATCCAGACTCTAACCTGGCAAGAGCCTGACCACTTCTCACCAGTGGGGACCGTAATCACACGTGCTGGGAATGTGGAGTCACCCCCTTTAAGCACCACTCAAATAAAATCATTCACTTTTACACTCCCACTCTTATATTCATGTTTTTTATTTATATTCTCATCCATCATTTTTTCATGCTTTTATTCTCTCTTGTTATAAAATAATACATAGATTTAATGGAGACAGGCTTTGTCACAGTAAGAGGCCTGGATTTAGTGGTTTCTGGGGGGGGGAGTTATTGGGGATAACTAATTGAAACCAAAGTGCATTACCATTCCTTGCCTGCAACAACAAACACTAGGTCTTCAAAGGCTGACCAAGTTTCCACTGATTCCCAACAATAGCAGTTGTCATTTTCAAATGATGGTCCTTTTGAAACGCCAAGCGGAGTGAAGAAAAAGTGTGTGCTATTGCTGATTAGACAGGAATATGACTTGCAGAGGCCTATGTTACTCTCTTGTCTGCAAATTTTCTGCCCTGATTAATTACAAAGAGTGCCAGAGTGTGTTGACGTTAGTTAAAAGCATTTGCTCTTTCCAGCCTGTCGTTATACCCGAGTTAAGGATTTCTGTGTCGAGGTGAGGTCAGGAGGGTTCAGATCTGTTTTTCACTGATAAATCCTTCTGCCCCATAAGGATTAAAGGAACCCAAGGCTTTCATATGTAAAACGAATACATGATCGCCTGTGTGTATATGTCTCCATGATCAAAGAGCGCTTAGCCAAGTGGGAATGCCTCAAAGAGATAAGTAATTTGTTCACTACAAACATTACAATTATCTATCCCTCTGCAAACTACTGAGAATAAATTCTCTAATCAGAGTTAATTAGCAGCCTTGTTGCTTTGGGTTTCGCTGACTCGTTTTCTTAAAGGCACACGAACGTAAAAAAAATTACACGCCTTTTCCGTGCCAACTTCTTAAACTCTGAATTAGTTGGAGTAACTGCCCACTCATTAGCTTCAACCCATTTCCTCCCATTTGATGAAATCAACTGAATAAAATTCACTGAGCTGTTCCTCCACACTCACTTACTCTTCCACGCTTTTACTGGTTGCCTCCCTACTTTGTGCCAGGAGCGTTTTTGAGGGCTTAATGCCCTCAAATTCACAATCCAACACAGAGAGCCATAAAGAGGAATGAGCCGGGGTGCTCTGGAAGCCAAAGGAGAAGAGGGGGGATGGAAATGACCTCTGGTCGGTTTGGAAGAACGAGCAGGAATTTGGTAGGTTTCTATGAGGAAGGAGGGCATTTCGGGAAGATGAACAACAAAGCCACGTGAAACAATAATGACCACAAACATTTATTCAGGGCTCTGTGCCATAAACTCTGCATATTCTAAATGCATTGAATCTTCACCCAAAATGCTGTAATGTAGGTTCTATTATTATATCTTTGTAAAGATGAGGAAACAGAGGGTGGAGAAGATGAAATAACTAAAACAAGACACAGATTTGGTAAGAGGTGAAGTCAAGATTTGAACCCAGGCCATCTGACGCCAGGGTCTGTATGTTATACCAACTAGGTGCGCGTGCCCGCACACACAGAAAATATGTGTCTTCAAGGGAGTCCTGGTCTATTGGCTAGGTGAGGCATAGACACATTGAATTTTTCCTGCACGTCATATGTTTTCTGCATCAAAGAGCTCTGCAAAGAAAATGCAAGAACCACTTGTTTCCAAAAACAAGAAAAGGGCTTCCCTGGTGGCTCAGTGGTTAAGAATCTGCCTGTCAAGGCAGGGGACACGGGTTCGAGCCCTGGTCCGGGAAGATCCCACATGCCTTGAAGCAAATAAGCCCGTGCGCCACAACTACTGAGCCTGCGCTCTAGAGCCTGCAAATCACAACTACTGAGCCCGTGTGCCACAACTACTGAAGCCTAGAGCCCATGCTCCGCAACAAGAGAAGCCACCTCAGTGAGAAGCCCGCGCACCACAACGAAGAGCAGCCCCCGCTCGCCGCAACTAGAGGAAGCCCGTGCGCAGCAACAAAGACCCAGCACAGCCAAAAATTAATTAATTAATTAATTTAAAAAAACAAACAAGAAAAAACACACAGAAATGCTTCCCGAAGAACCTGATGCATGGGAAGTGTCTGACTCAGGGGCCGTGCCCTCCCTGCCCCTCCAAGCCAGCCTCCTCCACAAGATCTTCCAAATCCCTCCCACCTGAGAGGCTCCTTCTAATCTTTGGTGCTACGTGGGACATGGACAGTCAAGGGTGGGGGGTCGTGATTATTTTTTCATACCATTGCAGTTAATAGTGATGAACAACTAGAGTGGACTGTTCTCTGCTCTCTCACTCACATGAAGAAAGCCTGGGATTAAAAAAAAATGTTCACTCAGATTTGCCTTTACAATTGTGTAGAGTTCAAAATCGTGTTCTCACACCAACAGTCTGGTGCCTGAGGAGTAGCTTATTATTATATTAGTCACCTGTTTTTTTAATGCTACTTTCTCCTTTCATCCTCCCAACGGCCCTCCAAAATATGCATTATTATCTCCATTTAATGAATGAGAAAACTGATGGCTACAGAGTCTACGTGACTTGTCATATTCATATCCTCCTAGTACTAACAGGAGACAAGATTTGAAACCAGAATTTTTTTTAAACTGTGGATCCACAATGTTAACCATTCCCTCTCAAGAAGTTTTCCATCAGTTTTAAATAATTTGGAGATGGCAAAATCCAAGCCATTTCCCCTTCGGTTATTTTAGGAAAACAGCAGTAGAGACTAACTTTGGAGTAAAAGCCTTTTTTTAAATTGAAGTATAGAACGTTGTATTAGTTTCAGGTGTATAGCAAAGTGATTCAGGTATATATATGTATATATATTATTTTTCAGATCCTTTTTCATTACAGGTTATTACAAGATATTGAATATAGTTCCATGTGCTATACGGTAAATCCTTGTTGTTTATTTTCTATATAGTGGTATGTATCTATTAATCCCATACTCCTAACTTATCCGTCCTCCTACTCTTTCCCCTTGGGTAACCATAAGTTTGTTTTCTATGTCTGTGCGTCTATTTCTGTTCTGTAAATAAGTTCATTTGTATCATTTTTTTAGACTCCACATATAAATGGTATCATATGGTATTTGTCTTTCTCTGTCTGACTTGCTTCACTTAGTATGATAATCTCTAGGTCCATCGTGTTGCTGCAAATGGCATTATCTCATTCTTTTTTATGGCTGAGTAATATTCCACTGTATTATATATGTACCACATCTTCTTTATCCATTCCTCTGTTGATGGACATTTAGGTTGCTTCCATGTCTTGGCTGTTGTAAATAGTGCTGCTAAGAACACTGGGGGTGCATGGATCTTTTTGAATTATAACTTTGTCTGGATATATGCCCAGGAGTGGGATTGCTGGATCATAACGTAATTCCATGTTTAGTTTTCTGAGGAACCTCCATACTGTTTTCCACAGAGGCTGCACCAATTTACATGGGGAGCTCATTCTGACGTAAAACGAGCCTGTCTTCTCCACTTCTGGACATATAAAAGCCCTGTGTGGGCTCTCTAAAGTGTTGCGAGAAATGGTTAAATTCAGGCTTTACCATTTTCTCCCCAATTTTCTACATAGTCATCCAAGTTACATATTCATCAAGTTATATGCACTCATAGGTGCACATTTGTTTTGAAGCTACAGCAAAGCTGTAGTGTAATTGGGGCATGTGAATAATTTCTACACGGCTCTGCCAGAATAGAAGAGACAGTGTTGGACTTGATGAATGTGTTGTCACTATCTCTTTTGCGCTACGAACCCAACATTATATTGCCGGACAAGGGACCCACTGATCCAACCCTTTGGGGTTTGCAAAGGCCTTTCATATGCATTATTTTATTTCATGTTTACAGTGGATTATGAGTCAGGCATATTAATGCAGTGATTATTATCTCCAGGTTACATAAAAAGAAACTTAGACTCAGAAAGCTCAGGAAAACTGCTGGAGACTTTGCAAGGAAAAGATGGGGGCACCCACTCCAAGGACACTACTGTTTCCACTGTACCACACTGCCTTCTCTCATCAGCCACTGCCCGAGAGAAATAACACAGACCCTAACCACGGAAGTCCACCTTACCAGCAATCCAGAAGGTTCTTAATGCTGCCCCTACTAACTCAAAATGGTGAAGGAAACAAGAGCTTAGATGAGTGGTTCTCGACCAAGGGTGATTTTGTGCCCCAAGGAACATTTGGCAATGTCTGGGGACATTCTGTTGTCGCAACTGGAGAGGATGTTGCTACTGGCATTCAGTGGGTAGAGGCCAGGGGTGCTACGAAATATCCTACGGTACACAGACCAGGCCCCCCCCACAGAGACTTATTTGGCCCCAAATGTCAACAGTGTTGAGGCTGAGAAACTCTGGCGTAGAAGAATTGTCCTTGGGGTGATAAGAAAAAGGAAGGAATATAGCTAATTCTCCCCATTGGCACACGATAAATTAGCACTACGTAGGGTGAGCTACTTCCGACCTTATGAGCCGCTCTGCCTACAGGATTGGGCGGTGGGTGGGGAAGAAGGGACTCCTAGCATTTTGCTAGGAGAGAGTCCCTGCTTTACGCAGAGAATAAACAAGAAAATGAACATCAACGGACAGAAATTCACTTTGCAGCTCACTTTTGTTTCAGAAGGCACTTACTCTTAATATTGTTTGAATGTGGAATGATAAAGTATCCACTATGTGTTTATCCATGATATACTAGTGAATACATGAGCTGTTCTCCTGATGAACACAGAGAAATAAACATAAGTCAATTAATGACAAGAAACATCAAAGGGGGAAAAATCATTTAAAATGATGTCTATACTAGATTTTTAAACTTTAAGATCAAAGTACATTTCTCAGGAATTTTTTTTTAATCACCGTGTCCTATGAAAAGGGAATCTCCAATAGACTCTTCCCGTTTGAACAATTTCTCTTCACCGTAGTGGTTATCAAAATATTTAAAATATTAACAGTTTGTTAATCCAATATTATAACTGTAAGCATAAACAATTCGCAATTCCTGAAACTCAAAGCTACGTTAAATATAAGCTTAGCAGTTTTTAAAATACATGTCTTTGTTCAAGAGTGAAGCCACCAAACAATTGGTAGCTGGGATGAGAGCTTCATTTTCACCACGAAAGTGTAAATCCATCATCTGTGAGAAGATTGTAAATTATGCATTCAGGGGAAATTCCTCTCGCTTGGCCTACTGGGGGAATCCAAGAAAAGCAGGAAAAATGACTTACTACCTCTGCGCACTGACCTGAAACTTGTACAGATAGCTCATTGCTAGAGAGAGGAACTGGTAGAATATAATTCAGCAGCGAAATAAACAGATTCTGGTGTTTCATTTTTTCACCCCAATCGAAGACACCTCTAGAAACCTAATGTGTACTCCTTGAAATACGATTTCACACATCAGGATCTGACAAACCATAGCCGAGAAAGGAATCAGGTGTTGCCTGTATCTTCCACATATGTTCTTGGCAAAGCATATCTTTGTGTATTAAGTGCCAAAGGAATAATACCCAAAGTGCTTGAAAAAAATTAATCAATTCTGAGATGATTAGCCAAGGTTTTTTTATCATAGGCTGTCCAGCAAATAAATCAAATATTTAACAAATAAAGAGATGGGAATGGATCTTTTCTCCTGTGCCAAGGATAGTCCTTCCCTTAGATTAACTCAAGCTTGAGTCAAAGGGCCATTGGTCATCTCTGAGAGAACTGGGACCACGGAAAGTATTGCAAGTTAGTTTCCTGCAATATGAAAGTACTAGTACCTATTTCATAGGATAGCCATATCGGTTAAACTAGATGCTCTACGTAAAGGGGTCAGAGCATAGATGTGTCCTATAAATGTTCTCAGGATGAAGACAAGTAAGAAGAGAGGTATATGTGCTTAATCCCTGTAACCCCAGAGCAGACACACAGAAGGGATGTGCAAGGATGAAAAGGAGAAGTTTGGCTTCGCTTGGAAGAATGAGTAGGAATTTGGGTCATACATGCAACCAGTTTAGAGACTACGTTCAGAAATCTGACCTTATGTGACCTTCGGTAAACAACTTGACCTCTGTGAGCTTCAGTTTCCTTGTCTGTAAACTGGGAATGACATTAGTACATTTCTCTGTACAAATAACTTAATACAAACAAAAAGCTTAGGATAGGTCTGACACATTAAAAATGCACATAATAAATGTTAGTTGTTTGCTGTTATTACTATATTTACGATCAGCAAGGACTAGTCGGCATGGTACTCATTCAGGATGTTTGGGGAAAGAGTGAGCTCTCACCATTGGTCATATTTAACCAGAACCTGAAAAGCCACCATTTAAGAAAGCCATAAAGCAGATGTGGTACATATATACAATGGAACATTGCTCAGCCATAAAAAAATAATGAAATAATGCCATTTGAAGCAACATGGAAGGACCTAGAGATCATGATACTGAGTGAAATAAGTCAGACAAAGACAAATATATGGTATCACTTATACGTGGAATGTAAAAAAAAAAGTGTACAAATGAACTTATCTACAAAACAGAAAGAGTTACAGATGTAGAAAACAAACTTATGATTACCGGGGGTAAGGGTGGGGGGAGGGATAAACTGGGAGATTGGGATTGACATATACACACTACTATATATATAATAACTAATAAGGACCTACTGCATAGCACAAGGAACTCTACTCAAGACTCTGTAGTGGCCTATATGGGAAAAGAATAAAAAAGAGTGGATATATGTATATGTATACGTATAACTGATTCACTTTGCTGTCCAGCGGAAACTAACACAGCATTGTAAATCAACTGTACTCCAATAAAATTTTTTAAAAACAGAAAGAAAGAAAGAACGCCATGCCTTGGCACGAAGGTTGCTGAGACCCCAAGCATCCCTTGATCCTAGTCATAACTGGAAGCCAAATTCTTACCTGCTGAAATATGCAGGAGTTTCAGAAAGTCCTCCCACTTTAAATTCTCAGCAGAGCCAAGTCATAAAATTGCACTTTTTTCTCTGGTCCCCTTCTTGGCAGCCAGGCCTTTCAGCCTCCTGCAGCTACTCCCCCAAACCTCGGCAGCATCTTAGATGATTTCCCGTCACGGTACCTCCTAATAAAGGATAAGACAAATTGGTAGCTTAGAGAAGCGAGAAGTGAGGGAGAGAAGTGTCGTGTGTTACATTTTGTGTTCCTTTAACGAGTCCATCTGTGATTTACAGCCCAACAGAGGGGTAGGGCTCTAATTCAGGAGGAAAGGAGCTGGGTGAGCACATACTGCAAGTGAAATTAGAAGCACCACAAAGCAGCTGCGTACACCAGAGACACTCTGCTATTTTGTTTGCCAGAAGCAGAAGCTAGCAAAACAAAAGAGATGCTGCAGAGGCGATCTCTGGAATACATGATAAAACATACATAAATAGAGCGGGAAAACCTGCAAAAGTGCACAACCAGTTTTGTCTGTTAGTCCTAAAAATCACGATGGACACTGCCTGAAACTTCAGCTGCGAAAGTAATTCTGATAGGAAAAAAAAAAAAACTTCAAGAGATATTTTTGTAACTCTTGTATACTTCTTCTCTGTTGTCAAGTTCACATACTTCTTTTCAAAACTGGACCCTTCCAGATCTCAAAATTTGGGAAGAAGGTAGCAATTTTGATGCTTTCGAGAAACATTTTGTTAAATCTCTTGTTCATTCATTATTAGTCTAAAGGTGTTCATGTATCTTCTTATCTTTCTCTATAAAAAGATTTAACTGTTTTTTTAACCAGAAAATCTCAGGACATAATTACATCTTAGCTGAGAAGATGATATTTTTTAACTAAACCATAAACTGTTTATCTAAATAAGAAAAGTAAAAAAAAAATGCTTTCCTTAATATTATCTGATTTTTCCTAATTACACAGAGGTGGGTTGCATTTCAGGTTAAAATAAAACAGGTAGAAGCCTATAAATTAATTTTTAAATTTCATGCAAATCAAAACTACAATGAGGTACCACCTCATGCCATTCAGGATGGCCATCATTAAAAAGGCTACAAATAACAAATGCTGGAGAGGGTGTGGAGAAAAGGGAACCCTCTTACACCGTTAGTGGGAATTTTAGTTGGTGCAGCCGCTATGGAAAACAGCATGGAGGTTCCTCAGAAAACTAAAAATAGAACTACCATATGATCCAGCAATCCCACTTCTGAGCATATATCCAGACAAAACTGTAATTCAAAAAGATACACGCACCCCTATGTTCATAGCAGCACTATTCACAATAGCCAAGACATGGAAACAACCTAAATGTCCATCAACAGATGAATGGATAAAGAAGGTGTGGTGTATATATACAGTGGAATATTACTCAGCCATAAAAAAGAATGAAATAATGCCATTTGCAGCAACATGGATGCAACTAGAGATTATCATACTAAGTGAAGGAAGTCAAAAAGAGAAAGACAAATACCATATGATGTCATTTATATGTGGACTCTAAAATATGGCACAGATGAACACATCTACAAAACGGAAACAGATTCACAGACATAGAGAACAGACTTGTGGTTGCCAAGGTGGGAGGAGGAGTGGGGGAGGGATGGAGTGGGAGTTTGGGATCAGCAGAGGCAAACTGTTATACGTAGAATGGATGAACAACAAGGTCCTACTGTAGAGCACAGGGAACTATATTCAATATCTTGTATATATGTGTAGAACGGAGTCACTTAGCTGCACAGCAGAATTCAGCACAACATTGTAAATCAACTATACTTCAATTAAAAAAATTTTTTTAAGCTTCTGCACAGCAAAGGAAACCATAAACAAGATGAAAAGACAACCCTCAGAATGGGAGAAAATATTTGCAAATGAAGCAACTGACAAAGGTTAATCTCCAAAATTTACAAGCAGCTCATGCAGTTCAATATCAACAAAACAACTGCTTGAACACATATGAAACAAAACTTAATGATGAAAAATCTGGGCCTATCTTCCTACAACAAAGGAAAATCATGTGAGAGGGATCTCAGGGCTGGGTATAAAAGACACTTTGGTCCATCATCTCAATTCACTCTGGGATGTTCAATCTCTGGACTCTATAAACAACATTTTGATGGTGGCCAAACTCCACCTAGTGACAGGTCACCTTTCTTGGATGAGAATCAGGAAACTGAGCTTGAATCTTTAAATACGCCCCATGACCATACACTATCCAAGTCTAACAGAAATTACATCTGTCCTGAAAAGAACAATATGGTGAATAATTCTAAGAAAGTTTAAATCACTTCTTCATTTTGTTCAATCATGATCTGAATTCAACAAAATAAGAAATCACTCAAATATGACTGAAATAATAGGCTGATAAAGAAAGACCCTTCTAGGGGATGGAAACACAGGATAGAAAGCCTCCTCTTTATGGGAACTGCTGAATGTCCTAAGCCTTTACTACTAAAGTTTTATCTACACTGTTACTTCTTCATTCAGCAAATAATTTTCCAGTACTCACTATGCATTAGCTACTAAACTTCTTCAAGCTTCAATATGCACCTTCCATTAGACAAAATCTAAGTTCAAGGAGTAGTGGAGGAGAAGGGAATGCAAATAACTGAGACAGAAGCAAATAAATGATTCCTCTATCTCTGAAAGTAAAAATAGGATTGTTCAATGGAGGTCAGTCTTGGCATTTGATTGGATCCTGCATATGATGAACAAGACCATAGGCCTCACTTCCCACCCCAACTCAGTCTTACCCAAAGTGGGACAGAATGATGGACAACCCAACTAGGAGTAGGACTATAAGAAGAGAAACAAAGGAGCTCAATGATCCAACTGGCCATGGAGGGAAAAGGGAGAGAAGTTGGAACATTCCAGAAGAAGAGTTCTTCTACTGACCATGGGGAATATTCCAGGAGAAGAGTTTCTCTACTGACCACGTCATATGCCATGTCCATTAAAGGATGGGATAAGGACAAGTTGAAGACAGTATAGGAAACATTCTCATCATAGATTCTGTACAGATTAGAAGACAAGATCTGAACTTGAAATAAATGACTATATTTTATGCTCTTGAGATACCATATATGTACTTAATCTGTAATATAAGTTTGTTTAATTATGGAAGGGAGAGGTAATTAAGTCCCTGCTTAAAGTAAAAACGCAAGAGCTATTCATTCATTCAGCAAATAATGCTTAATTTGTGAAAAGTGCCAGAAACACCAGGAGCTCTGACCCTTATCCTTCCCTAATCTTTCTTAAGCTCGAAAATTCTTTAACACAGGAGGAGTGGGAAAGCAAAGAGTCAGAAGCCCTTCCCAGGGCAGGAAGAAGCCAGCAAGACAGAGCTGGAGGAGACAACCTCATCCCTTAGGCATTGAAGTGGGTGAGATGAGGGACGAGAGAAGCCAGGAGTTGGAAGTGAAGATGCAGCACTTGTTTTGGGCCCGTTTAGTCATCCTCACACTGCCTGTGACCATCAGAAATGCCAAAGGACAGTTTCCCTCCATATTTTTCAAGTGACAATTGATCACAGAACAAAAAATGAAGTAGAAAACAACCAAATAATTTGTTTAAAATTACCGCTTACTTTCCTCTATTGATGAGCTTTACTTAACATTTTTTGTCTGATCATCACACAGCCTCAATTTTTATTATAGTAATAATAGCTTATGACTGAATAGGCTTATCATTTCTCAAAGGCTTTCACAAAGAGACCATCCTTTTGATCCTTAGAACTACTCTGGAAATTAGGTGTTATTGTTATTTCAGCACGATAGATCTGGAAACCTGGGCTTCGGAGAGGTTAACAGATTTGTCCAAGAGAACGTGGAGTGATGTGCGTTCGCCATACTTTTAAGTCGTGCGGTGTTCCCGTTGCCCTTTTCCTTCATTAAATAGGTATTAAGTTGAGGAGTGTCGCACCAACATGCATGTTAGCAAGCTCAGTCCTCCTGACTGGCACTAGTGCAGCCTGATCTTCTACAGAGAATGGAAAACACAAGAGGGGGAGTTCAAAAAGAGGAGTGAAGGGTAGCGATTAAGAGCAAAGTATGGGTGTCAACTGGATCTAAAATCAAATTATGATTCTGGCTCTTACTGACTGTTGATCTTGACTAACTTGCTGGACAAGTTAGTTAACTTTGCTCAGTCTTAAAATCCTCACGTGTAAAATGGAGTAAGGACGGGGCCCGTTTCATGCTGCTGTGACGATGGGCATTTTAAGCCTGCAAACAATGAGCATGTATTAGCTGTACTATCTCTGCCAGATGCTGTGATAACACTGCTAAAGGACAACTAGCAGCAGTGGTGCTGGTACTAGCAGAGTATTAGTAGCGATAGTACTGCTGCCAGTAGTAACTGACAGCGGCAGCAGTAACTAACAGTAGCAATAATACTGGAAGCCGTCACTGTCATCATAATCACAGTCACAGTAATAGCAGCAGCAGTAATAGATGTTATCTGTGGCTAATTAAAACTTGATGATCTATCAACCAAGTGACATGGAGAGAAAAAGGGGGATGACTGTCCAGCAATAAACATAAGCAAAGAGCAAATGAAGGTAAACGTTTCTCTGGGTTTGATGTGTTTGAAGGTATCCCTGAGACCACCTGATCAGAAACGATTTCAGAGGGAGAAAAAAATATATGTCTTATTCCAATAATCAGAAACCACTAACGAAGAAAGGAAGGCCCACAGAGTCATTGGATTCTACCCATGGCGGTTGGAAACAGTGGCAGAAAAGACAGCAGTTTGGGGCTCATCAACTCCGGCAACCGAGAAGCCTTCTCTGTACCCTCTGGGGAAGCAGCAAACTACTGCACAAGCTCAACCAATACAGGTGAAAACAATTGTTTCGAACTCCATTTTCCCCCTTTAGCTTTCTCTCAACCAATTCCGAAAGCAAACGGGGCCAAGTGAACTTTTTTTTTCCTTTTATTTATTAAACTATAGTTGATTTACAATATTGTGGTAGTTTCAGGTGTGCACGTTCAGATCCTTTTCCATTATAGGTTATTACAAGGTACTGAATATAGTTCCATGTGGTATACAGTAAACCCTTGCTGTTCATCTATTTCATATATAATGCTGTGTCTCTATTAATCCCATACTCCTAATTTATCTCTCCCCTTCCTCTTTCCCATTTGGCAACCATACATTTGTTTTGTTTTGTTTTTAACATCTTTATTGGAGTATGATTGCTTTACAATGGTGTGTTAGTTTCTGCTGTATGACAAAGTGAGTCAGCTATACATATACATATATCCCCATATCCCCTCCCTCTTGCATCTCCCTCCCACCCTCCCGCTCCCCCCCACTAGGTGGTCACAAAGCACTGAGCCGATTTCCCTGTGCTATGCAGCTGCTTCCCACTAGCTATCTATTTTACATTTGGGAGTATATATAAGTCCATGCCACTCTCTATTTGTTTTCTGTGTCTGTGAGTCTGTTTCTGTACGGTAAGTAAGTTGATGTGTATTTTTTTGTGTGTATTTTTTTTTAGATTCCACACGTGATATCATATGATATTTGTCTTACTCTGTCTGGCTTACCTCACTTAGTATGATAATCTCTAGGTGCAGCCACGTAGTTGTAAATGGCATTATTTCATTCTTTTTTGTGGCTGAATAGTATTCCATTGTATATATGTACCACATATTCTTTACCCATTCATCTGCCAAAGGACATTTAGGTTGCTTGTCTTTTCTGGATATATGCCAGGAGTGGGATTGCTGGATCATATGGTAACTCCATTTTCAGTTTTTTAAGGAACCTCCATACTATTCTCCATACTGGCTGCACCAACTTACATTCCCACCAACAGTGTAGGAGGGTTCCCTTTTCTCCACACCCTCTCCAGCATTTAGTATTTGTAGACTTTTAGACGATGGCCATTCTGACTGCTGTAGGTGGTACTTCGTTGTAGTTTTGATTTGCATTTCTCTAATAATTAGCAATGTGGGACATCTTTTCATGTGCCTGATGGCAAATAAACTTTCTTTACAGAGAAGAAATTAAAAAATAAATCACAATTTCTTGAGTGCCTGGGAAGTATCTCACCCCACACTAGGCATGGTACCTGCACTTGACATTGGCTATGACCACAGAAGGTAGGAGGGAACCAGAGCGCAACATAGCCGCTCCCTGAAAATGTGCCTTCAAAAGCTATTGGCCATTTAAAATAAGACATTTCATTTAGGTCACTTCTGACTCAAATTTAAATTTGTGTTCAACATTGTAGCATTTGGCTTCCAACTCTATGTCCTGGCTCTTATCACTTTAGTACTGGCTTCTGCTACTCTCAAGAGCATCCATCAACCAATGACTGTAGGAAGTTAGTGAATAAGTGCTCCAGCTGCCTCCATCCCAGGAGAGCTACATGGAGGCATTTGTTCTACACTGGTTTCCAATAAGATTAAGATCCACCGGTCACGAGAGTTACTGATAACAAGTACTTTACTAGCTGTCTTCCCTTTCCTGTCTCAACTCTCCTCTCCAACGTGAAATGCTTAACAACTCAAATCCTTGCTCAGAATCTGCTTCTGGTGCCTCTCAAAAGCATCAGAGCAAGTTTGGTGGTATGTGCACATTCTGTTCATAAATTCCATCACACGATTGTAGGATCACACCCGTTTTTCTAAACCCTTCTGTATTTTTTTAATTAGCTAAAATTACGCCCAAGAAGTTGATGCTCGAAGTTAAATATAACACATTATTGTCACAAGTACATTGTTCTGAGAAAATACTTGAGATTGTGTTTGGGTTTCTGCGGCTCCTAAAACGTCTATCAATTTTTCCATTGTTGCAAGTACAGCAGGATTAATTATAACCAGCCTTCTAAAGAAAAAAGGAAAAATAAAGATCCAAAACATTTCACATGTAATACAAACCTGAGCTGGGGAAAAAAAAAGATCTCAGCTTTCCAACCATGTGTCAAAGTGAAAACCAACCACACAAACGAGACTAAGAGGAAGACGAGGAAAAATGGTGGTCATGGGGGAGGGGACAAGAGGACATATTTACTTGAGTTTGGGAGGAGGGGTGTATTCGTAGCTATTCAGGTGCAGGTAGGTCCTTTATGGACAATGGCTTTTCAGGAAAATGTTCTTATCAAAACTGGGAAAAGAAAGGATGGGAAGAGAACATATACTGTGTATGTGCCTATTAGGGGTCAAATAGTCTTCCAGATACTTTACATATTCTATCAATTAATACCTTATACAAGATTTCTATGAGGATCATTATCACCATTTACATGGGATGGAACAGCCTGATGGCTTAGTAGAGTTAAGAAGACACATTTAGCAGAAAACATAGAAAAACAAAGAAAGAAGAGGATGGAAGGGTAATTATTGAGGAATCTTGGGTTGCCCTGAAAGTAAAGCCTGAGACAAGAACTTGAGATAGATTGAAATCCACGGAGAAGCAGTGAGGGATCAGGGAGAGAGAGAGAAAGAGGAAAAACCAATATAAGAGCATGTTATTGAGGTCTCTGATCACCCAAATGTGCAGCCCACCTATGCACAAACCCCACCTTGATGCACAGAGCCCTAGTTCAATATTAAATACTAATCAGTAGATAGTTGACAAAAGTGTCCAATATAAAAATTAGAGAAGACAAGATAATAGAAAAAAAAATGACCCTGGAGGAAATAGAGATAACGCACGGAACAGAAGATAATTAAAGAGCAAATTTTTATTAAGCTTATCCATAAAACATGTACAAAAAAGAACCCAGAAAAGTCTGCAGAAAGATTGAGGAAATCTCCAAGAAAACAAACTGAAAATACAGAGAGACAGGCAATACGAGATACATATATTTTCTGAGAAATATGGGAGTACCAACACAGAAGTTTCAATATCCAATTTACAGTATTTTCAAAAAGATTAGAAATTATCTGTTTCTAAATTTCACCAAGATGTGCCTAGGCATAAACCTTTTAAAAGTAACTATGGAAGATCACTAACAGAACTTTCTATCCAAAAACGTGTTAAAAATTAATTTAAAAAAATTAATAAATAAAATTAAAAGGTAAGTAAACTGGGAAATATGCTCATAAAAATTTATGAGAAAAGCCCCAAAACCCAATGGAAAAATTTGATTAAAAATGTGGACAAAAAAAAACGGTCATGAAGAACCTAGGGGTAAGACAGGAATAAAGACACAGAACTACTAGAGCATGGACTTGAGGATATGGGGAGGGGAAGGGTAAGCTGTGACAAAGTGAGAGAATGGCATGGACATATATACACTACCAAACGTAAAATAGATAGCTAGTGGGAAGCAGCCACATAGCACAGGGAGATCAGCTCGGTGGTTTGTGACCACCTAGAGGGTTGGGATAGGAAGGGTGGGAGGGAGACACAAGAGGGAAGAGATATGGGAACATATGTATATGTATAACTGATTCACTTTGTTATAAAGCAGAAACTAACACACCATTGTAAAGCAATTATACTCCAATAAAGATGTTAAAAAAATGTGGACAATTCACACAAGATATACAAGTTGCCAATAAGAAATAAAACTTTAAATAACACCTAAAAATATAAATAAAAAGTGACTAATGACATGAATATGTGTCCAGGAATTTTTAGAAAATGCAAATTGAAATGAGATTTTCTTCTTTACTTATAAAATAAACTAAACTTAAAAGTCAAACATTTTGGACAAAAGAGAGCTGGAACAGATACTCTGATTTCCTTCTCATGGGAGTGCAAATTGGTACAAATTATCTGGAAAATAATTTTATACTGTGCATAAAATCCTTCAAAAAAAATATCCCTTTCCCCAGGGATTTTCCCAAATCTATCCTAAGAAAATTAAACTTACATCTCTCTCTGTACTTTGTAACAAAAATATTCACACAGACAAAAAAAAAAAAAAAAAGGGAAAAAGCTCAGACAGAGACATATATAGAAAAATGTTTATTATTTTGGCATAAACATTGGAAATAAGCTAGACATGGAACAAGCAGAGTAACAGTGTAAAAACTGTGGCCCATTCATTCAGGTAGCCATCTAAGAGGGTGTTTTAAGAGACTGTTTCATGAAATGAGAAAGTGTTATTGATACTTTCAGCATTTTATTAAGTAAAATTTTTTAAATTTCAAGGGGTTTTCAACAAAATAAATAAAAACATAACCAGAAGATTTAAAAAGACTGTTACTGGTAAAAAGGTGGATGAAGAAAAGCAGATTTCAAACTAGTTTATACAATGGGATACCAATCAAATTATATAAATACATGATACACATATGGGGTGCGGCAGAGGGAGACATACTGATTGATTGATAGATAGAAAGATGGATGGATGGATGGATGAATACATTTCCTGGGGAGTGGAGGAGACAAGACATCCATATGTTAACAGTGAAAATTTCTGATTGGCTGGATTATAGTTTATTTGTATTTTCTTCTTTAGACCCTTTGCTTTTTTCCCCCAACTTACAATGAGCATACATCACTTTTCAATTAAAAATTAAGTTGTTGTTTTATAATTTTATTTTTTATCTTTACCTGTTTAATTCTTATGAAATTTATTTGGGAGTTTCATTTTGAGAGTTTTGTTAAATGACTGACTGATGAAATCAATAGACAAAATCCCTGGATCTGTTTTTGCCAGGTCTGTAGAGCAGAAAGAGTTAGGGGAATAAAGGAGGTGTGGGAAGATTATTTCAGAATATGTATGTTCAGGGGAGGTGCAGAGGGATGAGACCAGGAGTCCTCTGCTTCCACTTCAAGCCTGATGAAAAGAAAGGCATCAAGAAGGGAACCACTCAGTAAGGTCATCAGTATGAACTGCCTTGGTTTCCTTCCCCAGACACGTGGTGCTAAAGGGAACTTCACCAGTTGTCTGCAAATTCTAATTGCTCCCACAGTAGAAGCTCTTGGAGCTGGCTCACACACATTAAGAAGTATACTTATTTAGAAATAGAATAATAACAGCCCGGTCTCAATTTCATGCAATTTTATCCTTTTTAATAAGCAGTTAAATCATATTTTACGTCTGGTAATAGGTTAATGGATTTTCTACCGTGCTTAAGACTTTTCATAGAACTAGCTTCACAAGGATTGAACACAGTGTTTAAGATCGCAGACTTGCAAGCCAGGGCGACCACTTCTAGCTGTGTGGCCTCTCGGACAAGTTATTTCTCCCTCTCGTGCCTGTTTCCTCATCTACAAAATGGAGACAATAAAAGAACCTACCTCTTTGGCTTTTTTACAAGGAGTATATGACTTAAAATGGGTCAGGTGCTTAGAACAGTGCCTGGAAAAAGAATATGCCCTGTGGAAATGTTTTCTGTATTAAACAGAAATAAGGTGGAAATGTTTCTTGATCAGACCACGCCTCCTGTTTGCATTCAGAGCTAGTCTGCAGTTATCATCATAAAACAAACAAAAAAAGGTGTTTGCTCATTCAAACCTAAATAAATAAAAGGGAAAAGAACCAACAGTGGTCAGCATCTCTCTTGCCCACCCCAAGCCCCAAGAAAGACAAAACAACATGGTGACTTTTGGAACCCACACAACAGAGTGGACGAGGCTGTTTCAGACAGGAAGCAGAGGGAAGGCGAGAGCTCGGGGAGAGAGAGTCCCCCAAACTTAGAAGGTGACGAAGTTTGGGAGGACCAGTGAGTGGTGGGAAAAGAGCCCTGCTTCGTGGAAGCATCCATAGAAATTGGTGGGACCTCAGCTCATACTAATGCAGTGAGGGAGCGAGGCATCGTCACTGGCCTTCTGGGATGAGGTCCAGGCCACAGGTATGGAGAGGTGGGTGGAGAAACCTCTGTTGATGCCTGATAACAAGAAAAAGGTGGAGAGAAAGAGACAAGGACCCACGTATGGGGCACTTCCTTTCTCCCAGGTACTCTCCTTGCCCATGAATTGTGGTCATCATTCCCATTTCAAAGAAGAGAAAAGCAAGAGATAACTTGTCCAGGGTCATACAGGCCTGAATTTGAATCCCAGAATTGGGATTCTATCCCAATTGATTTTCTGTCTGCTTCTGCACTTCCCACAGCTGCCCGCTATCAGTAAATCCTGGAGCTGCAGTATACGGTGTGTATGTCAAGATGAGGCAAGGTCACCTGCAGGCTTTCTGCAGTTCAGCCAAACTCACTGCCCTGTCCTCCCAGCCAGACTTTGCAGGGGAGTCTATTCATGGACTTAAGGCTCTAATGGCATTAATATTCAAGGCAAGTAAGGATGTGAGCGGGATACGTGTAACCCTAACACATCAGCACCCGTCAGTGTGGAGGTCGTGTTGATTGCGGAAATGGATACAGGTTGTAGCATAAGAGAACTTGGGCTTGGATCCCCGGGTGGGATTACAAACTATATGATAAAGGGTCAGTGATACAGGTCACTTACCTGAGCCTCATTCACTTTCTCTGTAGTATAATTACTGTCATCCCTATTTCACATAATACCTCTGGGAGGGTCGAGTAAGACAATGCAGTGAGATGCTTAGCTCGGTGCTTAATGAACACACTGCTCTCCAGTTCCTCCGTGCACACCCAAGTTTTCTCCTTCCCACCAAGAATAATATCCAGGAACCTAGACCCTAAGGAGCACACCCCACTCCCCCAGGAGCTAGACCAGACTCAAAATGTCCGTACAAACACATCTAAAGCAGGTGACCTCTTTAAGACCTCCCTAACCCCTCACTGAAATTCCAAGTGATTATTTGAAATGACACAAAGAGAAGAACGACAGGGCAGGGAGACCAAGAAAGTTAGTTTTCCTAACAGCTGTAAAAGAAAACAAAATGAAGAAAAATATTCCCCATGAAATTCTCACAGTTAAAAAATATAAACCATGTTGTCTTTCACTGGGGTCATCCAGGAAGTTCAAACCGTACCCGGGACGTATCTACCTTGCGACTGTTCAAAAGCACAGACAGACAGTGTTAATCATTTTCTGATGGTTGCTCTGAGCTGTGGCTTTGGCGAGTGAGAAAAGACAAATTCCCAGAGCTGAAAACTGAAAAGAAACACTGTACAATCATGGGAATTAAGGGGGGTGGAGGGGAAAGACAGTCTTGGGCTGAGTTATTATATATCCCTGGTGAAGTCGTTCAAGGACTTTCCAGCTGTGAGCTGCTACGGGAAAGTCTGCACCAAGATTCCCACAGGAGAGCCCCAGGCGTCGCTGCAGTGGACGAGCCCAGGCAATGGCTAGGCTGAAGGTTCTCAACCAGGGTCAGTTTTGTTCCTCAAAGGACATTTGTGATGCTGCTAAATCTCCTATCATGCACATGACAGCCCCCGCTCCTGCAACCCCCCACCAAGAAAGAAATTATCCAGCCCCGATGATCAACCATGTTGAGACTAAGAAACCCTGAGCAACACACGAAGAGATCCAAGTCTATCACTGTGGGCAACAGACAAGGCTGAACACCCAGAGCCTGCATCTGATCCTGAATCCTCTATTTTTCATGACGGCACTTCCTTCTTCAAAGCCATGTGTATGCTCAGCCTCCAGCCTAGGTTTCTTTCCTCTCTTTCCCCTGATACTGAAAACACATCATTCGTCAAGTCCTGAACACATAGGACACTTTTCGAAGTCCTTCACAACACTGTCTAGTAACTCTGTTTTAATTCTCATGATAACTCTACGTGGGATGTACGGTTATGGCCCCCATTTTACACACCAGGAAACTGAGGCTCAGAGGGGTTATATCAACTGCCCAACTGTGAAGCGGCAGAGTCACTGTTCAAACTCTGGATGGTGTGATTTCAAAGCATTACCTCCTAACTGTCCACATGCACTTGCAAAGCTTCACCATATTGCCTGGGCAGACCCATTAGCTCACTGAATACTCCTGAGCTTTGTCCTTCTAGGAAATGGAGATATTTATAAAGTTGCACGTGTGGAAGATAATATAAGGCAAGAACCCTTGAGAACTCAAGCAGATAGTCCCTGTGGCGATTATACCCAGGAATCTCCTCCAGTGGAGCCGAAGTTGAATTGGAGGTCCCCAGACTTCCTTCTAGTCCTAAGATCCTAGATTCTAGCCAGTTCTTCAGGGCTTGACTCCAATCCTTCTCTCCTCCCCTGGTTCCCTTATACCCTCCTTGCCCTGTGATCCATAGGTGGGCTCTTTCTATGAAACCCTACAGTCTTCTTTTGGTATCAAGGTCCAGGTAATCTCTCTCTTTCGTTGAATTCAACCTGAGTCAACCTGACAGCAGTCCACCATAACTTTCCTGAAAGAGGAGTTCTAGTGTCAGGTTTTAGAACAGATGATGCAATAGTCAATAAATGCTTAATACATACATGTTGTGGGGATAAGGGGGGAGGGATAAACTGGGAGATTGGGATTGGCATATACACACTACTATCTGTAAAACAGATAACGAATAAGTACCTACTGTGTAGCACAGGGAACTCTGCTCAATACTCTATAATGGCCTAAGATGGGAAAAGAATCTAAAAAAAGAGTGGATATATGTGTATGTATAACTGATTCACTTTGCTGTACACCTGAAACTAACACATTATAAATCAGCTATATTCCATTAAAAATTTTAAAAAATACATATTGGATGTGCTTACGCAACAGGTGACAGGGGTAATAAAGCTTGAGTATATACTAAATGACTTCAGACGCTTGATCTCATTTGACCCTTGTGATAACCTCTGAGGAGTCAGGACAATGTAATCTGACCCTCCCATGCATCTCCTCCCACCTCTTGGCATTATTATTATTATTCTCTTGGCATTATTTTATTCTCTCTCAAGATACTTCAGGTTGACTGGGCTCAGCTGGGTGGTTCTTCTGCTTCACATGATGTCCTATGGGACTGAAGTCACTGGGGCCTTTGATAGGGCTGGAAAATCCAATTGGCTCATTCATATATCTGGTGTCTTAGTGGAGATGATTGGAAAGCCTGTTTTAGCAGGTTTGTATTCCCTTCTCCTACATGGGGAGATTATGGGGATTAACTTTCTAGGACTCATTCTCTGCCTCTCATAAACAGAGAGGTTGAACTCAATCAATGGTTCTCAAACTTTGGTTTGTATTAAGAGGATCCCTTCTTCAAACAAAGTCTTATACAGCATCTTAAAATAATAAACAGAAGCAGAGCTGATATGGGGGGAAGGGTAAGCAGTGTGTGTGTAGTTCTAAGAAGATGGATGGGGGGCCTGATTTTGACCCATTGTGGCGGTTTCCATTATTACTATTGCCCCTTTGTCTACGTCATCCATGCCATCACTGGGTACCAGACATCTGTAGGCAGCCCAACATGGCAGCACCTGGCAGAAGAAGACATTCTTTGCAGACTTCTCCACTGACTATTTGTTTGACCCCAGGGAGCCCTCACTTCTCTCAAAGTTTGCATCCAACCTTCATAGGTATCACTTAGTCATCATGTACCATCCAAGGTTTATCCTCCTCCAGAAGGTAGCCTTGAAGAGAGATACAAGGCAATCTTGCTTGTTCATCTTATTTTTCCTCTGCTTCACCCCACCACTTCCTTGCCCCACCACCATCCCTACCCCCTTCTTGAGGAATCCTCACATTCTGTTTTGTATATAGCCATTCTCCTGTCTCCCAACCCTTGGATAACCTCCCTCCCTTGGAAAATCCAACTCTATAACAATTATAAGCACAGGCTTTCAAAAGAAAAATCCTGTTAAGTCTCCCCATCAACTTTTCCAGATACGATGGTACAGATCATCAGTTAGAAAAGAAACATTATTCCCTTCTCACCTTCCCTGAGTGTAGGAAGGGAAAAAACCCACTCATCTCTTCGTTCCATTATTGCTTCAGTGATCAATCAGAAAAAGTCCAATTTTCTTGAAATTCATTTTTTATCTTACTGGTTTCTCCTTCTGCTCCCAACCCCACGCTGCTCTGCACTTCCAAGCTGTCCACCAGGAACACAAGAAAAAACACATAGCGCACGTGAAGGCAATTCTCCCTCAAGTGCATGATCGGGTCACGTGGGGAGAGATTAATGTGATTCTGAGCTTGGAAATGTGCTTCTTTATGATTATTAATGAGGATGGCTTGGATGTGAAAGGATTTTGCAAACACAGCAGTTTAAAAAATGTATTTTCTACCCTGTTTATGAGGCACACATCTATATATAATTCAGTTCAAGGGTTGAGATTTTCTGTTATTACAAGCCAGGGATTATTTATCACAATGGTGAATAATTTCCCAGTACAAATTATCCTCCTCTTATCATCTGAATGGACTTCCCTTCCACATCATTCATGTCATGTTGAAATCGAAGACCGTGAAGTTGAAACCATGA
The DNA here is from genome assembly GCF_003031525.2 of Neophocaena asiaeorientalis asiaeorientalis. Taxonomy (NCBI): domain Eukaryota; kingdom Metazoa; phylum Chordata; class Mammalia; order Artiodactyla; family Phocoenidae; genus Neophocaena; species Neophocaena asiaeorientalis. Next base: position 5,850,252 of record NW_020185335.1, read on the forward strand.
CATAAGTCTTCCTTTGGATGACAGCATATGGTGTGTGTTGGTTGGAGTTTTTAAAGCACAATCAAATTTCCCACTGTCAAAGGCTAGCCTCCCAACTTTGTCTTAGCTGGTGACTCTGGTGTCTGAAGCTGATAGGAAATTATGCACTCAATAAAATATGAGATTGCAAGAGAGAGACAAAGGCAAAATAAGCAGTAGTCCACCGGAGTAGAACCCACTTTCAACAGCCAGTGTTTCATGTCTATCATGCTGATTGAAGCCATCCAGAGGGAAAAACATAAGCGTCAAGACATGTTGAAACTTAAGGATGACAGCTAAGGCGTCCTACTCAAAATATAAGATGAATGTCCACGAATGAGTGCTGGACTTCTCTAAATACGTTGAAAATCTGACAGGTTGGTATATTTGTGTGAGAGGAATATGAACTCTGATTAGTGAACTTCTGCAAGGGGCGTCAGCACATTATTTTTAATGACGTAGGGAACTGCATATTAACCTCCACGAAGAAGCAAAAGGCAGATTACAAAGTCAAAATAGGGATTTTTGTGCTTATGTTGGGAAAATAAAACCAGATTTCAGGAAACCTCAATTTTCAAAAGAAAAATATTGCTCTTTTGCAAAGCCAACACAAAAATAGGTCCAAGTTGTGTTCCATGACATGATGCAACTTGAGAAAATAGTAAGAAAATCAAACAATACAAAGGCAAATAAAAATCATCTCAATTCCTAAAAAGAGGGAGTCCAAAGAATGCTATGCATTTATCTTTAATAAGGAGTCTCTTTCTATGTGATCTGTCAAATATTTTGAGGTATGTGTCCATTGTTTTTGCAAAGGGAAGTGTGGAATGTTCATTTTTCCTTCAATGGAACATATTTTTATGATACCTCAAACTTGTTTTTCTGCTCTTTATCTACAAACAGGCTGTGGTTGCTAGGATGCATGGTTGAACTCCATCAGGGGCACAACCACAAACTTTAGTATCAAGCACCATAATCCTGCTCAGAGAGGTGCATGGACTTGCTTAAGGTCACACAGCAGATGACTGAAACAGAAGGCACTGGTCTAGAAGCTAAGAACCTTGGGTTCTAGCCCAGGAGCTGATAGCTGATAAGCTCTACACCTTAAGAAAAAATCTCATGAGCTTTGTACATTTTCTGTCTTCATAAGAAAACGTTTCATATGTCTCCTCGTCCCTTTATGAGGCCTCCACACCCATGGAATCCTGCAGCCAGTTTTCCCATGAACTTGGACTACTCTTGTAGTATACTGACACCTGAAACCTTTTTTCCTCCTGTCAACCACCAATCCCCTTGTGTCTTTAAAGAACCCTGCAAAATCTCTTCTCCTCCCTTACATCCTCTGTGATGAGGTGTAAGCCAGGACTCCGCCTCTCCCATTTCAAGGATTAGCACAGGGGGTGCTAAGCAGAAGAGAGACCTGGGACCTGACTGGATGTGCTAGAGAGAGCTCCAGCTGCTTAACATCTGCACCACTGTGTCACATTCTGTCCTCAAGGTCATTGCCCCTACCTTTGGGACTCATTAGGACCTCCCTACATAGCCATCACAAGCCGACGTGGGAGAGCTCTCCATAATCGAATATCCCTCGACTCTATTTGAACTAGAAGTAGGGGCCAGCTAAGCAGGCGGCCACCAACGTGGTTGGCTCCGGGTGTATGAGAAAGACCCCCCCACACACCCCGTCCAAGATAAGACCCTCAGCAATGACCTAAGTTTTCCACCACTGCACCCACTACTCCTTATGAGCCTTTGGAAGACATGCACATTGAAACAGTATTTTGTAACCTGCTGAGGATAATATGGTCTAAAGGAAAGAGCTCTAGACTAAGAACAGCTGGGTTTCAATCTCAGCTATAACACGTGTGACAGATGCGAGTTTCTTGAAAGTGTTTACACTACAGGTGTCATTTTCTCCTCTAAAATGCAATTAAAAATACTTGTCAGTTTCAGAGTTGAGGTCAATTGAGAAATTCAATCATGTATGGGAAAGCAATTCATGAACTTTTCATTGATGTAAAATATACACATAGAGGAGTGTGCCTTTCAGAAGTGTACCTGTTGGTGATTTCCCCACACTGAGGACACCTGTGTAACCAGCACACAGTTCAAGAAACACAGCCTGAGTCAGAAGCATCCTCACCCCTAGTCCAGTAACTCTCCCCGCAAGGGTAACCACTACCCCGATTCCAACGCCAAAGATGAACTGTGCCCGTTTCATCCTTTACATGAAGGGGATCATGCAGTGTATACTCTTTTGTGTCCCTCTCTTTCACTCAACATCATGTTTGTTACATTCAACCACACGGTCCTGAGTAGCGTGAACTATTTGTTCTCATTTTGGGGCGATATTCCATTACAGTCATCCCTCAGTATCCACAGGGGGACTGGTGCCAGGATCCCACCTCCGATGCTGATACCGAAATCCTCAGATGCTCAAGTCCCTTATATAAAACGTCTTAGTGTTTGCATATAGCCTATTTGCATCCTCCCGCATACTTTAAATCATCTCTAGATTACTTATAATACCTAATACAATGTAAATGCTATGTAAATAGTTGCTGGCATGCAAGAAATTCAAGTTTTGCTTTCTGGAACTTTCTGGAATTAAAAAATATATTTTTTTCTTCTGCAGTTGGTTGAACCTGCAGATACAGAACCCGCAGATAGGGAGAGCCACTGTATGTGAATATACTGGGTTGTTTTCTTTTTAATCCCCTTCTGTTGATGGGAATGTGTAACTTGGGAGAAAAATATCAAGCAGTGAAATTATAGTGGGAAAAGGAAAAGGAAGATCCAGGATGAGATTTTTCCGGGTCAAGAGAAAATATAAAATGTCAGGTACATCACAAATGTGAGACGTTACCAAATGTTTTAAAGATAGCCATTTATTTCAGCAAATATTTGAGTTCCTACAAAACGCCAAATGTTGTGCAGTATTGCATATGATCCTAATACAAACCCTATAAGGTAGGAAGTATAGGTATTCTTACCCCGACGCCATAGAATAAAACTGAAACCCAGAGATGTGTGCACATCAAGTTGATGGCAGCGACTAAAGCAAATTCATTCATTCATTCACTCATTCATTATTCAACAAAGACTGCTTGAGCTTTCAAGATACGCTAAACACTATGTAACATGTTAGGGATAAAATACGCAAAAAGACAGAAGCCCTCGTGTCAATTACGGTGCACTTCAAGCGATGGCCACTGGTCAGTCACCACCCAGGTGAACGGCAAATCAGAACATGACTAAGCGCTTAAAAAGCAGAGGTGCACAGTGATGCTAGAACACAGTGTGTGTATGTGAACGGGACTAACGGAGAGAGGCTCTCCTGAAGAACTGACTGACGATTGAGTGATATCTGAAGAATGTGCTGGAGTTGACCAGGTGAGGAGGGAAAGCAGCATATTCCAGGGGGAAGGAGCAGGGCAGGTGTGAGAGGTTAAAAGATGGTTTGGGGCTTCCCTGGTGGCGCAGTGGTTGGGAGTCCGCCTGCCGATGCAGGGGACGCGGGTTCGTGCCCCGGTCCGCGAAGATCCCACGTGCCGCGGAGCGGCTTGGATCCGTGAGCCATGGCCGCTGAGCCTGCGCGTCTGGAGCCTGTGCTCTGCAGCGGGAGAGGCCACAACAGTGAGAGGCCCGTGTACCGCAAAAAAAGGAAAAAAAGATGCTTTGAAGAGACTATGACTCAGAAGCCATACTAAGGAGCTTTGTCTTCTTACTGGGAGTAGTGAAAAGTCATCCTCCAGGAAACCTGGTGAAATTCAACAAGGAAATGTGATCCAACATATACCTATTGTGCCCCAGCTATGGAAAGCGCACTGAAATCTGCACAACTGAATTTTTAAGATAAAATAAGATACACTTTTGAGTATGTTTAATGGGTCTCACTTGGAAGGATAAACTAGTGGGGCCATTGCTCACTTGGCAAACCATTCATTGCTTGCAAAAGGAATGGGCAGGTGGGTTCTCTGTCTTCTGGGCATCCGCCAGGGTCTCCTGAGAAAGGAGTGCTGGTTTGGCTGCCCGTATGTGCACAGACTGGGGCAGCCGCCACGGAGGAAGTGGGCACCAGACAAGGAAAAGGAAGAGGAGGTCCTTTACCCCGAGACCTACTCTGGTCCTCGTGACTGCTCTTCTGTGGCCACCTGCATGACCTTGGCGTCCCCTTGGGGACTGTGACGTGAGGTTTTGGTTTTTCAACAGGATTTGAGGTTTCTCTGGCTGCCAAAGGACACTAAATTTGAGAGGCAAACCTTGCATGGGGCTCCCGGGAGACAAGGGCAGTGCCTGGATTATACCCAGCTCCTTGCCACGATGTGAAGGGTCTTCTCAATTGATAATAATGAAATTTGTAAAGTCAGCGCTAAGTATCACAAGGGCCTTTCTCCAAGAGTATGAGACAACCCTTATGTTTCCTATCAAAAAGGAGAACAAAAATAAGGCTCTACGATTTCTCACATTAGAGCTGGTGTCATATACTTCTCTTTTGCAGTGTTTGGCAACCTTGGTGTATTTGCCTTTTTATTAGTTACATTCTCAAGCCCAGCAAATGTTTCGCTTTACAATGTGTTTTGAATTAGATTCATGAAAGCTATAACAAAAATAACTGGCTGGAATTAAGCTAATAAAGTCCTAAAAGACTAAAGAACTGCTGTTGTTATGAGCATCAAGTAGTTATTTTTTTTCTATCTGAGAATTCTGGTACCTGGATTGAATATACATTTATGCAGAATCATAGACTCTTAAGACTGGAGAGAAGATTAAAAAACTTAACTGGTCCAATATCCCATCTGATGTTCTCTTCCCTTCTACAATGGTCCAACTGAGTGCTTTTATTATCTCTCTGTTGATCAAACACCTACAGTTACTTGTGGCCCATCGACCTCAGTTTGGATACCAACTTTCTCGCTCAATATATTATAATCCAGCCATGTTTTTCTGATTTCTCTCGGTGATTATCATATACCTTGCTGAAAACCAGAGATATTATAACCTCAGCTTTCGCTCTCTAATACTCTGAAACAAGGAAGGCAGAATTCGTTTAACATGACTGATTCTATTGACTTTCAGTTATTTTTAAAAATTTATTTATTTATTTACTTTTGGCCACGTTGGTCTTCATTGCTGTGCACGGGCTTTCTCTAGTTGTGGCGAGCGGTGGCTACTCTTTGTTGCGGTACGTGGCTTCTCATTGCAGTGGCTTCTCTTGTTGCAGAGCACGGGCTCTAGGCACGCGGGCTTCAGTAGTTGTGGCACGCGGGCTCAGTAGTTGTGGCTCGTGGGCTTAGTTGTTCCGCGGCATGTGGGATCTTCCGGGATCAGCGCTCGAACCCATGTCCCCTGCATTGGCAGGTGGATTCTTAACAACTGCGCCACGAGGGAAGTCCCTTGACTTTCAGTTATTATTACTTCATTTTCCAAGTTTTTTTAAATTGGAGTATAGTTGATTTACAATGTTGTGTTAGTTTCAGGTGTACAGCAAAGTGATTCAGTTATACATATACATATATTCGTTCTTTTCAGATTCTTTACCCACATAGGTTATTATAGAATATTGAGTAGAGTTCCCAGTGCTATATACTAGGTCCTTGTTGGTTATCTATTTTACATATAGTAGTGTGTGTATGTTAATCCCAAGCTCCTAATTTATCTCTCCCCTGCCATGTTTCCCCCCAAGTTTCTTTGAAAGAATCTATTTACAAATCTCTTAACATTAAGATAGTCAGCTGAATTTAAACTGCTACCTAGATAGAGGGTAAACATCTTCACATTCAAGTCTTTTAACCTCGCTTATTCAATCAACAAACATTTACTGAGCGCTGCCATGTGTGAAGAACCATATTGGACCTATGGAATGCAGAAACGGGACATTTTTAGCTCTTCAATAACTCACAGGTTAATATGTCACATGAATAAATATTGATAATGACAGTACAGAGATTAGCTCAGGGAGTATTGATTGCGGGTCGGGGACCAAATGAGGGCACAGAACTAAGGCTGGCTGGTGGGGAGGAGGGAGAATCAGAAAAGTCTTCAGAAGAATCTTGGATAATAAGAGGGACTCATTCAGAAGAGGTGAGAGGATGAGAGAAGGGAATTCCCTCCTAGGGTAACAGTTTTTACAAGGCACAATGGCACAAAAAGCATGGTCTGGTTAGAAAATTGCAGGTAGACCCATGGCCTTTAGAGGTCCTTATCTGCTTTTAAAAAAAATAAAAAGACTTCATTTTTTAGAGTGGTTTTAGCTCACGGCAAAATTGAGCAGAAAGTACAGAGAGTCCCCACATACTCCCTGGCCCCACGTGCACAGCCTCCCTCATATCAGCATCCCGCACCAGAGTGGTCCAGAGTGGCAAGTGATGAACCTACACAGACACGTCATCCTCACCCAAAGTTCAGAGTTTACATTATAGTTTGCCCTTGGTGTTGTACCTTCTTCGGGTTTGGACGAATATATAATGATGTGTATTCACTGTCGTGAAAAGCCTCTGTGTTCTGCCTATTCATCCCTCCCTCCCCTGTAGCCCCTGGAAACCACTGATCTTCTTACTGTCTCCATAATTTTGTCTTTTTCCAGGATGTCGTATAGTTGGAGTCCTACAGGATGTAGCCTTTTCAGATTAGCTGCTTTCACTTAGCAATATGCATTTAAACTTTTCATGGTTTGATGGCTCATTTCTTTTTAGCACTGAGTAGTAGTTCATTGTCCAGATGTACCACAATTTATTCGTCCCGTCACCTTCTGAAGGACACCTTGGTTGCTTCCAGGTTTTCAACTCCTTTGGGTAAATACTAAGAAGCACGAGTGCTGAGTCTAATGGTAAGGCTAAGTTTAGTTTCGTGAGAAGCTGCCGAACCGCCTTCCAAAGTGGCTGCACCATTCCGCATTCCCGCCAGGGCCCCTGGTCCTTTATTCACTTCTTCCCCAAACAGCCACTGAGCACGCCATGGTGAATAAAACGGAAGTGGTCCTGCCCTCCTGGAGTTTGCAGTCTCCCCGGGAACTTGCTAGAGATTATCAGAGAAGGTATCCTGAAAGAGGAGTTGCTTCCTGGAGCTGTTTCAGGAAACAGCTGAGAGAGGACTGGAAAAGAGTTCCCTACATTATCCTTTCAGGGAGGGCATCCTGGAAGAACAAAAGGTTCTTCCCATGTCCTGAACTATAAGGGAGGAGAAGAGCTGTCCCCGAGGCACAGCTGGCTTGATGATGGAGAGGGATGTGACAGAATGGCGTTGACCATTGAAGGACGGCGTGTTCCTCCCCATGTGGACTTCAAGCATTTACATTCTTTGTCCCCAGTGTTATCCTGTGATACTAAGGAGCCAGTCCATAGTTGTTTCAAAGGAAATGAACCTCAGGGATCAATTGTCCTGGTGGCTTTCACACATTTTTAACCACTGCAATCTTTCCTCTAGTGACATCTTAGATGAAACCGCAATGTGTACATCAAATAAAGGTGGGTGTATTCATGTTCTATCACTGCTGTAACAAACTGTCACAAACTTAGTGGCTAGAAACAACATAAATGTATTATCTGGAGGTCAGAAGTCGTATGTTGAAGGTGTCAGCAGGGTGTATTCCTCTCGGAAGGCCCTAGGATAGAACCTGTTTCTTTGTCTTTTTCCAATGTCTGGAGGTCACCTACATTCCTTATCTCATGGTGCTTTCCTCCATCTTCAAAGCCAGCAACACTGCATCTTCAAATCTCTCACTCTTCATCTTGCACCACATCTCCTTCTCTCACTGTGGCTCTCCAGCCTCCCTCTTAGAAGGAGCTTTGTCTAAATGTCCATTGACAGATGAATGGATAAAGAAGATGTGGCACGCACGTGCGTGCGCGCGCGCACACACACACACACACACACACACACACACACAATGGAATACTACTCAGCCATTAAAAAGAATGAAATATTGCCATTTGTAGCAACATGGATGGCCCTAGAGATTGTCATACTGAGTGAAGTAAGTCAGACAGAGAAAGACAAATATCTTATCACTTGTATGTGGAATCTAAAAAATGGTACAAATGAATTTATTTACAAAACAGACACAGACTCACAGACATAGGAAACAGATTTATGGTTACCAAAGGGGAAAGGGGAAGAGGGATAACTTAGGAGTTTGAGGTTAGCAGACACAAGCTATTACATATAAAATAGATAAACAACAAGGTCCTACTGTATAGCACAGAGAACTATATTCAATATCTTGTAATAAACTATAATGGAAAAGAATCTGAAAAAGAATACACACACACATATGTATATCTGAATCACTTTGCTGTACACCTGAAACCAACACAACATTGTAAATCAACTGTACTTAAATTTTAAAAAAAATTTTAAAAGAAATAAACCTGCCCCTGTTTGAAGATAATTGATTATCTATATAGAAAATTCAAGGAATTTACAAAAACCACAGCTAATAACTGAGCTTAGCAAAGTTGCAAGGTAAAAGATAAATTTTAGAAGTCAGCTATATACGTAATTTAAATTGTTTGTAATGTATTTTCAGTTACAATTTTCATATATTTATTACAAAACAATTTTGAAAAAAATAAAGTGGGAGGAATCATCAAAAAAAAGAAGGAGCTTTGTGATCCCTGAATGCACCTGGACGATCCAGGATCATTCGCCGTCTCAAGATCAATCACATCTGCAGAGTCCCTTTTGCCATGTAAGGAAACATATTCCTAGGGCCCAGTGATTGAAGGTAGATATCTTTGGGGGGCCATTATTCATCCTACCACAGTGAGACTGTCCTGGTCGGAGCACATGTGGAAGATGGAGAGCCCTAAGATCTAGAAACACTGAAATGCTGCACAGACCACAATTTTAAAGCAACCGATCGGAGCCTTTCCTCAGATCGTGGAGGACGAAACAGAAGTCCAGAGGCAGGAAGTGACTTATTTTAGGACCCACACAATTTTACGAAAGATCTAGGATTAGGACCGACTCCTGGTCCCTTGCCCTTTCCCCTAAACTCACTACTGTAAAAGCTCTTCCCGCGAACGACACCAACAATGATAAAAAAGCAGCAGAGTTCTGGTACAGCACAAGCCATGGTCAGAACTGCCATGGAGTTCTGCAAAATGAAGACATCCGTGAGGTTTCCTTGGGTCCTGGAAAGCTGACATCCTGTTATGAATTGGAAGGCCTTCCACTCTGGAAACATCTTAGTAAAGAAAATCCCGGTTGCTCAATAGCTAACCGCTCATCATAACACGGAAGAAGTCCGTGCTGTCCTAATAGGACCTGAAGACCCCTGGCAGCACCACAGAGACCAGAAGGCCTGCATGTCGTCCAGACCACTTGTCCTCACATTCTTGGCCTCATGAGTAATCCAAATGCTCCCACCACACCCCAATCTCTTTATTTCATGTCATTTATCACTTTTTTCCTTAGTTTCAAATATGAGCCGCAAGTTAAAGGCTTTGCAGAAGACTAGACTCTCTGACATTTAGGGGATCTGGTTATTAAATTGGGAGATTTAAACTGACTGTGATTTGTTCTTAATTTAGAGCAGTGACAGACAAATGCCTGAAATGTGTGTGTGTGTGTGTGTGTGTGTGTGTGTGTGTGCGTGCGTGTGTGTCTGCTGTATTTGTACAGCATCCAGGATCCAGGCACATTTGGGGGAGTAAATAGTTTAAAAATCCAGGCAGCCACAAGTTGAAGGAAGGACCTACACAAGGGAAAGGAAACTAAATGCACATTTGAAATCAATTATACTATGAGTTAAGTGGGGCAGTTGGCCAAAGCAGAGGGGTCCCACCTTTCTGATGCTACCACGCCTGTGGGTTCACTTCTGAGACGCCTGGTAGACTAAAACGTCTTTCAATAATAAATGAGTGGGTCATTTCAATCTGCTAATCTCTGGAAAGACACAGAGTCTGGCTTAGAGGAGACAGATGGATGGGCCACACCCCTTCCCCTTGGGCCCTGGGTCTCTCCTGACCATGCTGGTAATAATCACCTGGCCTTCTCAGTGTGATTCAAATCATTGACCCAACACTCGGTATGTGCCAGGCACCGCTAAGTACTTTTTAAAGGTCTTTTAATCTTCATATTTGAGTTATGTAATATCCTATAGTAAAACTGACTTCACAGATTAAAGCAATCACAGCTCAGAAATGTTAACTGCCTAAGACCCTTGCCAGTGGTATAAGGTGGGATTTTAACATTAGATTTATCTGACTCCTAAATCTATATTCTTCCCCGCACATCATCACGTGTACTAGGTCTTTACCCCTAGGCTAAATGCTGGAGATAAAATATGAATATAGACATAAACTCTGCCCACCGGGAGATCTGTCTGTCTCACGCAGTGAACTATTTAATTAATTTATTTATCTCTGGGACTTCCCTGGTGGTCCAGTGATTGAGACTCCGCACTCCCAGTGCAGGGGGCCTGGGTTCGATCCGTGGTCAGGGAACTAGATCCCACATGCGTGCCGCAACTAAGACGTCCACGTGCTGCAACTAAAGATCCCACACGAGGCAACGAAGATCCCTCGTGCCACAACTAAGACTTGGTGCAGCCAAATAAAGAAAGAAAGGTTAAAAAACCAAAACAAAACTGATTCATCTCCTAATTCAGCTAGTATACAAGGAGTGCATCAGAGGACCCAAACGCGCACTGGATCGAGTCGTTGCCTGTCCATGTGGACCGCCACTGGGAGGAGGGGTCCCAGATAGTCAACGAATGAACAAGTAAACACAGTAAATAGCTGCAGATGCTAATCAGTGTTAGGAAAGACATAATCAGGCTGCCACAGTAGAGAACATCCGTTGACACTGTCCCACAAGGAAACGCATCATTTTGTAAGGTAATGAGCTTCACGCCTCTGGAAGTATTTAATCAGATGGTGGGTGACCCACAGATGATCCTGCCATGATGGGAAGCCACTAAAGGTTGAGGGAAGCAGAAATCCATCAACTTGATTCCTTGTGATGCTCATTTCAACTGGAGGCGGGATGGGACATTCCCCAAAGCTAGAGGAGAGATTCTGGAAGAAAGGATTTGGGTTACTGATTATCATTCACGAAAACCGGGTTGGTGCCAGGAAATTATCAAGTGTAGATTATGGTGATGGAGGGAGAAACAACAGAAGAGAAACTGCTCAAATGAATGGAGATGGGGAGGTAGGAGGACACACCAAAGTCGTCGCAGGAATGGCAGGAAAGGCGGAAAGCTCTGGGTTCAGGCTGAGTTCAGGCTCGACTGAGATCGTTATCGGATCCTAGTCACTCAACTCTGCAGAGCTGGGCCCGCAAGAGAAGGGCAGCTGATGACCGGCTCACACGTTGGGTTCCAATGCCCCTTCAGACCAGACAAATGTCTGGTCTGGGCTGGAAACAGTATAGGCACTTAGGGAGCGCTTCATCTTAAAAGAGGGAACAGTTTTGCTTTTGTCAAACTGGTTAATTTGTCCCAAATGTTAAAACCCTCTCCTTCTCTTGAAGGATCAGCGTTCAAACAGCCAGACCAGGGAGAGTTAAGCCAAACATCTCCTGGGTCTCCCCTCTGCCTCTGGGTCCCACCAGCATGTTCCCATTGAGGAGAGATGAAGGGTTTTTCACTTGCGGGAGGAAGAAAAGTTTCGGGGTGAGCTGGGTCCAAATGGCAGTATTCTATAGAACATCAGGTGTCAACAGTTATCTGTCTGGTTCAGCTGAGACATTTCAGTGTTCCCACCCCAGTACTAACATCCTTGGTTTCAGGCCTGAAGTTAAGAATTCTCAGATTTTTGAAAACCCCTTTCTGCAAAAAGGAGGAAAAGGAGAAGTGTGTATTTCAAATGTTTAAACTCTGGCAAAATTCCAAGACTTATTAAAGCACACACACGCACTCACACACGCATGCACGCGCACACAGACACAACACAGAGCCAAGAATTTTTGCTACACTCTTGATGTGCGTTTTCTCATGTAATCCCTACAACAACCCAGTGGGGTAGGGACTTAAGAGTATTATCCTCCCTTCATTTTATAGCTAAGAGAACCGAGGCTTCGGGAGATTAAACACATTGCTCTAAGTTCACGCAGATGGTAAGCGGTAGGGCCAGGATTTGACCGGTTCTACCTCCCTCTAGGGGAGCGGTTCTCAACCAGGGCCAATCCTGCCCCACCTCCCCAGGGGACATTTGGCAACGTCTGGAGATATTTTGGGGGGCGGATGCTGCTTTCATCTAGTGGGTTAAGGCCAGGGATGCTGCTAAACATCCTACCAGGCTCAAGACAGCCCCCGACAACAAAGAATCATCCAGCCCTAAATATCAACAGGGCTGAGGCTGAGAAATCCTGGTTTAGAGGCTGTGCTGTGAAATATTACATTCCATCTGGCTTTTCTGTTTTCCTATCAATCTTTTCCTTTTAGCACAAATCCCTCTAGGATTTATTCCAATCCCACTGGACCACACATGGCTGTATGAAGCCACCTCCAAGCCTTCTTGCCATGAGATGAGAAACGTCACAGTATCACGGTATCCTGGCATGGACTTCTCTCTCGTATGTTTAGAACTGTGAGATGCCTCCTGCCTCAGGGAAAGCAGCCTCAGGTCCGCATTTTCTCTTCCTATCCTAACAGTAACCGTGTGAAGTGAGAAAGTACCCATTTAACAGTGGAGGCGCTGACTTGCTTAAGGTCAAGCGGCTAGAAATTCCCAGAACTGAAAGCACACAAGCCCCCCAATTCCCCCACCTGCATCCTTCCCTACGGTGGAGGCTCTCAGGCTTTAATAAGTTTTGCATCAATTGCAGGGCTGGCTTTTGAAGCTCCAGCCCCACCCCCAGAGCTCTGATTCAGGAAGTCCAGATTGGGGGTCCAGGAACAGGCATTTCTAACAAGCTCCCCACGGGGTTTTGATGCAATGGTCGCATGGACCAAATTTTGAGGAATGCTGCTCTCTAGAATACTGGATATGAAGTGCATTTAATTGCAAAAATAAGAGCAAAGATATTGATTTTGTTTATTTTATAGTAAAAGTAATAAATGGGATGCAGATGAGCGCATGTGTACCCGGAGAGGGGACAGGCAGCCTCCGGGGGTCTCAAGAGTACTGACAAAAGTGTTGCCTCGAGCACCACAGGATTTGAGTTTTCCAACCCAATTTTGCCACATAGAGCTTTCTGATCCTCGGCTTTCTCCTGGTCTCTCAAGCCTTTATTCTGTCATCATTTACTATTTGTCAATAAAGCAGAACTAAAATTAATTATGTGCTTTTTAGAATGGTATTGGCATTAGACATTTACATACGGGACACACTTAATTCAGTTACGAAGATCCACTAAGCTCTACTCAATAAATGCTTTTGGTTGTTGCTGTTTTCAGGAAGTGTGTGAATCGAGTCAGTTCAGCTTAAGTCTGTGCGACACCAAGCACATGGCGTTTCCCCTTTGGCAGAGCAAAGAGCACCCATAATCCAACAGCAGCTCGACGAGATGAAGCACCATCCCCCCACCACGCATTCCCCCTGCCCACTGAACCAGAATAAGCAGCATCGCCAAAGCATCTGAAATATTTTTAAGTTTATAAACATGCCTAAAGCAAAAGCACGTCTTTCCGGGTCTGATGAGAGCGCGCCAGCTGCCCCTTTCTCTCTCTTTCTTTTTATCTGATTGGGCTGCAAGCGAGGCTTTCATGAATGAACTGGAAGAGAGATGTCAAAACGCGGTCTGATGATCGCAATCAGAGTTTTCCTCTGTAATGGTGTGATTATGTCTGCCTTGCAAACCCCACCCACGTCAAGGCGGTCAGCTCCATCAGAGGAAGAGTGGGAGCTTCTCCAAGTCCCATCACAAACCACGCGGAGGTCAGGCAGGGGCGCAGGGATGCAGGGATGCACGAGGTCTGGTTCCTGATTCAGGACAGCACGGGGCAGGGCGGCCAGACAGGCAGCCATGTTCATTCCATCAACACCTATCCACTGAGCTATCACCCTGTACGAGGCACACACAACGCGCAGCACGTAATAGCGATGGTGCAGACGTGAGCCCCGTCCTCAAGATGCTCAGAGCCTGGTTCGGTGTCCAAATCGCTAGGAGGGGACATTCAACAGCCAGTGCAACTCACCACTGCCAAAGTTATGAATGACAAGAAAGGGCTGAGAAAATGTCAGAGACATAAGGAGGCCAGAGAGCCATGAGGACTTAATGCAATATGGTGCCCTGGATTGGATCCCGGAACAGAACAAGGACATTCGTGGAAAAACCGGTGAAATCCAAGGCTGGAATTTAGTGAACAGTAAGGTCAATGTCAGTTTCTTAGTTGTGACACACGCGCTGCAGTGGGTGTTTTAACTTGCAGGAACTAATGGAGAAGAAAAATGTTAACAGTGGGGGGGGCAGTAGCGTGGTGTATAAGGGAAACCTCTTACTATCTTTAAGACTTTTCTGAAAATCTAAAACTATATCAAAATAAAAAGTATGTTTTTTAAAACACTGGGGAAGTTCTGATACAAATGCCTACCTCTTGGTTCTCATCCCAAAAATTCTGCAGTAAGTCTTTCTTAGATTGGAAGCAACAAAACCTGACTCTGGTAGCTGTCCTTTCTGAGGCTGGGATGTCCAGCTGTGCTTCTATTAGATGAGATAACAGAGGTTGTCCTGACATGAGATATTATAAATTCTTTCCATATTTTCCTTTTAAAATGGAATTTAGACAAAAAGCAGTGGGCATTTTAGGAACAAATGGATGAAACTTCAGGGAATTTTTTCTGTCCTTTTGTTGCCTGATATTCAGAATGCCAGAGAGAGAATGACATGTGTCACTTTCTTGTCCCTCGATGAGACATGGCAAAGCATCTTCCATGATTACCGGGCCAAGACTGAATGCAAACTGGGGAGGAGAAACGTCCCACGGGGAAATTAGGATGCTGTTTCTGGAAACATTGGGAATAAATGCTGGGCAGCGCAAAGAACAGGTAACCACACCTGCAGGGAGGCTGAGGAACATGCATTGTAACAGGAACCCTCCCCTGCCCCTGAGGGATTCTTTGGCAAAGGACTGAAGGCTCTCACCCGAGAATTGCTGGTCTAGTGGGGCAGAGAAACCCCAGACATGATACAAAGCAGATGCTATTTGTCGTCTAAGGAAAGCAGAAAATGTAATAGGAGCCTAGAGGGAGACAGAGAAAGACTGATCTTGACCACAGAGATGAGAGCAGGCACTATGGAAAAAGTGGCAGTGCGTTGGGTCCTGAAATATGGCTGAGATCTCAGAAGGCGGGGGGACTCACGGTGTGAGGGGTTCCTTATTCATATTTTCCCTTCGAAATAAAACAATCAGAGCAAAGGAGAAAAGGAGCAGTTGTGGTCCAGGGTGGCTAGACCCTGGGGAGCGTGGGGGGACGCAGCCAGAGATGGGGTAGAGAACAGCCCATTCCAGGGGGAGCAAGGTGCTGCCCTGCTCCTGGGACCTCCTGCCCACAGAGCAATTCACATGGGCCTCCCTACACCCAGATCCTTCTGGTTCTTGCTTGTGCCTAGGTAGACTACCAACTCCCTGAGGATCTGAGAGGAAGAAACTGAATGCAGGAAGACAAAGAAGGAGGATGGTGGGATATGACTTAGGACCTGAACTATAGTCAGTTGCCCTGGGAACCAAAGGATGGCAGGAGATTTGGCAGAATAAAGATGGCAAGAATTGGATGGATGTGAGAAATTATGGAGATACCATTTCTGACTTCCACTCGGGGGATCAGAGGTGAATGGGTGTGCTTTGCTACGGAGACGCACACAGGCGTGGGGTCCGGGAGCCCCGTTGAACAAGGAGGGGCCGCTCACCTCCATGCTTTGGGCAATGTCATCAGGGTGGAACGCCAGAAGAGCTGTCCAGATGAACCCAAAGAGACAAGGTCCTTCTGCTGAGACAATGGTGCTGAGTTTCAGGTCTGAAGAGTAAAGGAGATGCAGAGCTCAAGGGCTGATCAGTGAGGTCTATTGTCAGGACGATCAGGCTGTGCTGTCGGAATAAGGTTGAGGAAAGAGGGCAAGAAACGAAATGTGAGTAGCAAGCGAGCCTGTAGCTCCATGTTATGTGCCTGACCTTCCTGATGGGTGTGCCAACACATTTTACAGATAGGAAAACTGAGGCCCAGATAGAGACCCTGGTCCAGGGTCAAGAGATATTTATCAAGTGCCTCTGTTAGGAACTGAAGATACAAAACCCCTGCTCTTGAAGGGCATAGATTCAAGTAGGGAATCAGACACTAAATAAACGAATATATAATATATGCCAGGCTATTTCTAGAAGAACAATGGAATAAATGCTGGGCAGCAGCAGGGTAAGGAGATGGGTAGGCAGGCAGAGAGATTTGCTGTCACCCTGAATTTCTTCCTTTTGATTCAGGATATCGAACTTTGTAAAATATAAGAGAAGGATAATTAGATTACTTAGAAGACAAATTGTGAATTAACCAAGTAGAGTTTGGACCACAAGGGGATCATTTTATGATGAGTGAGAAGCGTCGAGAGCAGCCTGGGATGGTCAACTAGAATCAGAAAGACCCAGGGTTGAATCTCATCAGCTCTACTGTGTGACCCTGTGCAAGTTACTTAACCTCTCTGATTCCCTTTGAATCTTATCTGTAGAGTAGATGCAGGGATACTTCTTCAAACGTTTGTGTTGAGGATTAGGAATAACGTACGTAAAGTGTTAGTAAACATATTCCTGTAGGGCACACAAATCGTCAAAGAAAAGTAGAAACTTCTGTTTCCTCTCCCGGGAAGTGAGTCTGAAAACCCAGCCAGTACTGTCTACTCTCTTTCTCTTGACAATTTAAATTGAATTAAATGGATGGAGATGATTTAATGTAAACAGTGTAACTCAGAAGAAGCTGTGTATCACTTCCTGCTGTCTCATCCCATAAAAGGCCCTGGTTTCTGTAGCTGCTAAGATCTGACTGTCCCATTCTTCCTTCAATCCAATGAGCCAGTCCACATGCTTCTGGTAAATTCCCTTTTTGCTCATTACCCGGAGAAGTTGCTTCTAAAAAACACTTTACTGATTCAGTTACTATTACGAACGCTATGAGGAGTGTTTGTATCCCTAATATGGAATATTTTAATCACCACACAGCATTATTACGCTGAATATTAGTGTCAGCATCTTTCTCAAAAGTAAAAATCTTGGGCTTCCCTGGTGGCGCAGTGGTTGAGAGTCCGCCTGCCGATGCAGGGGACGCGGGTTCGTGCCCCGGTCCGGGAAGATCCCACATGCCGCGGAGCGGCTGGGCCCGTGAGCCATGGCCGCTGAGCCTGCGTGTCCGGAGCCTGTGCTCCGCAATGGGAGAGGCCACAACGGTGAGAGGCCCGCGTACCGCAAAAAAAAAAAAAAAACAAAAACAAAAAGTAAAAAACTGGGTCTTAGGTTCAGGGATGAAGGAAAGACATTGGGACTCTACACATATTAATAGATACTAGATTGCTCCTCTCCCACCCTCCCCCGTCCCCCATCCTTGATAGTTGAGGAAATGCCATACGCTTTGTCTAAAATGCAAAGGACATTTTATCAAGATCTTGGCCTTGAGAGCAAAGGCTGAAGCTTCCACAGCTTTCCTGCACACCGCAGTGGATGCTGAAAACAATCCTGGATTTGAGCGCCCATCTCAGAAGTGTGGAGCTCAGAGGGGCAGAAGTGGGAACTCAAACCCCAGAGACGCAAGGGTGCTAAGACTGGAAGGGCCCTTGTAGATCCATCAAATATCCTGTGTTTCTTAGACAGGAGTAGACATGTGTGTCCATCCCACTCCAAAATCTGATTCTATTTTATCCAACTGCTGTGCCAATTTGACTCGGAAACTGTTCTGTTAGATGAGAATCAACACAAACTTCCATGGATGTTTGTGGTCTCTTGCTAATCCTTAAGAAATTTCTCTCTTTAGCTCAGTTGGCTCGAGCTCTGTCTCTAGCTGTTCAGAGTGGATGCCAACCCGTTTTACAAATGGAAAGACTGAGGCCCAAATGGAGACCCTGGTCCAGGGTCACACAGAGAACAAGGATCAGGGCCGATCTTAGAACCAGGCCTCCTACTTTTCCAGCCCAATTAGGAAGATTGGGAGTTAAAGGGAGAAGAAAACATTGTGGTGGCTTTTGTTTGCTTTTGTTTTAAATCAAGTGTGAGTTTTTTTTTTCTGGGGATACTCTTGGTTTTTTGATCTGCAATTCGGAGGAGGTAGACTCATCCTGTGAGCTGTGCTTTTCTCCACCTTGTGGTTCTCCATTCCCATCCCTGCCCATGGCTGAGGAAGGGCACACAGGGCTGGTCTCACAATGCAAACTAAACCTACTATTTATTTGTGAACGCCTGCTGGGTTGCCAGGCAAAGTTGGAGCTTCTTGAACGGGCTTTGGTAGAAGAAATCTGAATCATCAAAAATAATTCTAAATAAGATCTGTATCTATTGGAGGCCTGAGATGATAGCTCCTTATATGTCCTACAAAGGTGCCTTTCACACAGCTTCCTCCCACCTGAATCCCCAACTAGTTAAAATCCTAGCCATTCTTTTTCTTTTCATTATTAAATATTGACGATAACGCTTGGAGGCATGTGCGTTTTGTTTAAATAATTTTCTTTAAATAATATTTAAGAGAAATTAATTTTCTTTAAATAATATTTAAGAGAAATAATATTCCTTTTAAGTAATTTTGATCATATGTATATTTAAACATTTTCTCCTAAATTTTCTATTTACCATTTCCTGAGAAATTTATGTTATTATGAACCCTTCACAGATGTCATTTAGGAAAGCTGCATAACTTTGATCCAGTAACAGTTCCATAACCATCCCCTGGTTGTGCGTAATTGAGACCATTTTTGCTTTTTTTTGGCTGATAATTTAATTAATAAATATGAGCATCTTTTTTTCCCTAGCCCTTCAAATAGATCACAAAAATGGAATAGCTGACATGCCAGACTCCCTGTAGGGTGTGAATGTGGCCATTTTAGTTTCTTCTTCCCAGCCGTGGAGAATTTCATTGAAGGAAAAAAAATGACTCACCAATTGATCGATAAAGTCTACCTGTTCACCGATCTTCTGTTTACTCCCGAAGCCGACCTTTTGTCCATGTTCTCCAACCAGTTACATTCCTTCTTTGGTAAACACTTTTGTATTCCACTGTCCTTCTATTTCCCAAGGCCCTTCGTACATCCTACTTCTCCCATTAGGGGCTTTCAACGTCTCTGCAGCACACAGGAATCGTCCTCCTGTTCTACAGTTCTGAGTGCCAAGAGCACAATCAAATTGCAGTAATTACACGTGACTGTAAAGAAAGCACTTGGGTAGAAGTATGATCTCTCCAAAGGGAGAATGAGTACAGCTTCGCTGCCCGGACACGGTGCATACTTGGTCAATGTTGACGGGAGGGAGTAGGAGGGGCAGAGAGGTAAGGCAGGCCGACATCTTTCTGTCATCACCTGGCCTCCAGGAGGTTGGGGATCACAGCAGAGGAGAGATACCAGGAGATCTGGGTCTGCAATCTGAACGTACCTGCACTCCGCTTTCACCAAACTCACAGGCTATCATGGCATCAACACTGCTTCCCTACGAACTACAGATGGAACCTGGCCGACTTCTAACACACTGAAGGCTTTGCAGAGACAGGGCTAAGTCATTAATGAAAACCTACAAGGTACTCTTCAGATGAGCCAACTTTTAAACAACGCCGGATTTCCAACATAAAGGCCAATCCCATGGCAAACCACAGTTAAGGAAATATCTCACTTGAAAACGAAAAGCCTATAAACAGACTCTTCTAGCTGCTCATTGTTTCTAGTGACCCTTTTCATTGTCAGTTATGTAAGAAGTTTAATTCCATCTTTTTTACAGTATCTCACCTATAAGGAAAGGGTATTCATGCTTCTGAATTATGTTAATTATGCTGAGCTATTGCCAGATCTAGATGTGGGAAGAGGAATCACTCCAGCCTATTTTTTTTTAATTAACCTCTTGTCCCCTAGGCTTATCCCATCCCAGAAAATGAAAGCCATATATTTTAGAATCTGTATGCCAAATTCTATGCGTAATTCGGTGGAAAATCCCTACCAATAAAGGGGGAAGCTATAAGATGACCAGCAGTTCCCTGGGTCCCTGGAAACCTTAGATGACATTTTGCAAACTTCCCAACTTTTTCTTTAAACCCCACTTGAATCTCAAACCTCAGAGTGTGTCTCACTGCTGCCTGAAACTACACCACCGATCCAGCGTTGCTGATTATCACAGGACCAGGGGCGAAGGCCAGGATGAGCATCTGTTTGCTTTCTGAACAGTTAGGTATAGTAAGGAATCTGAAACTTATGTGTTTAGTTAGTAAGGAATCTGTAACTTACGTATATTAAGGAACCTGAACCTCCACTCCAAAGACCAATGGATCGAGAAAGTGAGTGAGTGAGTGAGTGTGTGTGTGTGTGTGTGTGTGTGTGTGTTGGAGGAGAGGGAAATTGAGGACAGCAGCTCTGACTTAGTTGGTCTAATGCCAAACACAGCAAGAGAGGCAATCGCGAGTCCATCATCTATTTTAATGCTATGACATAATTTGCTATTATGTGCCCAGTCCTATGCGAGGTATTGTTTTGTTTTTTTAAGATGCAGGTATGTGATTTGTCCTTATATAAGGTAAGTATGTTGGAGCATATATGTGGGATGTGTGTGTAAAGGTTAACATTCATTAAACACTACTCGGTGTCCTAAAATTACACACTATTAACATTTCTTCTTTAGAACCTTATGCATTACGTGTTACCCTCCTCTGTGAAATGGAAATAATGATAGCCACATCTAAAAGTTAGACAACTTTCCTAAGTAGTGGGAAAGCTAGGATGTGAACACAGCTTTTCCCACTGCATCAGGATCCATGAGGCCACACCCGCCATCCAATATGAATAATGACCCCTGTCGTGTGTAGACTGCTTAAGGGTTTATGACATGCTTTCCTACACGTTGTCTCCTACAGTCTTCTCAGCAAAATTGTGACCTTATCACCCTGTTTTAGAGAGGAAGAGATGGAGGCTTGGAGACATGATACTTTATTTAGGAAGATAACTATGGGTAACACAGAAACACACTGAGCAAAACAGGAATCCCTAAGTATGGAAATTGAATCAAGTCATTCTTCTGCTTAACACCTGTGGTCCTCAGGATGCCAACTCAGCGCCTCAAGGTGCAGCCAAGGCTCTGATGACCCAGCCTCAGTGCCTCCTCCTACGTCCTCTCAGCCTCCAACCTCCACATTCCGGCCACAACGAACTCTCTTCAGCTCCTCTCTACCACCATAGTGTCTCTAAGCACTGGGCCCCCCTGCATGTTCTTTTCTCTCTCTGGAACTTTCCAATTCCTACCACACCTCTTCCCATTTCCATCTGGTTAACCTCCACACCCTTCTGCTCTCTCAATTTACATGTCACTTCCTCAGGGATGCCTTCCCTGAATCCCGCAGGTATGTCCGAGACGCCCCTCCCGTGTGCTTCCCCAGCCCAATTCCTCCCCAACACAGCACTTTGTGTGCGATATCGTGATGGACTATTTATTTCGCCATATCCCAATCATAACTCCATAATCTTCAGGAAGGTGGGGTCTGCAACACCCGAACAGCCCTACAGGACTGACCCACTATGAATGTATCCCAATGCTTTGACCACTCTTAGAGTTTCTACCCCTTTCTCAGGTAGCGAGATGTAAAGAAGGCCTGAGAAAGTTAAGGGGGACTCTTTGGGTGAGGTCAGGCTAGACTCTGATCTTAAATGGTGGGCTGAACTTGCAGAGGGAAGAGAAGAGGAAAGGACATCCTCCATGTGGGAAACAGCATCCGGTCTATTGAGCGTGACATTTCCATGGAACAGGGACGAGCTTGGTCAGGCTCAGGAAGAAGCTCAGGTCCTCCTTGTGTTACAGCCCATGCTCTTTCCACAGAGAGTCCCACATAATAACGTACGTTAATCTTGTATCCTGCGACCTTGCTGAATTTGTTTATCAGTTCTAGTAGTTTTTGTGTGGAGCCTTTAGGATTTCATATATACATATATATATATATATAAACCCACACAGCTCACCCTTCCCCCTCCCTTTATCCTCAAGTCCATTCTCTACATCTGCCTCTTCATTCCTGTCTTGCCCCTAGGTTCTTCAGAACATTTTTTTGTTGATTCCATATATATGTGTCAGCATACGGTATTCGTTTCTCTCTAACTTACTTCACTCTGTATCAGTCTCTAGGTCCATCCACCTCACTACAAATAACTCAATTTCGTTTCTTTTTATGCCTGGGTAACATTCCATAATTCATTGATTAGCTCTAGTAGTTTTCTGGTAGCATCTTTAGGATTCTCTATGTATAGTATCATGTCATCTGCAAACAGTGACAGTTTTACTTCTTCTTTTCCAATTTGGATTCCTTTTATTTCTTTTTCTTCTCTGATTACTATGGCTAAAAATTCCAAAACTATGTTGAATAATGGTGGTGAGAGTGGGCAACCTTGTCTTGCTCTGATCTTAGTGGAAATGGTTTCAGTTTTTCACCATTGAGAATGATGTCAGCTGTGGGTTTGCCATATATGGCCTTTACTGTGTTGAGGTAAGGTCCCTCTATGCCCACTTTCTGGAGGGTTTTTATCATAAATGAGTGTTGAATTTTGTTGAAAGCTTTTTCTGCATCTGTTGAGATGATCATATGGTTTTTCTCCTTCAATTTGTTAATATGGTTTATCACATTGATTGATTTGCATATATTGAAGAATCCTTGCATTCCTGGGAAAAACCCCACTTGATCATGGTGGATAATCCTTTTAATGTGCTGTTGGATTGTGTTTGCTAGTATTTTGTTGAGGATTTTTGCGTGTATGTTCATCAGTGATATTGGCCTGTAGTTTTCTTTTTTTGGTGACATCTTTGTCTGTTTTGGGGTCCTTTTATTTCTGATTCTTGTCTTATTGCTGTGGCTAGGACTTCCAATACTGTGTTGAATAAAAGAGGTGATAGTGGGCATCCTTGTTTTCTTTCAGATTTTAGCGAGAAGGCTTTCAGCTTTTCAAGTCCCACATAATATGAACACTGGGTCCCTCAAGTGGAAAGAATGGAGCAGGATACTTAACATTCCACTTCTGAGAAATCAAGGGCACATCATCATCACAGCACAGATGCAATGGAAGGATCATGAGCAGGACTCTCTGGGTATGATGAAATCTGCGCTTTTGGAGTACTCCTCTGAATCCATGGTGAAGGAAACAAAAGGAGGGGAAGTGGGTGGCAACCTGGGAAAACATAATAAGCTATCTTGCAGTGCTCCAGGAGAGAGAATGAAAGGGAAGAGATGGTTAAAGAGGTATTTAGAAAGTGTTGGAGAGGAGGGGTAGGAAGAGCAAGGCTGATCAGTAATTCAGATCATTCTTCTCTGAACAAACAGCCCTGGGAAGACATATGCTGGTAAATCTTTAATAACTGGCTCTTGATGGAGGAGCTCTGGCTTGTATGGCCATGGTGTAAATACTCCCACTATGTCCACTTCCCATGGTGTAAACACTCTCAGCATGGCTGATTTCAAGCTATCAGCATAACTTCTGTGAACTCAGAGCTGGGAGGAGTTGAGTACAGTCAGCTCTCGTGAGCCAGCAGGAGCCACTGCCAGTACATCACTGGCCCTGAGACACAGAGGGTCCAAGATGAGAGCAAAGTAAAAATGCCCCAGTGCCCAGGGGAGCCCTGCTCTACTTGGATGCTCAGCAGTTATTATAGGTCCACAGTAAGTGACTGAGGATGCTAGTCTGGAGAATGAATCATAAACATAGCAGCTTCCACTTAACAAGTGACGTCTGAGAGCAGGCACCACGCTGAGCAGTACTAACACACAATCTCATTTCATCCTCAAAACCACTCTGGGGAGTAGGTGTTCATTTTCCACAGATGAGAAAACGGAGGCATAGAGAGGTTAACTTATTTGTTCAAAGTCACAAAGCAAGTAGGTAAAAGGAGAAGAGATTTAAACATACGTTTGTCCAACACCAGAACCCAGGTTCTACTTCTCCTCAATGTCTCTTCCTACCAAATCAGAGTGGGAAGAGCTGTAAGAGACTCACCTTAATGAGGGAAGTGGGGGGAAGAAATTAAAGACTGATGCCCACAGCATAAACCTAACCCACATACACCGTGCATGCTGAAAGCCCATAACTCCTGGCAAGCAGCAACACTACAGACCCCACCTCCAGCCCCACACCAGATTCCTGATGTGATTTTCTTACAACCTTCTCCCTAGATTCCTGAAAGGGAAGAAAATAATAAAGCAATAGGAAAATGAGTTATATCTATTTCACAATAAATTAACAGCATTCCTCTGAATCTGTACACTGGACACATATCTGAAACAGAAATACAGCCCTTGGCCCCAATTTCCCACTTCTCAGTCCTGTATGACTTATCGCCCAGTCACTTAATATCACCCAAACTGAATGTTCCTGATCCTAGCAGCCCGAGGGGAGAATAAAGTTTCACGTTTAATATGAGCCGTACCACCATTCTCAACAGGCACACACACCACGATGAGATGACGTTTAGATGGATGATGTATTTGCAGAGCCAACAGAACACGCCTTGCTCATACTCTTGTGTTTTTTAGTAAAGATGCAGAAATCAGTTAAGCTCACTGGTTGAGACCAACATTTTCAGCGTCACTCAGACTAGGATTTGAGATGTCATTTTAGAGGGAAAAGCTTGCTGTTGGGAAATACATAGGAAGCCAGAAGGAGGGGCAAACAGTTCAAGACAATGGGGATTCACCATCACAATGCAGCGTCCGCCTTGGGTGGGGTGGTAGCCAGACTCCTAGATGGCCCCCAAGACCCTCACTTCCTAGCTGGTGTTCATGCCTTTGTGTAGTTCCCTCTGATCATGAACAGGGCAGAAATGATGGTATGTGCCTTCCGAGGTGAGGTTATAAAAAGCACAGCAGCTTCTCCCTTGCCCTCTCTTAGATCACTCCTTCTGGAGGAAGCAATGACCCCTCCATGGAAACACAGCATCCCAGTGGAGAGGTCCACACATGGCGAGGAAATGAAACCTCTGGGCAACAGCCAGCACTGACCTGCCAGGGATGAGTGTACAATCTTGGAAACAGACCTCCAGCCCCAGTCACCCCTTTGGATGACGACAGCCCCAGCAGATGTCTTGAATGCAACTTCACAAGAGATTCTGAGCTGCTCCCAAATTCCTGACTCACAAAAACTGTGGGAGATGATACAGGTCTATTGTTGTTTTAATCTGCTAAATTTGAGAGTAACTTGTTACCCAGAATACAAAATCAATACAGATGGTGACGGAGGCTGGGTCCCCTGTAAGCAGACCCTTAGGCTGGGATTTGAGTGCACATCACTTACTGAGGGAGTTCACTTCAGGAGAAACCTGTAAGGAGGGGGTAAGACAGGAAAGGAAGGAGAAAGGGCTGAACAAGGAGTGGTCTTGGGTATGTTTCAGCCTCTGCTTGGTCCAGGGAGGCTCCAGAGGATAAATGGCACCACTGGGTTGTCTTCCTTGAAACAAGAGGATCAGGCTGTGGTCCCCATACCTCCACCAGCCAATGGCTGTGGGCTCTCTGTTGGGGCATAACTTCCTAAGGCAGCTCTTACCAGTGGGAAGAAATTCTCCATTCATTGAAAAGCGGTATATGAGAGCCAACTCTCCCCAAGCTGGGAGAAGGGTCCCCCTGTTTGATAAAAGGCCTCTGGGCTGGGCTCCACAGCCCTGCTGCCAATGGGAAACCTTGAGTGACTTCTCTCTCCTATGGGGCTCCCCCTTTTACTTCCCAACAGGCTGGACCTGCAGGATTTCACCTCTCAAGCCGCTGTCCCTCTTCAGTGCTTATTCTTATCTAGCAGGTTCTTTTACCCACTTGGAAGCAGAGATGGGTTAAGATTCCTGTGGGTTCCAGGGGGAATGAGTATATGTTTATGTCCCGGAAAGAGAAAATAAAAGAGTGGAGAGAAGAGGCATTGTGATTCTGTGCAGAGCCTTCACGCAGGTTAACAATTCTAAGTCCAAGCATCCCTGATACCCTACAAGCTGAGAAACTGCCATCCTCAGAATGGCCCCAAGGCTTTATGCTTCCCCTCCACCCCGCCCCAGTGAGACCACCATGTCGAAAGCTGTGACAATACTTCCCGACTCCCTTCTCTGCTCCGGTGTTTTTCCTTAGCACTTAAAAACATCAAATACATGAAACAGTTGAACGATTCATCTTGTGTATTGTTTGTCTCCCCCACTGAGCTCTACAGAGGTGGGATTTTTTTTGTCTTTTTTGTTCCCTGTTCTATTCCTAGCACTTGAAATAGGTTGGCACACAATATATGCTCTCTCAATATTTACTGAATTAACACATAAGCAAATGGTTGCTTCACATTTGCATGCAAACACAGATTCTGCTATTTACTGGCAGCGTGAGTCCCCCAACCCGAGAGCTCTCTGCCTAGAATCTGGCATGCCTTCAGGGGCCTCAGGGAACTCAAATGGTAAAGGGTTACCTTTCTCTTTATTTCCTCTACTTGTCCCTTTTCAGAAGCAACAGCTTATCTCTTCCTGAGAAAGGAAAAGTATCTCTGTTCAAAATATGGTTTCGAAAACAAACTTGTGGTTGCCCGGGGGCGGCGGGGGGGCGGGGAAGGGATGGACTGGAAGTTTGGGGTTAGTAGATGCAAATTATTACGTTTAGAATGGATAAACTACAAGGCCCTACGGTATAGCACAGGGAACTATATCCTATTTCCTGGGATAAACCATAATGGAAAAGACTATTAAAAAAGAATGTAGAAGAAATCAAAGAGGAAATTTAAAAATACCTAGAAACAAATGACAATGGAGACACGATGACCCAAAACCTATGGGATGCAGCAAAAGCAGTTCTAAGAGGGAAGTTTATAGCAATACAATCCTACCTTAAGAAATAGGAAACATCTCAAATAAACAACCTAAACTTGCACCTCAAGCAATTAGAGAAAGAAGAACAAAAAAAACCCCAAAGTTACCAGAAGGATAGATTCAGAATGGCCATCATCAAAAAATCTAGAAACAATAAATGCAGGAGAGGGTGTGGAAAAAAGGGAACCCTCTTGCAGTGCTGGTGGGAATAGAACTGCAAATAGAACTACCATATGACCCAGCAATCCCACTACTGGGCATATACCCTGAGAAAACCATAATATCCAACGTAAACTAGATAGCTAGTGGGAAGCAGCCGCATAGCACAGGGAGATGAGCTCGGTGCTTTGTGACCGCCTGGAGGGGTGGGATAAGGAGGGTGGGAGGGAGGGAGACGCAAGACGGAAGAGATATGGGAACATATGTATATGTATAACTGATTTACTTTGTTATAAAGCAGAAACTAACACACAATTGTAAAGCAATTATACTCCAATAAAGCTGTAAAAAAAAAAAAGAATGTAAATATGTGTATAACTGAGTCACACTGTTGTACAGCAGGAATTAGCACAACATTGTAAATCAACTACACTTCAATTAAAAAAAAAGATGATTTGCAATCAGGGAGCCTGCAAAAACAGCCGTGCTGAGTATTTCTGGGGGAACCCAGTGGAACGTGCAATGCCCGGCTGCCTCCAGGCTGTCCCCAGCGCTAATGAATTATGTCCATCTTCACCATCAACTGGGGTCACAAGTAAGAGTATTGTTCTTGGACAGGAACACGGGTCCTCGAGAAACTCACGCTTGGGGTGACCTCACTCGGAGGTCAGACTGTCTGTGTCTCTCCGGGGCAGACACAAGGAGAGTTTGAATTACAGCCTCAGGAAGCTCCCTCCTCTGTGCGCTTAGATTTGGACTTCCCCTAAGTCCCCACAGGAAAAGTGGGCAAAGTAAGGTGTCAGTGAAAGAACTCAGGTCCAGAAAATGTTACAGGAGTCAACATCCATCAGGGTTTAAATTAAAAAGCGTGCATGCATGATTGTGTGTGTGTTGGAGGGTGGGGGGAGATGGCAGGAAACATGAGAAAAGAGACAGCAAAATTCCTTAAATAAGGCTTGAATCTCTAACTTAAAAGGTCTTTTGAGCCTGCCTATAGAGGAAGAGAATGGACCTCATCATTACCCGCTGTGCTTGTGACGCACTGCAACTGCCAGTCCCCTGAAAACACTGCTGACAAATCCTAATTTCCCAGATTCTGTTTTTAAAAAGGCAATGACTTTTCTATGTATGGTAATCCCATAATTTTGTAAACAGCTACCATACCAAATTGTTTTAAATTTGTAATAGCTTCTTATGTATGTTCTGGTTTTCCCCACAAAATCGTTTTTTGTGTGTGTGCAAATAATAATGATTTTATACCCACTTTTAAAAAAAATGCAATGAAAATAGTTTCCGTTTGTTGAGGACCCATTTTGTGTTAGGATCTGAGCTCTTTTACACCTTTCTCATCTTGACCGCAATGCTATGATATTTATGAGTAAAAGAAAGCCATCAAAGCTCAGAGACCTCAGCTGACTCTCCAGAAAGGGCAAGATCAAGACTCAGGTTGAAGTCTGCCCAACTCCAGTGGCTGTAGTGTCTGCCTCTGTTCAGCTGAGGGATGGCAGGAAAGCTTAGCCATTCCTGCCGACCTGTTTATTTCCCTTTTCTTTATGTCCATTCCCTTCTGTCCCCTGCTTGCCTCTATACTTGAGGAAACTACATTTCCCATGTTCCATTGCCTTTGGACTCCTGGATGGGTTGACCAATCAGAGGCACCGGCAGAAACTATTAGGTATAAACTAAGCTATAAGGATCTATTGTAAAACATAGGGAATAGAGCCAATATTTTACAATAACTATAAGTGGAGTATAAGCTTTAAAAATTATCAATCACTACATGCATCCCAATGTTCATGGCAGCCCTATTTACAATAGCCAAGACATAAAAGAAACCTAAACGTCCACTGACAGGTGAATGGATAAAGAAGGTGTGGTCCATATATACAATGGAATACTACTCAGCCATAAAAAAGATGCCATTTGCAGCAATATGGATGGACCTACAGATTATCATATTAAGTGAAGTAAGTCAAAGACAAATATCATATGATATCGCTTATATGTGGAATCTAAAAAAAGAGATGCAAATGAACTTATACACAAAACAGAAATAGACCCACAGACATTGAAAACAAACTTATGGTTACCAAAGGGGAAAGGTGGGGGAGGGATAAATTAGGAGTTTGGGATTAACATGTACACGCTACTATATATAAAACCGATAACAGACAAAGACATACCGTATAGCACAGGGACCTATACTCAACATTTTGTAATAACTTATAAGGGAAAAGGATCTGAAAAAGGATATATATACATGCAACTGAATCACTGTGCTGTACGCCTGAAACTAACCCAACGTTGTAAATCAACTATACCTCAATTTTAAGAAATCAGAAACATAAAAAAAATCACTATACTGTACACCTAAAACTTATATGATACCGTATAGCAACTACTCTTTAAAAAAAAAGCACAAGTAGTAAAGAGAGAAGCCTGGGTATGTCTCCCGAGCCCTCCTTGCACACCTCCACTCCCCACTCTGTTTCTAGAAGACTCTCCACTGCAGCTCCAGCTGCTGACGGACACGCCCTGGCTTCTGCAAGCTGACCACAGAACCTATCCCTGTTAGCCCTCCAGCCATAGGGGCGGTAGAGCTGTTGCTAATCCCTGGGTTATCTCACCTCCTGTTTAGTTTCTTAGTTCTTCTGTCACCCATGTAACCAATTCCCTGTTATTATAGCACCTCTGTTTGAAAAACCGTGGCTGGTTTCTATTTTCCCACCGGAACCCTAGCTAACACAGGTATCTTCTAGCCGGAAACAAACAAACATTATTCAGAGCATGTACAACCAACATTAAAACCATAGTTAGAATCAAAGGACAGAATAAAGGGGAGACTTGACGGTCATCAGCATGGTTTAAATCATCTGAATTTCGGGTTACACTGAGAACCAGGGTGGGATCATCACAAAGCTTTCATTAGAACTAAAGCCCTTCCCTCACATTTACTGACTGTGGGACTTCAGGCAATTTATTGTAGCCTCTCTGGATCTCATTTCCATCAGAACAAAAAAACCTGTGCTGCAGTGTCACTGCACGAGTCAGAAATTCTGCGTGGACAGTAGCAAAGCATCATTCCTGACATGCAGAAGGCAACCAATAAATGTTACTTATTTTTCTTTCATTCTCAGGAATCTGAAAGATTTCAAAAGGACTGAAAGTCAACATTTTTCAGGAGTGGCGAGAGAAATGCATCACTTTTAAATGCAGGGGAAAATGGGAAGAATGACGTTTAAAATGATCAGGTATGAACTAAAGAACGTTACCTGAAAGAATGCTAAAACTTGCAAGATTTAGGGTGGGGTCGGGGCCCAAAGAAGACAAACATGACAAAAATGTTTTTGTTGAAGTCTCTGTTTTTGGTATCACTCAGTCAGGAAATGTTATGTGAGAATAACATGGCCTCACTTTGGCTATTAAGACCGGGCGCGGCGATCAGGAAACCTGGGTGCTGGTCCCAGCTCACTTCCCCCCACCCCCGGTGGACCTCAGTTTCCCCTTCTGCTAACAGATTATTGAATCAGTGGCCTGCACCTCAGGATCACCTTTTACAGCTCTTAAAACATGCGTTCTCCCAGGGCCTATAGTTATAGGCTGATCCAGTACCTGCCTGCGAGAAGCCCTCAGGAAATTATTCTTGAAAGCTCCAGATTTGGGCTTCCCTGGTGGCACAGTGGTTGAGAGTCTGCCTGCCGATGCAGGGGACACGGGTTCGTGCCCCGGTCCGGGAAGATCCCACATGCCGCGGAGCGGCTGGGCCCGTGAGCCATGGCCGCTGAGCCTGCGCGTCCGGAGCCTGTGCTCCGCAACGGGAGAGGCCACAACGGTGAGAGGCCCGCGTACCGCAAAAAAAAAAAAAGCTCCAGATTCTGACATGCGCTCCTACAGAACCTTCTGGCCTTTGGCTTTAAAGTTCCCCTCCGGCTCTTTCTCAAACCTTGAATATACACCTATGGGAGAGGAACAGAGGAAAGGGGGCCCAGTGAAGTCCCAAGAGACAGAGAAGTCTCCTAGAGAAGAAATGGCTTCAACTCTGAAGGGTGGTTAAGACTGGAATAGAAATAGGTGAGAAGAAGTCTCTCCAGAGAAGAACAAAGGAGGTAGGAAATGTCAACTTCTTGGTAGAACCAAAAGAAGGGGGCAGAGGGAGGACAAAGTACCAAGGAGTACACAAGAAGTCAGGCTGGGGAGTTGGACTAAACCTGGATCTAAAACCCAACTCCACAACTGCGTGACCTGGAGCAAGAATTTATTTTCTCTGAGCTCGATTTTCCTCATCTGTAAAAAGGGTACAATCATAGTACCTCTATCAGAGATTTGTTTTGAGGGTTCCCTAGAACAATATATCATATAGTAATTACTGCTCCCAATGAAAGAGACCTCGTACCAAGATCATTATCACGATTATTATTTCTATTATTTTCTACATATCCCTTTGCATAGCTCTCCAGCTCTTTAAACTCTATGCTTGAAGCCACCATGCGAAACCGCTGTGATCAAGCAGGAACAAACTGTGACCTGAGCTCTGGAAGAGAAGCCAGGAGGGATGCAGAGAGAAATGGAGAGAATTAGGAAGGGTGACGGGAAATCAGCAAGATTTAGAGCAGAGCTTCTCAACCTCAGCGTTACTGATATTTGGGGTGGGATCACTCTTTGTGGCCACGGGCGGTCCTGTGCGCTGTAGGACGTTTAGCAGCATCCCTGGCCTTGACCTGCTAGATGCCAACGGCACCTCCCAGTTGCAACAACCAAAACTGAATCCAGACGTGGCCAAATGTCCCTGGAGGGTCCAGCTTGCCCCAGTAGTAAAGAACTACTGGTTTATAGTAGTGAAAATGGAGACTTCTCGGGAGAAAGAGGCAGAAATCGAGAACTTGAGGATTTAAAGGGAACGTGATTTTAACAAGTGGGAGAGAGAAAGAGGGCAGTTTCGTGTTTTGTGTTTGCCTGTTTCAAAGTCTTCGATGCGTCTGCACAAAGCCTTGCCCTTCCTAGGCTCCCCATCAATGCGAGCTGAGGAAAGGTACCAGTGATGTCTTTACATCATGTATTTCCCCACAGATGGAAAGAGTATCTCAGTGCCGATTATTAATCAAAAGTACAGATCTTGGCTGTCACCAGAGGGCTTTTCTCTTCCTTTGGTTACCATGGTTGTCTCGGAGATTCCAGAGTTTCCCACCCAGCCCATGCCTGACCTCTTATCTCCCCACGCCACTCGGATGGCCCAGGGAAATCCTGGGGAGGACCTGCCAAGAGCGGTGGCCAAGGTAACAGATCTGTCTCCTTATCTACCAGCCGGGCAACTTCCCCCAATTCTTTCCAAGAGGAAAACTAACCAGGCGGCAGGGCTCATCAGGGCAGAGGCCAGCAGGTGAAAAGTCCAGAGGGGCAGAGCGGCCTGGCTGCCTCCCCACAAACCCAGCGTATGCCCTCCAGGCCAGGCCCCCGCAGAGGCAGGGAAGGGCTGCTGGCTTTCCACCCCGGCAGCAGCCGAGCCCCCAGCCCCCTCCTCCCGGGACCTCCTCTCCCCTCACCTCCTTCATCGCTCAAGTGCCCTTGGTCGTTTCCCCCACTTCTACATTGTGGCCTTCAAAGCCAGGTGGGCAAAGTCGAGAGGGCTTCCCTGAGTTCAACATTCATTCAAATACTCCAGGGGGGCGCTTTAAACAGCCGATACAGTGAAGTACTGCTCTTCACTTCTAGAATGGTCCTCATCATCCGGGCTTCATCACTGACTACTTTGTTCTCCATCGGAGGCTTTTACCCGCATCGTTTCCTGTGTGGAAGATGTCGCCTATTTCCATCTTAAATGACCACTTGAAGACAAAAAATAGATTGTGTGCTTGACTTTTTTAAAAAAAATTCCCAACAACACACAACTCTGTGTCCGACACCTTGCTTGGGGAGGGCTTGGCATGAATTGTTAAATTAGTCAAAGAGATCTAAATGGGAAGAAATCCAGAAAGGAGGGGATATATGTACATGTATGGCTGATTCATTTTGCCGTACGGTAGAAACTAGCACAACATTGTAAAGCAACTATACTCCAATAAACATTAATTGAATAAAAAAAATAAGAATGAGATCTGACAAGTAACACTCTGCTTCTTAGCTCTGACTTGAGTTGAACATTCACTGGCTCACTTGTTCTCTCCCTGCACCGTCCTGTTCCTCATTTAATCACTCTGCATTATTTCCAGAAGACCTACTGTGCCAGGCACTGCACCAGGCACTAGAGCTATAATGGTGGAAGAAACAGACATTGTTCTCAAATCCATGGATCCAAGCCTAGCAGAAGGGTATACATTTATAATGAAAGCTACTGTCTCTCTTTGGTATTCCAAAATCCAGACTTTTTACTAACTCAAATTGCCCCGGCAAGAAATGCAAATCATTGGGATTTATAGTGTCTAATAAGTCCTGTAACTTAACTCTCTGCCCCTAAGATAGGAAACTTAAAGGTCTATGTTAAATCACGCTTCCCAATTCAGTCCACTCTCGCCCTTGGCCCATACAGAACCTCTGTCCTTTTTAATTTCCCTTCCTTTTATGCCTCATTTCCACTCCTATTCTCTCCCCCATAAACCTTACTGTATTTAATATACACCCTTAACAGGCTCATGACCTTGTAAATTATCTGTTTTCTGTATGTGTATGGGCGTGTGTGTTCCACTCACGTTGCAGGGCTGGTGTCCAAAACCACAGGCTGTCTCTTACTTTTCTCAATTAGAATTTTTATAAGATCTGTACAGGTTGCTATAACTTAGACGTCTAACGGGTCCATTTAGAATGATACAGAGTATTTGTATTTGTTACTGCTGCAACAAATTGCCACAAACTTAAACAATACAAATTTATTATCTTACAGCTCTGGAGGTCAGTCTGGAATAAGCCTCACCAGGCTAGGGGCAGAGCTGCGTTCCTCTCTAGGAATGACTCTGTTCTCTACGTTCTATGGCTCTAAGGGAGAATCCGTTTCCTTGCCTTTTCCAGCTTCTAGAAGCCATTGCATTCCTTAGTCCATGGCCCCCTTCCTCCAACTTCAAAGCCACGAATGGCAGATCAAGTCTTCCTCGTCTCACATGCCTCTGACACTGGCTCTTTTTCCCGTTGCGGAGCACAGGCTCCGGACGCGCAGGCTCAGCGGCCATGGCTCACGGGCCCAGCTGCTCCGCGGCACGTGGGATCCTCCCGGACCTGGGCACGGCCCGCGTCCGCTGCATCGGCAGGCGGACTGTCAACCACTGCGCCACCAGGGAAGCCCGACACTGGTTCTTCTGTCTCCCCCTCCCACTCTTAAGGACCTTTGTGATGGGCCCACCTGGATAATCCAAAATAATCTATTTTAAGATCAGCTGATTAGCAAGCTTACGTCCATCTGCAAGCTAAATTCCCTTTTGCTGTGTAAGGTAACATATTCACAGCTTCCAGGGACTGAGACATGGACTTTTTGGGGGGAGTGGCGGGGAGGCCGGAGGGAGCATTATTCTGCCCACCACGGTATTCCATAGTGTACATCCACCGTATTTTAATTAACCCAGGTTTCCAGCTCCAGGGAAATGAAACACTCCAATTCCTTACTAAAACAAATAGTGCCTCGATGTTCATCCTCTCAGATCTATGAGAGCACTTCTCTCATAGGAGATAATTATATACACACACACACCTAAGGGTGGTATTACTGAACCTTAAGTAATATTCATAGTTATGATACTACCTGATTGCAGAAAAAACAACAAATATTCACTTTCTGACTCTCAGGCAGGCTAGCAGTATTTCTATGAAAACTATCTAAAGAAGACGCAAGAGGTCTTCCCAAATTTCTTGTCTCTCTCCACTTCCCAGGCACGTGGTGGGTGGCCCTCCTTTGAAGTTAGACATGGTCATGTGACTTGCTTGGGCCAATGATGTAGAAGTGGAAGCAAGACTGGTCCTGCAGACCAGAGTGTTAAGAGCACAGCTTCATCTCTTGCCATGGAGATCAAAGACTCCCAAGCTGATACAGAGCCTTCATCAAGCTGGGTCTCTGAGTAGCTCCAATAGACAGAGACCAGCCCCACCCTTAGCAACCAACTGGATGGATGTGGAGGGGCCGGAAAAAAGAAATCAAATATTCATTATGTCAAGGCACTGGACTGTGTGGTTTTTGTTACTGCTCCGTAAAGTAGCCCATCCTGCCTAATATGTCTTTAAAACCAGAGAGTCCAAGTTTCAACTCTATTTAGATGCTGAGAATTTTTATAAAGCACTTTTTATCATTTTCTTCTGCCTTATCCCTCAGACTTATAAGCCCCCTTTCTCCTCCCTCCCATGCACACTGTTTTTCCATAACGTCTTACAGAAAAACCTGAACCAACTTTTTGGCCAACACAATACACTGAAATAATCTTTTTTTAAGTTTAAAATATTTTATTAATTTACTTATTTTTGGGTGCGTTTGTGTCTCTTCATTGCCCCACGCAGGCTTTCTTTAGTTGTGGTGAGCGGGGGCTACTCTTCGTTGCGGTGCACGGGCTTCTCATTGTGGTGGCTTCTCTTGTTGTGGAGCACGGGCTCTAAGCGCACAGGCTTCAGTAGTTGTGGCATGTGGGCTCAGTAGTTGTGGCTCACAGGCCCTAGAGCACAGGCTCAGTAGTCGTGACACACAGGCTTTGTTGCTCCACGGCATGTGGGATCTCCCTGGACCAGGGCTCAAACCCGTGTCCCCTGCATTGGCAGGCAGCTTCGTAACCACTGGGCTGGTGATACCCAACAGTCCCTCTACTTGACAATATGGTCCTTGAGTGCAAGTACCACGTTTTTTCATCATGCCCAGCTTCAAAGGCAGTCAGGACCTGGCACATTTGTAGCAGTCGTATAATGTCAACCCAAGCGACTTTTCTCTCCATCTTACATACACCAACCGAGACTCAGAGAGCATAGGAGACTGGCCGAGGTCACACAGCCAGGAAGAAGAGGAGTCAGGATGAGAATCCAGGTCCCATTACAGTATAATTCCTCCTTCGCCAGCTCAGGGGGAGGCATCCAATGATACCAACCAGGACCTACCCCTCTCTGCCTTGCCCACCTCACACAGATACAGACACCAAAGCTTAAGTACAAGAAGGATTGCATGAATTCCCTTCCTCGTTTTCAAAGAACAAGGGAATGATGGTTCTGACATGGATTTCAGATGAGATTAACATCTGGGCTAATTGCTTCTCAGCATCGCTGTTACACATTTGCTAATATTTCCTCTTTGCTCAATTGCAGAAGGAACCTCACAAGCCTGCTTCATCAGATGGGAGATCACAGACCATGATGTAAGCCCAACATTCAGAAGACATAAACAAGTCAAATCAGCAAGAGTTCCTGGAAATAAATACAGACTGCAAGGTACAGGGACATACAGGGAGGCTCCAGGCAGAAAAGGGGGCCCACGTTTCGTTTGAAATATAAATGAGAGCTTGAATGAGGGAGAAACCAAAATGATCCATTTCCTCTCATATTATCATAAATGTGGTCGGCGGGGATTCCAAAAGGACTCAGAAGCTTGGCTGTTGGCAGATGGCGTGGTTCCCCTTATCAGTCCATCAGCTGGGCTAACATGACCCCATAGAAATAGGTTTTTCTCCACTGCATCTGTGCAAATAAACATTGGCAATGTCTAATATCGAGCTGCTTGCTTGTAAAGTGATCTATGACCCTGACAGATTATCACCCTGAAAGTGAGGCAATGACTCCAAGCCAGAGGGTCCCATTTGTTTCCAGGACTTAAACTTCTCTGTCTTTGAAAAGGAACAACGGTTGTGGCCGCAGATGGCTAGAGGTGATTATTAACGTGCTCTCCCCATGGTGCTCAGAACTCAGATATCTATAATATGGAGGCTAGAGGATTTGACCGGCTCGGAGCCAGTAATGGCCGCAGGGAATGCTAAATGTTTGTGCATGATGTAAGAAAGCTTGGGCCTTGGCATCAATCTCTTGACGAGACAATATAGCAGAGCGGTCCAGAGCTGAGGATCTGGACCTGGGTTTGATTTCTGCTCTGCCATGTAATAGTCCCTTGCCCTGGAGTGACTGACTTAAACCTTCCCAGCCTGTTTCACAGCTCACTTAGAAAAGGAGGATCAGAGTAGACTTAGACAGGGTCATTGTGAGAAATCAACCAAATAATTTATGCAAGTGTTAACAGTCCCTGTGTGAACTGTTACATTGATAAGAGGAAGAAGAGTCATCACAGATATTCCATTGGGCAATGGCTGCATATTCCTGCTGGAAGGAAACCCTGCCTGGGCTAAGACTTCAAGAACTAAGCAGGCAGCCCAGGACACACTCTGGAGTCTGGGGGCACAGGCAGTCCTAGAGGAGAGGAAAGCGTCTTCCAGATGGACCAGAGGTACCATCTTGGGATGTGGTGGCAGTGGTGAGGTTCCGACTATCGTGGGCAATGGAGGTGCTCAAGGAGACGGTGGCTACAAGGAAAGCTCCCTACACTGGAGCAGATGAGAGTCAAGGGAGAGATCACCTCTGCTGGAAGAGCAGATTAGCTGTTGCCACGGAGAAGGCACCAGCTCTCAAAGTAGACTCCAAAGGAGGCGTCAGAGCTGGGGCTTCTGCCAGCAGAGCGAGACGGGAGCACCCAAGATGAGGGAAGGGGAGTTACTTTCTTTTTTAAACCTCTTCAGTGGCTTCCCATGGCCGTAGGAGAAAAGTAAAACTCCTTTCCATGGCCAGTGGGGCTGCCCCTTCCTAACTCTATAGCATCAACACCCCCCACACTCCCTCTAAGCACCTGCCCCCAGCCACACTGGCTAACTCCCATCACTCCACCCAGTTCAGCTCCAGCATCACTTCTTCCAAGAAGCCTTTCTCTCATGGCCCCATCTCGCAACTGTCCTGCAGATCTGGGGTTAATGGCTTTCTACTGTGACTGGTCCCCGAGGGCGTCCAATCCCTGGCTCCTTTCCTTAACCTGTTAGTACTTCCTCCTTTAAAGACTCCTCAAAATGCCAAACTGTGCTGGAATCTTGATTGTTATCTCCTTCCCAAACCAGGAAAACACGACGTCAGAGACGGCGGTTTACGTACACCCTGGACCCTCCCGTCACCCCGCGAAGTCTACGCTGTCTCCTCCACCACGACCTGGGGACAGTTGGCATGCTTCAAGACAGCTGCGGGAAACTGCTGCGTGGCTGGTCAAGCAAAAGAGGCACAGAAACGGAGCCCAGGATCCTCGAGCACACGATGCCTCCTAGACCGTCCACGCCTGGACCACGCTGTCATCACGCGGTCGGAGGCTACTCCAGCTTAGAGCAATTTAAGCCGAACGGAAGCCTTCAGCTGATGGAAACGCAAGAACGAGAACGAGCAGCTGTAACTACCCTCCCTGAAATGATTCTCCCAAGGACTTCAGAGCCTTCGTGGTACCCCCGGATCTGTGAGAGTCTCCCACAGGGGTGGCCTTGAGAACGCAGAGCTGATCGGAAGATTGAAACAACTGCTTCGGCTTGGTGTGTAAAAATGCGAAGGTCTGCTCTTCCTGGATGCTTTGGAATCCCAACATGATGGGCAGCAAAGGCCTTAGATATTTCACTCTGAAGATTCCTCGGACATCATTTACAGCCCCCCTACCCCCAGTCCCACAGTGTTACCTGTGGTTTTCTGAAGGTGTGGGGTTTTCAACACCGTGATTCTGGTCTGGCTCCCCAGACATGTGCTGTCTGGTCTTAACTATGACCCCAAACTGCAAGCACCCTAAAGGATTCCTAAGAGGTGGAGACACGAAGCTTCAAATCCTAGAGGCCAAGAATGACTTGGAAAGTTAACATTCATCTACGGCATCTCACACCCAACTGCCCGACTCACGCATGACCCCACAGTAGGGTCCCGCCTCGGCCCCGAGTGGCCCAAAGGTTCTCGCGTGCTTCATACCTATGAACCCTAGTGGATGTTTGGCATTACTGGCTCCTCCTCAACCAACCCCTTCCTTCTGGCCGCCTCGCAGCATGGCAGGCGTGGTGTCATGGCAAATCAGATCACTCCAGACACCACAGCTCCTCTCGGAGACACCCAGAGAGGGGGCAAGAGTGCTAACTTCCGCAAATGGAATAGCATCACCCAAGACTTTGAATCTTTAGCAGATTGACTGCAGGTCAGAAAAGAAATGGGTTGGAATCCATTCATTTTAGGTGTGAGCTAGTACCTTGCTAAGCTACTCACCCTAGCAGCTAGAACCTAGATGCAAAATACTACAAATCACAGGCCTTCATGACAGTGTGAAACCATCGACATAAAAAGGTAAATGCCAAGGGCCGACTAAGTACAGCAGACAATGCTAACACCCCACCTAAACCCCACTGATGTCCGTGAGCTCCATGTGTGCACCCTGGCTTCTGTGTATTTACAGCAGCCTGGCGCGGGGCTCTTAGGGGGGCTGACCTTGGCTAATGGAGCTGGCTTTGCTCACAGGCCTGGAAAGCCATAGTCCCTTGGAATTCATGTCCACCCTCCACCCTCCTCCTGCGGGTGGCTCTTAACCAATGACTGACAGGCACAGTACGAAATCCCCATCTCCCTCGCCCCACATCCTAAGGCATAGAGCTTGCCTCCCAAAGTTCCCCTGATGAGTTCAGCCTGAAGCTCTCCACCGTGGGACTTGGCCTGAACTCGCCGTCTTCCTTGGCACCTTTCTCTGCCCTGTCCTGCTCCCCCAACCCCCATGATCTCCCCCCTTGTACCTGAGCCCTCCTCTCTGGGTCTGTTCTGGGGTCATCTCAGCTCCATGAACTCTGGTAAACCAGCAGCAGCATTTTGAGGTATGAAGACAAGAAAAGGTGGACATATCTTGGAGATGAACCCCTGATCAGACACATGCTTAGCAAATATTTTCTCCCGTTCTGTAGGTTGCCTTTTCACTCTGGTGATTGTTTCCTTGCCTGCGCAGAAGCTTTTTAGTTTGATGTCATCCCACCGGTCTGTATTTATTTTTGTTGCCTGTGCTTTTGGTGTCATAGCCATGAAATCATTCCCAAGACTGATGTCATGAATATTTTCTCCTGTGTTTTCTTGTAGGAGTTTCGCCTATAGTCAACAATAATGTATGTACACTTAAAATGTGTTAAGAGCATCTCTCTCATGTTGTGTTCTTGCCACAGTAAAATTGTGAGGGGAGATCTATTTGCATGCGAAACAATTAGAAGAGTTACCGTCGATGTATAAAGGCCCAAAGAAGACTGTGTAGTATATTAAACACATTCAAGACCCTTCCTTCAGTTAGCTGACAGTCCAGTGGGAATGAGATCTAGATCCATACTGATATCATATAGTCCATCTATCTATATACTACATTATATAGGCATACACACATATGTATATATGCATACGTATATACTATATTATGCATGTTATATACTATAGTATATATAGCATACTATAGATATATTATACATTACTACTATAATAACCTAGTATATAGATAAATAAATTAACCAGGAAATTAAATGTCTAAATGCTAAACTTGCAGCCATCCTATTGCTGAAGCATAAATGAATAACTCACGCTTCCTTCCCTCAAAGGAAAGTTTGTGGGGAAAAGTCTGACTCTCTTGGCATCACCCTTAAAGGGTTGAGGCATGACTCACAAATCAGTTTTCCTTCAAGTCCACCTTCTAGGGATGTGACATCCATGAAAATATCTAAAGGCTTTCACGGTTATTTCTATTTCAGGACCACTTCTTGGGAGTAATGTGTTCCGTAAGTTTCCTGTAGTGAGACGTGGTGAGGGGTGGAAAGACTGGAGCAACAGATAAATATGGGTTTGGACGCCAATATTTACGGGCAAATATGGGTTTGCTGCCTCTATGGCTGGCTAGTTCGGTGGTATTGGACTTCCAAATATTAAAATGTGTGTCAGGTTCCCTTTCTAGGAAATGGGACAACCACTCCCCTCACGGGTTCACAGTGAGGATTCTAGATGTAAAGCGCCTAGCTCAGTATGTGACATACAGCTGGACTCGGTAACGTTTATTTTCTGTCTGTTCTAACTCTTTTCTTTCAAGGAATCAGACCTAAGGAATATGGAGACAGACTGAATCAAGAGGCTGGGAAATGGTCCAAATCAAAGGACTTTTGAAAACAGGACTTGGTAAGCTCCTTGAAGGAAGGCAGAGGCTAAGTCTTTTAAGCATTCAGTACAGTGCCAAGCCTGCTGGCATTGCCCAACAAACATTTAAATAGTGATAGCTACTTAAGAACTGGATTTTGGTCTCAGTTTCCTTGGAAAGGTCGCCACCTGGTGGACAGAGCTCAAAACAGTACACCTCTGGAACCAGTGTGTTCCTAGGGCCATTTCAAGGCTGACAATTTTATCTGCTAACATTTACAGCTCCTGGGAGCCTGCTCAAGCAATAGTGAGTTTCCAAAGAAGCAGAAAGAGGAATTCAGAAGGAAAACAAAAACTTCTTAGAGTTCTAGAAAGATCAATGCATTTTCTCGCTTCTAATCCTTCGCTTAGAGAATCCATCTTGTCCCATTTACCGGCCCTAAGAATTACGAGTAAAAATTAGCACCTGAAATCCTCAAACTTCAAAGCGCATTAGCCATCTACGAAAGCAACCCTAAGCTAAGTCAAGTGACAAGGAAAAGACAAAGGCCATATTGAGTTGCCCTCAGGACACCCTATACGAGTATCTGGTCTCTGCTGCTCTGAGCATTCTGAGATCTAAGATGTTAAAATCATCTTTCATGGAAACACACCTGCAACACACGACTGATTCTCCAAATGGTGGATATATTGATAAAATGGAGTAGAAAGGAAATTCTCAATGGGGGTGAAACTCCTAGGCTCCCATTCAGTGAATCTGTGATCAAATGCAAAGAGCATGGCTTTAGAGGTGGGTACGAGTCTGGGTACAGATCCCATACAAAGTAGTCAGCGGTTCCAAGGCTTAATTTCCCATCTGTAAAGTGAGTCAATGATATTTCCTCCGTACCCATTACCCAGCCACTTCTAGCTATGGTTCCCAAGTCAGCACCACCATGATGGATGGGAGAGTCTTCAGCAGCCCTGATGGTCAGAAGTAAACCACACCACGCATTTGTGCAAATGTTTGGGTTTCTTTTATGACGACATGTCACGTGGGCCTGCATTACTCAGATAATCACCCCATTTCACCCATCGGGTGTCTTCCAGTGAGCCCATGGAAGCCTGAGGTCAAAGAAGCACTTAGTAATTAAATAATGCCCACAAGTTTCCTGAACAGAGATTTCAAGCCAAGCCCATAATGTAAGGAAAGCTCTGCCCACTTCCATCAATTCATTTCGGCCTCTGCTTCCTGAAAGATCCCAATTAGCGACTGTGATCAGCTCCACCTGGGGAAACCTGCAAACCCTTTCAGCTAATTGGCCCAAGGAAGAAAAGAGGGACTCGAGTGGACTTCACGGGACACGGGCTGACCTTCGTCCTCACCCTCCCCAACAGTTATTTCTTGCATTGAAAGGGGAAGCTGAAAGGATACGTATGATGGCGGCAAAAGCCCTCACGTTGGTATTAGGGAAAAGTAAATGGGGTTGGGGGCAAGGGATATCAAGACAGCTATTATAATGGAAACCGTATCCCCATCCCCAGAACAGAACACACACCAACATCCCTTCACTTACTGATCGTTCTTATCGTCTTTCCTTGTTTCTAGAGATGGTGAGAGATTCCAGCAGACTCATTTCCTACCTGCCATGTTGGAAAGTTGGCGCCGGTTTCACAGTTGAGATCCTCTTGTTGACATCTGATTAGGCTCTTCTCTGTGTTATCCTTGAACAGAACCCTGGATAGGACTAAGGGCTCAGGGCTGAGAGTGGGAATTACGCACAGCAGTCCACGGGGGAAGACGATCAGTGGTGAAAATCCTCCATGCACAGCCAGAAAAACCTGATATGAGCCCCAGAACTAGCAGCGATGGGTCTGTGTCACCCTTGAACAAGTGACTTGATAAAGCCTCAGTTTCTTAATCTATAAAATAGGCATAAGATTCCTCACAGCAGAACCCTGTCATGAAAAGTGAAATCATTCCCTTCCTTTGGAAATTCATTAAAATGTACATTGAAATCACCTACGAAAACTTTACCATAGTGCTTGACCCTTAGTGGATGCTCAGAAAATGGTGTTTTGCCCTTACGAGTATCCAGGGAGGTAAATGTTCCTGAACCTCTTTTATGGAGGCATCTCAGCATAACTTTTTTAAAGATCACACACCCAGTAAGGGCTGGGCTTGGATGGGGCCTGAAACTCAAAACCCAAAGCTTATACCCTCCCCTCTACAGTAGGGATCCTAATTCTTTGCTGGGCATCAGAATTTCCTGGGAGGCTGGTTAAAAGTGAACATTCCAGGGCCTCGTTCCAGATTCTGATCCAGTCGGTCTGTAGTAGGCCCCAGATCTAATGTAGAAATTCCCATAATTCCTCTCATTCACACTTAGATATTATTATCATTGTTATTATTATTACCACAAGTAGTAGTGGTATTCAAGTTACTATTAGTTTTTACTTTTACAACTAAG
Source organism: Neophocaena asiaeorientalis asiaeorientalis (assembly GCF_003031525.2). NCBI lineage: Eukaryota > Metazoa > Chordata > Mammalia > Artiodactyla > Phocoenidae > Neophocaena > Neophocaena asiaeorientalis. The sequence continues at coordinate 5,893,872 of NW_020185335.1, forward strand.
GTGAAAGTTCAGTATAGCTCCTGGTTCAGAGATCAAGATGAAAAACACAATCATATACATGTATGCACACACATACATACGTAAAAAGTACATACTGGATCCTACTCACTCCAAAGGGTGATACAGAATAAATTTACTAAGATTCCGTGGGCCAAGTAAATGTATATTTTAATAAATTTGTTAAGTTAAACTATGTTCTGTGAGTTTATAATTTGGGCCATAAAAACTGTTAAATTTCTCAAAGAGTCTCTGGGTTTTAGGGAGATTATTTCGATGACACTGGAAGATTAGGGAAAGTGAAATCCATTCACTCATCCAGCAAACACGTGTTGCTTATCTATTTTGTGCTCGGCACTGGGATAAGTGTGAGGGATTCAGAAATCAACAAGACTAGAAGCTTCATGAAGCCCCAGAACTTGTCTATCTTGTTGGAAAAACGGATACACTTAAGTAAATCAAATAATGCCAGAATATGGTAAGTGCTATAAACGAAAAAAAAAAAAAAAAAATCAGGGTGCTGTGGCAGAAGTATTGGGAGCCAGGGAGTGTGAGACAGAACGCTCTTTCTGAAGAGCATAAGTTTAAGCTGAGAACTGAAGGTGGGAAGGGCTCAGGCGTGTGAAAAGCCAGCAGGAACAGCAAGCACAGAGGCCCTGACACAGGAAGGAGACGTGTGGGCTCATGGGAGGGAAAGCAGCTCTGGGAGCTGGCTGAAGAAGCAGGAGACCAGTGAAGTGCCTCACAGGGAAGGAGGCCACACTGGGGGCAGCTGTGCAGGCTCTGCCCCATCGCTGCCCCTGGACCCCCGGTTACACACGCAGCGACCGCCCACACGGGGACCTGAAACAAAGCCCCTGTGGGCTGTGACAGACCTCGAGCCTGAGGATCTTGTTTCTCTCTTCCTCTCCCAGGACAGCTGCCGGCAGGACAGCCTCTGTCCCCTTCAGCACTGGGTCCTATGGAGCCCACGCCCCTTGAGAAGGAGGGAAGAGGTCGCTTCCAGGGGCCACCCCCATCACAGGCGCCTCTGTCTCCCACGCCAGGCTAGGGACGCTTTGATTAACCCACTAGTTGCCAAGAGGGACGGCTGGACCCCCAGGGGACCTCTGGCAAGGTCCACAGACGTTTTTGGTCGTCACAAGTGGGCAGTAGATGCTACTGCCATCCAGTGGGTCAGGCCAGGGATGCTGCTATCCATCCTACAATATACAGGATGGTCCCCTCAACAGAGTCATCTAGACCCAGATGTCAACAGTGCCAATGATGCAAAACACTGGCTTATATGTGGAATCTAAAAAACGGTACACAAGGGAAATAGGGCCACAGATGTAGAAAACAGACTTATGGTTACCAAGGGGAAAAGAGGTAGGGAGGGATAAATTGGGAGATTGGGATTGAACATAGACACACTACCATACATAGAATAGATAACCAACAAGGACCTACTGTGTAGCACAGGGAACTCTGCTCAGTGCTCTGTAATGACCTACATAGGAAAGGAATCTAAAAAAAGAGTGGATATGTGTATCTGTATAACTGATTCACTTTGCTGTACACCTGAAATTAACACAACATTGTAAACCAACCATACTCCAATAAAATTAATTTTAAAAAACCACAACCCTGGCTCAGAGGTTCATCAAACTTTTATTTCTTCTCTAATAAAGCCAAGGTCTCCCACTGCAGTTCCCCCAAGAATAAGGAAGAACTCAAATCCTTGTAAACGAGGCAGAGAAAAGAAAAATGGCAGGCACGGACTCATCTACTGCGTGCCAGCCAGTGCACTTCACATGTGTTAACTCATGTCCTGTGTTTCCGGGTTTTTTTTTGTTTGTTTTTTTTGTTTTTTTTTGTTTTTGTTTTTTTTGCGGTACGCGGGCCTCTCACTGTTGTGGCCTCTCCCGTTGCAGAGCACAGGCTCCGGACGCACAGGCTCAGCGGCCACGGCTCACGGGCCCAGCCGCTCCGCGGCATGTGGGATCTTCCCAGACCGGGGCGCGAACCCGTGTCCCCTGCATCGGCAGGCGGACTCCCAACCACTGTGCCACCAGGGAAGCCCCCGGTTTTTTGATTGCTTGTTTATTTGCAACAGACCTATGTAAGATGGGTACTTTCACTACTAGAGAAGGGGACTGAGATCCCTCTGGGTAAAGGCAACTTTCAAAATCACAGAGCTGAGATTCAAACCCAAAGCTCAATGACTCCCAGTGGGGTGCCCTTTTCTGAATTCCAGCAAAGCTCTCAGGTCAGCTGCAGGGGGAAACGGAGCAGTCAAGTCTGACTGTAGGAGTCTGGTGTCTTGCCTGGGAAATGTAAATAATTTAGAGTACAGGGGCTGGAGGGTAATCATCCTGTCTGGTTTCACAGGCCACCCAGACAGCTCTGAAGCCCCTCTCCACCATCCACACCCCACAGTCACCTCGCTCCCCATAACCCATCTCCTTGCAGATTCTTGTCATTCCGGGGATGAGAACCTCCTTCTCAACCAGAAGGAAAAAGGTGGGAGGTGAAAATACCATCGGGCAACCAAGTTCCTCAAGCAGAGAAACACTACTACAGGCTGAGGAAACGGCATGGAGGCAAAAGTCAATCAACACGTGCTGACTTGATGCCTACTGTATACAAGGCTCCCCGCTAAGAATAGTGAGGACTGGAAAGGCGAGAAACATCACATGGACCCCTTTCATTCATTATAAAATGGTTTATCAGGCGTATATTTTATGCCAAGCCAAATGCGAGGCTCCGAGATATCAGGATAGAAAAACAGTACCCCTGACCTATGGTCAAAGGTGCTTTGAGCTCAGAGGTCTTGTTATTAATTGTATTAATAAATTAGTACAAAGTGCTAATGTATTAATAAAAGTACTAATTAAGATATGGATTGAAAGCAGCAGTGAGCTAGGGGGAGGATGGACAGACAAGGTCCCAAGTGGATGAACGGATGAATTAAAATTGAAAAGGAGAAATTATCATTCAAAAGCACGGCTAAAGTTCCGGGAAAGGGAAGGTACAGAAGTGAAACCTGACCTGCAGGAGAGAAATCAGGAAAACCTTCGTGACCAATTGTCTTTTCATGTTAACAAGATTCAGACATGTGGATATGAGACGACTTGCATCCCGGAAAAGGAAAATGAGTCAAAGTTCTGAAAAAAGGCTTCCCCTGACTAGAAGGAGTCATTTATCCAGAGGCCAGAGCCACCTGGAAAGAAGGATGCATGCAGCAAGGATGGTCTGAGTGCCCATCACAGGGGAGAAAGTATTTGGAGCCCTTCTTGTAAAGACTCACAAGAATACAAAGTAGGTGCTTTTATTAACCCATTTAACAGATGGGAATGATGGAAAGCCCACCTACGATCCCATCAGGTTAAGTAGTGAAGCCCAGGTGGGATCCAGGCCTTTTGGCTCAGAGCAGGTGACTGCAAACTACAGTGCCTGGGCCAAACCTGGGGCATCACCTGTCTTTATAAATGAAGCTTTATTGAAACACAGGCATGCCCATCCACTTGCACACTGTCTATGGCTATGATGGCAGAGCTGAGTAGTAGGGCAAAGACCATCTAGTCTGCAAAGCCTTCAGTAGTTACTATGTGGCCCTTTCTGGAAGAAGTCTGCCCCCTGCTTTCCAAAACTCATTCTCTTGACTTGGGTGACCCAGCACGTCCTGAGCTGGTATCACCAGATGGAACCCTCCACCTGGGGCCACTCCCAGCCTTTGGTCACTGCCAGCCGTTCCCCCCTCTGATGGGGAAGCTGAACCCCAGGGTCTTCTCAGGACGTAGAAAGCCCTGTAAGCGAGCACATCCCTGGGGTGCTTGAATTCCTGTGGCATCGCCGCTATTTACATTGCAAACACCGCAAGAACTCATTTTTCATGCTATTTCAGCTGAAAACGGCCGTGGCAGGCCCACAGTCTGGAGATCAGGACGGTGGGGGTGAGCGGGTCTGTGCAGCTGGGCTCAGCCAACTGCCCGGGCTCCAGGTTGCCTGTCCCAGGTGCACTGGGCCCAGGCCCAGGCTTTCTTCTGGGACAGTGGGCTTGAGGAATGAGGGCAAGTCGAGAGGAGAAAAGGCGCCTGGTGGGAAACGTGGCCACCTCTCATCTAGAAAAGCCTGAAAACACAAAGTGGCGTTCATACACCCACCTTGTTCGACAACCCAACATGGGTCATTAATTGAAATAAAATCAAACCAAATGGAATCCAGATGTTGGTAAATATGCACTGGCATAAAATTCAGAGACACGTCACCCAACGGAAAGGCACCAAAACTCAAGCAGGAGTTATTTGAGGGACCTGGGGTTACCTCCTAGTCTCTATCTCAACCACTTGTCTTTGGCTTGTTCTCCTTTCATGGCACTTAGGATTTTATCTGTCCTTTTTTTCTTCTCTTTGCCTAACTAGAACTATCTTGCATTTCTCCCCATAAGAATGGAAACTCCACAAGGAACTGTGTTTGTTTGTTGTTAACTGGTGTATCCCCAGGGCCCAGGACACAGCCTGGAACAGAGTATGTGTTCAACTAATCCTTGTTGATTGAATAGATGGTTCTATTTTCATGTATGCCAGATGATCCACAAGAAACATACATTACTCTTAGGAAAAAAAAAAAACCACTGTTTTAAAAATATGTATCAATCAAATCAAAGAATGGAAATTGACATTTTATTTAGCAAGTATTTATTGACTACCTACTACGTGTCCACATCACCAATTTCCCCTCGCCTCCAGAAAGCCATGCATGATACAATATTCAGAGCAAATCTTCAATGAATACTTCGTGAATATCCCTGACCACACAAATTGCACCACCGCAGTTACCACCTACTTTGAGAATGATATATAAAAACAGCAGAAACAACAACTCATCTATAAGAGATTGAATGTTCCAGTGAGCCCACCACCACAGTCCCCAAGAGTCTGGAATGCATTTTCCTGGGAGATAATAGAACTGAATCGCAACCGTAGCGCAAAGAACCCAGCGTTGTTTTGGAGAAGTTATCAACAAACATTGTGAGGCCGGCAGGTCCCGTGAATAAACAAGTCAGCATTTATGAAAGTTTGCAAAACAAAGCTTGGCAACCTATAGGCTTCATTCTACCCCTCTCCATCAAGCTCCAGACTCGGAAGACCAAAGTCAAGGTACAAAATAAACTTGAGATGTTGGAAGGACAACTACAAAGCATCTGAGAGTTACATGAGTGAATACATGCTGAGTGTTAAGTAGGAGATGTTGAGGCAGATCTGGACTCATTTTTTCCCTCTTCACAAACATGGTAATGAAACTCTTATTTTAAAGGCCACTTATTAATGTCAAGTAAGAAAAGACGCCCAGAGAATAGCCAAGATTGCAAAATAACGGCTGGCCTGACCGTGCTACTTAAGTCTGGCTCTCCAGTGAAACAAGACTGGTGCTTGGATATAATAATAAACCCCACGACTCTGTGGGTCAACCTGCCCACTCTGAGCTTTCATTATTAAGGATGCTTGGATCACCCTCACCGTTACCTACACCACATCTACCAGCTGGTAAGTGGTTCCGATACCGTAGGGGGACGTGAAGGGCAGCTGGGAAAATGAAAAAAAATAACTTGTAAAAGAGAAATAAACATTCCTAAGAAGATACTACCCTCCACTAGCCATGTCCCAGAACTATAAAAATAAAGAAAATAGATCTATACTGCATTGAGCAGAGGGGCAATCCTTCCATCCCGGGGAGGATAAGAGAGCAACAAACCAAAACGGCAGGCTAACGTAGCTGACACCGCAGTCTCTACGAAAGACGGTTGAAGTAAACGCTGGAGAGGGTGTGGAGAAAAGGGAGTCCTCCTGCACTGCTGGTGGGAATGTAAACTGGTGCAGCCACTATGGAAAACAGTACGCAGGTTCCTGAGGAAACTAAAAATAGACTTGCCATATGATCCAGCAATCCCACTCTTGGACATATATCTGGACAAAACTATAATTTGAAAAGATACATGCACCCCTGTGTTCATAGCAACACCATTTACAATAGTCAAGACATGGAAACCACCTAAATGTCCATCGACAGATGAATGGATAAAGAAGATGGTGTGTGTGTGTGTATATATATACACACACAATGGAATACTACTCAGCCATAGAAAGAATGAAATCATGCCATTTGCAGCAACATGGATTGACCTAGAGATTATCATACTAAGTGAAGTAAGTCAGAGAAAGACAAATACCACACATCACATATACCTTGAATCTAAAATATGACACAAACGAACATACCTGTGCAACAGAAACAAAGTCACAGACATAGAAAACAGACTTGTGGTTGCCAAGGGGGAAGGGAGTGGGAGAGGGTTGGACTGGGAGTTTGGGATTAGCAGATGCAAACTGGTATATATAGGATGGATAAACAACAAGGTCCTGCTGTATAGCACAGGGAACTATATTCAGTATCCTGTGATAAACCGTAATGGAAAAGAATATGAAAAAGGAGATATAGATAGCTAGAAAGATATGTTTATGTATAACTGAATGACTTTGCTGTACAGCAGAAATTAACACAAAATTGTAAATCAACTATACTTCACTAAAATCAATTTTAAAAAAAGAAAGACTGTCGAATGATGGGTTATCAGACGTTATCTCTTCCTTCCACAAATGAGAATTAATCACCTGCTGGGTGGCAGGCCTAGGTGCTGGGAAGAAAAGGACCAGTCTCTGCCCTTCATGACAAGTATGATTAACTCTTTAGAAACATGGTGAAATTTGCTAATGGCCTTCCATGACCCAAGTCTGGTGCTAGACTTCATAAATGTCACTCATCCGTTCAATAAGCACGGATTAAGCACATACAATAATCACACTGTTCTATGCACTAGGGTCACACTGAACAGACAAAAATTCCCTCTTCATGCATCTCAGTGCATGTCCATAAAACACCACCCCGCGGATATTACTCCAGTTTTAAGGAGACGAAGTGAGATTAGCTACAACCTTCTCAAGGTCACACACTAGTAACCGGGCCAGAGCCAAGACTTGGGCCCCGCCCACCTTCAGACCTTTCCTTCCCCACAAATGTCTGCAAGGACCACCTGGCAAAGGTTATGGTGGGTCAGGTTTATTGATAACAGCAACTTGTGTTTGTTTGTATCTTTGTTTCTACACAGACACACTTTGACTATGAAATCCACAGGTTCTTTTTCACCTCTGCCAAGATAACAATAGCAATAGTAAAACAACGCAAGAATAACGATAATAGCAACAACAGTCATAGTAATGCTCCTTTCTCGTATTTCTCCAAACACGTAGCCCTTTCAGGCGAATTATTTTTGGCCTTCAGACAGAGCTAGAGTTAACAAGAAATACTTCACTTTCTGTTCAACACTGTTGTAAGGAATCATCAGAACGACCGCGGTGATGACTGGCAAACTGATGCTCGTCAACCTCCATATTGAGGAAGTGATGGGCAAGGTGGGGGCCGTGGGGAAACGGGGTGCATGAGGCCCGTGTCTGAGGGGCAGCTGCTTCTCAACCTCAGCTGATGGTCACCTTGCAAAAAGGAAGCCAAGCATGCCCAGAACTTCTGATTTTTCGAAGGAAGCCAGAAATCTGGATTGCTATGTCAAATCTCCCCAAATTTCAATATTGGCAATACATTTTAAAAAATACGTGTACCAACATTTTGCTGGCTAAACGATACAAAATTTGGTGTGAAATCTGTCACAGGTCTCTGCGTTATTCTACGTGTTCTTTCCAGCAAATATCATGCATATTGAACAGCATTTTAATACATTTATCTAGAATACCTATCAATGGTCTCTTCCTTTCCACACTTAGAGCTATGACATAAAACCACCTCCACAGAGGAGAAAACTGTGTCTATATCAAGTAGCATTATACTCCAAGTACCAAGCACAAGATGTTGACAAGTGCCATCAAAATTCAGAGGGAGGGAGAGGCCACCCAGTTCTTAACTAGGTGTTGTGGAGGAGAGGAGACTTTACCTTGGATTTAAAAGAAGGGGTCTAATTTGGACTTAAAGAGAAATGGCAGAAATTAGATCAGAAAGGCACAGAGCATGAGAAAAGCTTGGAGATGAAAGTGAGCAAACACTGTTTAAGGGAATGTGAATATGAGAATGTTGATAGGGGTGAAAAGAGGACAAGGGCGCTGCAGATGTCGAGGACAGAAGGTTACACTGAGGCAAATAACCTTGTACAAGATGGCGCCCGTATCTGGTCTACTCTAGAAAAGGAGGGTAGGGGAGAAACTGAACTCTGAGGAAGGGGCTGTGTTGTAAGCCTTTTGACATCCCCAACACTTAACACAGTGCTTAACATGTAGAAAGCTTCCAATAAAAATTTAAGGATGAAATGAGCTCATATATGTGAGGCATTTTGACCAACACCAAGTGTGCACACCACCAAGGGATTAGGAATATTGATGAGGAGACAGTTTTCAAAGGAAACTTATATCGGACCCTTGAGAGAAGACTAATAAATTGAAGGTCTCTGGCAATTGTTAAGGGTGTTGTCAAAGTTTAGCAGGCATTTTCCTTCTTAAAAACAATGAAGGGAAACTCATTCCATGGATTTCTGATCCAACTGGGGATATTAAGCCAAAAGTGAAAGGGAAATAGAGGTTAATGTGTGGCCCTTTTTGGATGTCAGAGTCAAGAGACACACCCTACCCTTCCCCTACAGCCTCCCCTAATAAAAAAAAAAAAAAGCAATAGCTCTTAATCTAAGAAAGCACTACATTTTACTTTCATCAAAAGCTATGGTTTATAAATTGAGTTATTTGTAGTGAGGTGGACGGACCTAGAGTCTGTCATACAGAGTGAAGTAAGTCAGAAAGAGAAAAACAAATAATGTATGCTAATGCATATATATGGAATCTAAAAGAAAAAAAAAATGGCACTGATGAACCTAGTTGCAGGGCAGGAATAAAGAGGTAGACATAGAGAATGGACTTGATGACATTGGGTGGGAGGGCGAAGCTGGGGCGAAGTGAGAGTAGCATCGACATATATACACTACCGAATGTAAAATAGTTGGCTGGTGGGAAGCAGCAGCATAGCACAGGGAGATGGGCTCGGTGCTTTGCGATGACCTAGAGGGGTGGGATGGGGAGGGTGGGAGGGAGGCTCAAGAGGGAGGGGATGTGGGGACGTGCGTGTGCGTATGGCCGATCCACTTTGTTGTGCAGCAGAAACTAACACGGTACTGTGAAGCGATTATACTCCAATAAAGATCTATTAAAAAAAGAAAAGAAAAGACGTTGATAAAGATCCTCCCCCCGCCCCAAAAATAGTTATGGTTTGGAAGCAGACCCGGGTTCAAGTCCCAGCCCAGCCACTTACCAGCTCTGCCACCTTGGATAAGTTCCTGAGCTTCTCTGAGCCTCTCCATAAAGGGATGAGGCAGCAAAAACAGTGCCTACCTCACATGACTGATGAGGATGACAGGAATAATGTACAGTGAAACCTGATGACCCTCCTGTAAATATCAGCTTGGACACAGAATGATCTCATTTCAAGGAGACATCAAAAGCCAAGGAGCCGATTCTGTCCAGATGAAAATCCCACAGAGATTTCATCCAGGATGTAAACTGCTTCTTGATAGCCATCTCTTTCCTGGCTCCTAAGTACAGTGTTCTGCTACCATGCGCAGATGTTTCTCTCAGCGGGGTCATCCACACACACAGATTGCCCACAGCTGTCCCAACCACATGAAAGACCCACACACTCCCCGGTGCCCTATTGGTAAAAGGTAGTCATTCATCAAATGCTGAAGACTCAGTACCAGACACAATGAAAGGTCAGCCCTGGGTTTTTATTGCATTGGTATTAGCTTTCCCTGCCTGCAGCCATTTGCTCAGTACAAAGCTTTACAGTGTTTACAAATGGTGGAGGGTCCTGGCCTTTGCTTCTTATTGACTTTTAGATCCTTGCATCATTAATCTTTCATTTTCATTGGAAACTTCAGCTGGCCACGAAAAGGAAACACTGCCTTCTGCTGTATGACTCAAGTTCTGCTGGGTTGTGCACCTCTAGAGGAGGTCTGGGTGTGATAGGGTGTGTTGGGGGAAGAAGCGCCATCTTCCATCCTGTGCGAAAATTGAAACTTATTTTTGTGACACTGTGCTTGCATTTGAGACCAGCCACACCTGCCTAAGGAATTGAACACAGTGTTTACTACATTGTGAGCATTCAATAAAGAGCATCGGTTGTTATTATTATTTTATTATTAATTTGATTCGATTATAGTTATTTCCATACCTCGTATGCTCGAGAAAAGAGAATATTTGTCAACAATAGGAAGTAACTTCTGAAGCAAGTAACACTTTCATCGGTAATAACTATTAAAGAAATAGCAGAGCAATAACAAAAAATAGCTATCATCACTATATAGTCCAAGCTTCAAAATGCTGAACATGGGCACGATGCAAATTTGTTATCTTTCCTACTTTTTGTGAAAAAAGAATTGTTTTCTTCCAGGTTTCTTTTAAATAATTTTCTATGTCGACATCATCAAATACAACTTCTTCGATGATGGAAAAGTTGTATAACCTAGCAAAAAGCTTACTGGCACATCCATGTTATTAAACACTCAATGTGACTGAGCAATGTTAATTAAGATCTAATAACATAGTCTACTGTGTGTATATACCATACTTTACATAGCTATCCCCTTACTTTTTCTTCTTGTAGTTGCTTTCCATTTAGTATTGACAATTCAAAGGATACTTTTCAGATACCTCACAAAAATATGCACTGAAATTGGGAAAGCTAGCTGTTCTCTTAATAATCCTAATCTCTTAGAGTTTGGTACATCATCTAAGCCTAACCAACCTGTGAGAAAGAGTCAACATCATCCTGATCCATTCATAAGTACGCCACTTAGATAGAATTATTGTATCCTTATTGTATTATATCCTTCCCCATCTCTCATTTCTAGTCTGTTAGCTTTTAATCACCAGCAATGCTTCTTATACCGCCCAGAAATCTGAGGAAGAACAGAAGTTTAAGAAGGAAGAAAGGCAACCTGGGAATGATGTTACAGAGAGTGCACAAGTGGATGAGAGAGTTCTGCGGGGGGAGGGGGCAGCCCGATGGCACAGACAAGCTGCATGATCCTCCATCCCTGCAGAGGTGCCACCTCCTGCCCCAGCCCAAGAATACTTCTCTCACCACTTTCCACAGGTCACAGAAGAAGAATTCATTCTCTCTTTATACCACTTTGTGCAAAGTATTACCCCATCCACTACCTTATTTGATCATCACAATGACCCTGGATGCGGGTGGAGGGTGTAAGTTGGGCAGATAATATTACCGTATTCACATTTTACACAACAATCTAGAGATATTAACTTGTCTAAGATTACATGACTACCCCACACCAACACTAGAATTAGAACTCAGATCTCACAGCTTCCAAGTCCAGAGGTCTTTTTAGTAGCTCTTTTATCCATTTCCTCCTGCTCCCCAAGAACAAAATAGGGCAGCTGTCTGGACTGGTGAATAAACAGTAAAACCGGAAGGCTACATATCCTGCTCAATTAATAATTAAGGATTTCTGATTCCAGGAAACATGGAGGAAACACACTCCACCCTGCCTCTCCCACTGAATATAGCTATAAAAACATGGACCTAATGCATGAAGGTGTTATTTGAGGACTCTGAAAAGTAAATTGTGGCAATAAAATCAGAATTTAAAGTAACACTGAACTGGTGGTAGGTTTTCCACTTCTTTTCCCTCCAGTATACTTTGGCTTGAACTCAACACTCTAGACTTGGCAGTGGACACCAGGACAGAGCAGAGGAAGCTACTTCATTCTGGCCTGAGGCCCTGAGGAAGGAACTTCTAACTCCAAAAGACACTATGGAAATTTCCTGTTTTGTTTTCTTTTTCTTTTCTCTATTTCTCACACCCCCAATCAATTTTGTAAGGGTGGTAGAAGTGACTAGAAGCAGGAGCCCACGGGAGCCAAAACTCTGATGGAGAAGAATGCTTCTGTCAATTTGGTGGAGTTGCAATCCCAAGAGGGTGGGGAGGACCTTTATTTTCCTCCCTCTGTTCTGCCACCATTGGCCCTTGACACAGACAACTGAAGTGACTAATCCTTAGTTTTCAGAGGACAAAAAAGGAAGAGCCCTAAGGAATGAGAAAATACTGAAGAGATCACAAGAAGAGAACTCAGGAAAACAGATGCATAAATGTGTTCATGAACTCTGGGGTTCACTCGCCTACAATGCAGGCATTGATCTGATCCTATTCAGCACACCAAGCACGTTGATCAGTCAAACTACCTCCCAGGACCCAGACTGGCCACTAGGTGGAGAGCATGCAGGACAGATCTGAATAGCATTGAAAATGCTTTGAAAACCAGCGGACATTAGAATCATAGCCCACAGAATGTGGGATAGAACTTGGGGCCTGACCATAAAAATAGGTCAACTGACTGCTGAAAGAAAAACATCAACATTCTCCAAGGATTTTAGAAAGACCCAGAGTCTCTTAACCTAACACTAAAAAAGTTTAGGATACAATCCAAAATTACTCAGCATATACAAATGTTGAAATTACCTGACAAAGACTTTTAAAACTAGGATAGAAATGCTTGAGCAAGCAACTACAAACACTTTGAAACAAAAGGAAATATAAGAAGTCTCAGTAAAGAAATAGAAGATATAAAGAAGACTCAAATAGTTTTAGAACTGAAAAAGAAAACTGAAAGAAAAATTTACTGGATGAACTTAATAGCAGAATAAAGATGACAGAATAAACAGTCACCAAAATTGTAGATAGATGAATAGAAATTATCCAATCTGAACATAGACAAAAAGATTGGAAAAAAAAAAAAAGGAACATAGCCTCAGGGATCTATGTGATAATGACTAGAATTTTAACATTCACATGACCAAAATCCCAGAAATGAGATAGTATAGTACTGAAAACTATTTAAAGAATAATGGTTGAAAACGTCCCAAATTTGATGAAAGACACAAACCTACAGATCCAAGAAGCTGAGTAAACTCCAAAAAGAATAAACCAAAATAAATCCGCACTAAGACACAGCATAATCAAACAGTTAAGAACGAAAGACAAAGAGTAAACTCATTATCTATAATGGAACAACAATTGATATTACTGTAGATTTCTCATTAGAAACCATGGGGCCATAAGAGAATGGCACAATATTTTTAAAGTTTTGAAATAAAACAACTGCCAGTGCAAATTCTTTATCCAGCAAAAATATCCTTCAGAAATAAAGGTAAAGAAAAACTATGAAAAAAATCAGCTACAACGGACCTGATCTATCCAAATTGCTAAAAGAAGTTCTTCAGGAAGAAGAGAAATTATGCCAGATAAAAATGTGGAGTATCAGTCATGAAGAGCAGAGGAAAGAATAAATATAATAGACTACTCTTCTTTCAAGGCCCTTAAAATACATTTGAAGGTTGAAAGAAAAATTAAAACTTTGTCTACCGGGGTTTTCAATATATGTAGATTTACTATATGAGACAATTATAAAAGGGGGCATAAAGACATGCATATGATGGAATGTAAAAAGATGCATATGGTGTAATGTAAAGAGATGCTTATGATGCATATCGTGGTAAGGTGTTTACATGCCACTTGAAATGGTTAAATGTCGATTTTCAGTAAAGAGTGGAAAGCTAATATATATACATACACACACATTTACATACACGCACACATACTCATATATACATATCATAAACCCTAAAACAACTACTTAAAAACTTTACAAAGATAAAATAGATAAAAGATTTAAAAGAATAAAAAATGGCAGATAATTTTTTAAATGTTTAAACAACCCAAAAAGAAGCAGGAAGGAAGAAACAGAGGATGAAAACAAAACAGACATGGTCCTTACTTTCAAGACAACAATTAAAGGAGCAGATAAATATTTGCATTTCATGATGAAACTCCTGAAGGAAAATGTAAAGCAGAGCACTCTGACATAGACTAACCATCACGATCAGGAAAAGCCTCTGTGTGGAGATGAGCTTTCAATTAAGACTAAGAGCAGATCTGGGGAAAGAGTATCTCAAGAAGATGGAACAGCACGAGCAAAGACCTCCAAGCAGGAAACAGATTGGGTGTTAAAGGAACTGAAAGATGATGGTGGCTGAAGCAGTGAACAAGGAGAATGTGAGATAAAAGAGGTAAGGGAGAGAAAGACTGTGAGATCTCCCAGGCTGTAGTTACTAGTTTGGATTTCCTTCCAAGCACAGTGAGAAGCTGCTGAAGTACTGCATTTGAAAAGCAAAGGATTCTATTTTTAATGTTCTGAGGAACCTCCATACCATTTTCCATAGCAGCTTCACCATTCTGCACGCCCATCAACAGCGTAAAGGGTTCCAATTTCTCCACATCCTCACCAACACTTGTCTGTTGTTGTTGATAACAGCATGGGTCCACTTATATGAGGTATATAACATAGTCAAACTCATAGAACCAAAGAGCAGAAAGGGTTTAAAGTTTTAGCAATGCAAGATGAGTATGTTCTAGAGATCAGTGATTATGGGCTTAAAGCTTCAGTAATGCAAGATAAATAAGTCCTAGAGATCTACTATACAGCATTGTGTCTAGAGTTAACAATACTATATTGTACACTTAAAAATCTGTCAAGACAAATATCGTGTAATATCACATATGTAGAATCTTTTAAAAAATGGTACAAGTGAACTTATCTATAAAACAGAAATAGAGCCACAGATGTAGAAAACCATCTTATGGGTAACAGGGGGGAAACGGCGGGAGGGATAAATTGGGAGGTTGGGACTGACATATATACACTACTATATATAAAATATATAACTAATAAGACCTATTGTATAGCCCAGGGAACTCTACATAACACTCTGTAATGATCTATATGGGAAAAGAATCTTAAAAAGAGTGGATATATGTACATGTATAACTGATTCACTTTGCTGTACACATGAACCTAACACAACACTGTAAATCAACAATTCTCCAACAAAAATTTAAAAAATAAAAAAAGAAAGAAATGGAGGAAGACACACAAAAAAATCTGTCAAGAGTGTAAATCTCATGTGTTCAGTGTTCTTACTACAATGCAATTAACAGATTTAAAAATGAAATGAAGATGAGAATTCATCTGAAAAAGGAAAAGGAAAGGAAAGGGTTATTCTGGAGAACTCTACCTACCCCCACCCAAGGTGGGAGATTCCTGGGCAGAGTGTATATGTGCTCCCTCGGGCTTTGGCTGAGGATAACACAGCAAAATAAACAAGGAGGTCCCAGGCAATAGCAAGCTTTCTCATTCCTTTGACAGCTGAATGGTTAGCTTCCCTGGGCAGAAATGTGTACAAATCTGGATTACATCGAACAGTCAGATGCCTTATCTAAAAGACGACAGCCAAAGCTTGATCTTTGGCCTTAGGGGAGAATTAAAAGATGTTTATGTTTCAGAAATAATCAGAGTCAGACATCTCAAAATTAAAATTCTTTGTCAGCCTATCAATATTTATGAATGTGTAAAATTTCCGACAGCCCCATTCCACAATTTCCATGCACTGCAGGTTCAAAGAAGTTTGACCTTGGAGACAGATAGCATTTCTCTGCCAGCACATTTCTCACTTACTCTGCAGAGCAAAGCTTGTATAAAACTATACCCATCTTCCAGTTAAGTTACCTATATTCACCTTTCTTGTTGAAACCAACCAGAGTGAGACTTCTTTACTTTCAGCAGACCCTGCAGGATTGAAACAAGTAAAACTACAGGTTCCTCCATATACCATCAACTCCAAAAAAACCATGAATTAATGAACCAAGACTATTATATACTAGAGCCAATCTAGTTTGAAACAATGGCAAGATTTGCATTCGGAATAAAAGGCTCCTACTCATAGTTTTGACATTAACTCATCATGTGAACTTGGTCAAGTCTTTTTTTTTTTTATTTTTTTTTTACCTTAAGTGGTTTCATATCTATTATCTGCAAAATAAGGAGTTGCACATTTTACGTGTATGTATCCGTGTGTGTGTGTGCGCGCGTGCGTGTGCGTTTGTGTGTGTAAAGATGAGGTTCTCTAGAAGCAGAGCCTGAGACAGGGATTCAGAGGCATGTGATTAACTGAGGGACACCAACCTGTAAGGGAGGTGAAGCGAGAGAGAAAGGGGAAAGTGTTGAACAAGGATATGGTTAGGGTTACGCTTAGGCTTAGCCTGACTCGCAAGAGAAGATTACACAGACCAGGAGCATAACACATAAATTTGTAACTCAGAATAGTCCCCATTGTGAGACAAGAGGGTCAGCCATTTTTTTTTTTTTTATCCCGTTATCAGGCACTGGAATGGAGAGAATAATTAATTTCTCTTGGGTGAAGAGGCTACCCTCAGGTGAAGATAATTCTTTGGAGATGGAGGCCAGCCATGAGCTCCCTGGAGCAACATTTACAGCAGCTGGGGAATGGACACACTGCCCCACAGAGGAGATCTGGACAAGGCGCTAACATCTATGTTGTGTATATACGAATAAGAGGATACTGCATATACATGAATGAAGGTAATGGAGGTACGTGCATGCACGCACACACACACACACGGGGGGAGGTTAGTAGTGAGGAGAAAGAGTGAGAGGGAGATTGACTTCTATTTTCTCTATTGGCTTGCAAGGTTATTATGAAAACAAAAGATAATACTTGAGAAAATACTAGAAACTCATGCCTCGTGCATTCTCAAACCCATCACAAGCTTCCCTGACTCCCTTTTGCTATTCTCTCTGCCTCTGACTGCCCTCCCCAACAGCCAAGTTTACTGTGACTCCAAGTGGCTATCAGGTCCCTTTGGAAAGTCCCCAGGTCTACCTCCTCCTCTGACCAGCCCTCCTACTGCGCTTACTCATAATGTAAGACACCATTAATAAGGACCCAAGAACAGTACCCTGTTGTGTGGTACCCATCTTGGGAATCCGTAATTAGAGGGTTCAAATCCCAACTCTCCATTTAACGTTTATGTGACCTTTGGCAAAGTCAAAACCTCTCTATACCTGCCTTCCTCCTCACCTCAAGGTGAGCGACGGCACCGACCTCAAATTTTTTATTCTACATGTGACAGCTTTTGAAAGCTACGGTGATACATTATTTGATGGTTCTTTTCTCTGTCCGAAGGAACGCATTTCTAGCATCTCCCAGTTAAGTAGACCTGTAATACCCTTGGAACCTCAGGACTCCGTCCAAGAAGGAATGGCTCTACTTGGATTTAAAGGAAACAAAAGGAAGGCATAGTTCTTGCACTGAAGGAATTTAATGCTGAAGAGAGGAAGAGCATGAAAATGGGGTTGGGGGGTGTCCCAGGCCATGAGCCAAAAGCCCCGGTAGCAGCTGGGCTCAGCAGACAATGCTCAACTATTTTTAGCCTCTGTTTGGGTCTACTGATTTCCGGGAAAATATCCTCTAATTATGGTGTCTAGGATTGTATCCTGCCCTCCCACCCTCATCCCACCAGAAGCCGAAATTCTGCACTGTCAGGCAGCTCTTTCTAAGTGCCCCTCAAACAAGACAGGGATTCTCAGCTTTCTAGAAACGCCATCCTGGAACTGGCTTTAATTTCAACAGCCATCCAAGTGCTTTGCTCACAGCAAAGGGCAGTCTTTGAATCCTCCCCGCATCAGGCTGCTTCTGGTGCCTGCTGGCATCCAGCACAAAGCACTGGCATGATTTTTCTTGCTGTTTTCAAAACAATGCTGCAAAAAAAAAACCCCACAATTCCATCTTAGCAGCTAGTGTAGTGGGATAATGAAGTGTAAAGCCTATTCTGGTTACACGTTGCCTCATAACAAGTCACTCTAACACTTAGTGGCTTCAAACAGCCATGTTGTTCTTTCTTGTGGTTCTATGGGTTGGCTTGGCTAGCTGGACAGTTCTGCTGATCTTCCTTGGGGTGTTTCATGCCATTGCCGATGGCGGTTGGGGTTGGTGTTATCTAGACGTTTAACTGGGATGTTGGCTGAAGCGTTAGAGCATCTTGTCACAGTGTCCATGGGGAGGAAGGATCCACAGGATAAGGGGAGGAGAGGAAGAGGCAAACGTGAATACCTTCATCTCATTACTTTAAATGATAAACCAAAACAAGAGTCCAGGAGGCCATCAGATACCAGCATATGGGCCCTTGCCTCCTTCCTTTCCACCTCTTCTTTTTTCATAACCTTGTCAGCCACAGTTATGGGGTGAAAATGAGCCAGAAATGATGGGAATCGTTGAGCCAACATCCAGGCATGACCTTAAACACACACTTCACATCTAAATGCACACACACACCAGTCAACAATGGGAGCTGAAGGAACCGTTTATGGAGACACTTTCATGAGACTCGTAATTTTGTATCTGAAAATATGAGCGCTCTCTGGGGTTCATCACATTTCTGATAAGAACCTCTGCTACTCCTGCAGTGCGTCTCATGTCACAGGCTTACAGCCCTGGAAAAAAGTCTTGGAATTCTGAGTCAAATTACCTTTCCCAAAGGGAGTATAAAAAGGGATAAACTAATGAAAAATGATTATATATTTCTGAACCTTTGTGGCTAAGTAAGTCCAAGGTGATAAGACGACCATAGATTTTCTTTCTAAAAATCGCATATCTGGATACAATGCCTCTCCTGCCTGCCCTACGTCAAATAGCAAGTTATTACCCTTCACCTGGATTTAATTCTCTCTGTGCGTTTCTAACTGCCTGATATTATGTCTATTAGTTTATTGTTTGACTCTACAAAATGTCAACTCCATGAAGGCAAGGACCTTATCTATCTTGTCCACTGTCTAGCCCCTTCAGTAGTACCTGGAACACAGTAGGTAATCATTAACTATCTGTTGAATTAATTAATTAATATTATTTTAATTAAGTATAAGACACTGTAGTATTTGCTCTGTGAGGTTCTGTTCTGCAAGATAAGAAGTTATCCTCCAGAGCTGTGCAATGTACATTAGTAACTATAATATGCTCAGAGAACTACAAGGGCATTTAGATGAATAAACGGAAGTCTATTCAGAGAGCACAGAACCTGTGCAATGTACATTAGTAACTATAATGCTCAGAGAACTACAAGGGCATTTAGATGAATAAACGGAAGTCTATTCAGAGAGCACAGAAAAAAATCATGGAAGACTATTCATTTGGGCATTACCCACTGAAGGTGACAGAGACGTGATTCAGACAAAACTCCAGCCCACAGTGGGCTCGCTGCGGCTTGGGTACTGTTTGAAATGCCCACCATCTGAGAATCAGACTTCCTGACTTCCTGACTCGGATTATTAACCTGTATCTGGTGGAACTCAGTTTCCTCCTCTGTAAGGTAAACATGTCTGCCTGGATAATCTCTGAGGTTCCTTTCCATGACAACAGGGGACGGATGTAGGAACAAGGGAACTGGGTTTGGGCACCAAGTCCTCAGTAAGGCAAGACCCATAACCAAACTGTCTGCTGTCAAGATCTATCCACAAGCCACAGGGTGTTCCCTACAGGGTTAATTATAACAAAGAGAAAATTGGAAACCAAATTAAAGACATTTTCGAATTTATTTGGAACTAGTTTTAGACTTAAAGAGAAAAATTGCATGAATTGTTGAGTTTCCATATACCTCACCCAGCTTCTCCTAATATTTTAATTGTCTCATTCTCCTTAACGCTCTAAAATATAAGTGGGTTCTATCTAGTTTGGGGTCTTTATTCTCTCATCCTGCTCTGTGCTTGGTGTCTTTGCTCAGCACTGGCAAACTATCTTCTATTATGTCTTTGATTATTTCCTCATTTCCACTGTCTCGATTCTCTCTTTAGGGAACTCCTAGTCATTGGGGATTTGACCCTTGTATACTGATCATCTATGTCAACTGTTCTCCCATGTTTACATTCTGAGAGATTTTTTTAAATGTTTCTTCCAGGTGTTAAAGCACATTTCTTTCTTAAGACTATTACAGCAATAATAGTTTCAATTTAGAGCAAGGTTTCTCAACATTGGTACTACTGACATTTTAGGATAGGTAATTCTTTGTCTTCGGGAACTATTATCCTGTGCATTGAAGGATGTTTAGCAGCATCCCTGGCCTCTATCTGCTAGATGCCAACAGCACCAGAACCCCCATCACCACAATCAAAATATCTCCAGACATTGCTAATCACCCCAGGTTGAGATAACTGATTTAGAAGAACTCTAATTTCCCTTATTTCTTCTCTTTTTCATTTGGCCACAGTCACTAATACAATTAGGGCTTGTTAAATTTCTCTTCTGTTTCTTGAATTATTTCTGTATTCCAGAGTCAAATGTTCTGTTTATTCATCTGGGTTCTTCTCTATTGTTGAGATTTCCTGCAAACGTCTGGTGGCTTTGACCTTCTGTATATATATATTTACCAATGCAGGGCTTCATCAATTAATATGTCACTGGATTGGGTCTCCAGTTTTCTTAGTAGGTTTTTGCCCCCAACAGACCTCTTCCCTGAATCAGAGTGAACTCGGGGTGAAGTGTATGAGTAAGCAGGCTTCACTATAGGATGGACCAGTTCAGAGCAGGCAGACAGAGCAACTGATCACTTCACCAAATGTCAGATCGTAGCGCGTCTACTCTGCGGCACTAACGCCCATACCAATGCTCCAGAGAGGTCTTCCAATAATCACCCTCATTCCTGCCTCTTCTCCAACCCTCATCCTCTGTAACCTACTGAACCCAAGCCAGGAATGTCTTGAGGCTCCAGGAAAGAATAATTCCCAAATTGAACCAAACCATTACCACCTGGCCCTAGGTGTGCTCTGGGCCCCTTCCTCCAAATGTCCTTCAATAAGTAAATGATTAAATAAATTGTGTTACAACCATACCATGGAATAAAATTTTGTTACATCCATACCATCAATAAAAAAGAATAAGCTACTGATGCCTGCAACGATTTGATGGGATCTCAAGGGAACTATGCTGGATGAAAAACCCAGTCTCACAAGCTTGTATCGTGGATGATTCCACGACAAAATTCATAGAGGTGGAGAACACATTAGTAGTGGCTGGGAGTTAGGGCTGGAGGGGGAGTGGCACAGCACAGGTATGATTATAAAGGGTAGCACAAGGGAGATCTTTGTGATAATGGAATACTTCTGTGTCTTGATTGTGCTTTTAGTTACATGAATATACACATGTGATAAAACTGTAAACACAAACACACACTCAGAGCATGTAAAAGTGATGAAATCTGAATAATCTCTGTAGCTTGTATCAAGGCTGATTTTCTGGCTTGGATATTGTGCTAGTTATCCAAGACACTACAAGTGGAGAACCCTGGGTTAAGGGTAACTCCCGTCACGGAACCTATATGGAATCTCCTTGTACATTATTTTTTTCAACTCCCCATGAATCAATTGTTATTTCAAAATAAAAATATTTTTAAATGGGGTAACTGTAACTCCACCTTCACGCTCACCTCCATACATTCATGACCTTCTCCGACACAGTGAACATTCCATCTCCCATTCTTAGGCAAATAGGGGTTTTATTCCTTCTATCATCTTTCCAGTGGGATTTCTGGAGGTAGAGAAAGCAAACTCTTTGTGTTCACGTATGTGCAGACAGCAATCCTGAATTGGAAAGCATGCGTGCATTTCTTTTGAATTAAGAGAACTATAAGGAGGGCTCAAAAAGTTGAGTTAATCGAAACCCCAGCTTAAAAAGAATAGAGATTTAGGGCTTCCCTGGTGGCGCAGTGGTTGAGAGTCCGCCTGCCGATGCAGGGGACACGGGTTTGTGCCCTGGTCCAGGAGGGTCCCACATGCCACGGAGTGGCTGGGCCCGTGAGCCATGGCCGCTGGGCCTGCGCATCCGGAGCCTGTGCTCCGCAACGGGAGAGGCCACAACAGTGAGTGGCCCGCGTACAGCAAAAAAAAAAAAAAAAAAAGATTTAAAAAATGTAAGCTACATTTAGAAATATGTTATGTACGTATTCGTTTAGGAACTGTAAACTCTATCTATGAAATGAAGTAGCACATCAGAAATGTTGGACATTGTCAGACCATGTCAACTGAGCATACTGTAAAATTCCCCTTCACAGAGTTGTAGCTTTAGTTTTGGTTGACGATCTTTCCAAGGACCATACATGTCAAAAAGGCCCTTGCATGCACTGTGGAACTTCTTTTAAAGATATTTTCCCACAGGTTACTCAGTGTCTCATCTGAGATATCACTTTATAAATCTCCTTTAGAGCAGTGATTCTCAAAATGTGGTCCTCGGACCAGCCGCATCAGTATCACCTGGACAGTTGTTAGTAATGCAAATTCCCAGGACACACGGACTCAGAAACTCTGGGGATGGGACCCAGAAATCTGTTTTTATAGACCCTCTAGGAATTTCCAATGCATGTCAGAGTTTGAGAACTGCTACCTCAGAACTTAGTGATGGGTTCTCTGCTGTTGGATTTGGTTGCAGTGAGAAAGTGTTTTCTATGGTTTAAAATAAGAGAAAAGGGCTTCCCTGGTGGCGCAGTGGTTGAGGATCCACCTGCCAATGCAGGGGACACGGGTTCGAGCCCTGGTCCGGGAAGATCCCACATGCCACGGAGCAACTAAGCCCGTGCGCCTACAGCCCGTGCTCCACAACAAGAGAAGCCACCGCAATGAGAAGCCCACGCACCGCAACCAAGAGTAGTCTCTGCTCGCCGCAACTAGAGAAAGCCCACACGCAGCAACGAAGACCCAAGGCAGCCAAAAGTAAATTAATTAATTAATTAAAAGGAAGAAAAAAGAAAACACAAGAGGATTTTAAAAATAGATACTTAAAATAAGAGAAAAAATATGGAGTGATGGTGGAAATCCCTTATAAAATCATTTTTATTCTAACTTTCTGCCACTGGGAACCTTGTATATTTTACATTTCTTTTCCTTTTTGGTTTCGGTTAGTTTGTTTTGCACTCGCTGCTAGGAAACTTAGAGCCAAATTGGAAGGTCAGCCATGGGAAATGTATTAATCTGCAGAGTTATCATGTGGATTCCTTCCTCAATTTCCTTTCCTTGCCCCAATTTCTTATTTTTATTTTATTGGATTTTGTTCCTTTGGGGAGAATAGAAAGTTTTAAGTACAGTCAATAAATCAGAGAATCCTTCACAACAGTGGCAATGTGTTCTTATATGCTGCCACATGTTCTGTTCTGAGTATGAAATACAGCTTGAGCGAACAGATGTTACCAGATATTAAATTGTTTCAGAAGTAGATGAGAGAAGAGGAAAATCCAAATACTGCCCAGAAAAAAAAAATATTTTTTCATGTATAACTCCCAGGGATAGTCTTACAGAATAGAATTATTATTGCTCTTTTGTTTAAACATAAGAGAAAGCATTCAGGCTTAGATTTATTATATTAGTATATTAACCACTATTGCTCTTTCGGCTTCTTGCCTTTGGGTGATGTTTTCTTGCTGAGAATTATTTTCTATTTCCATCATGTTGAAACAAACAACGTGTGTTTCCATTGTCTTTTTATATTTTCTGAGCCAACAGTCTGATATAATTCCCATTTGAAAATGGATACAGGGGACACGGGTTCGTGCCCCGGTCCGGGAAGATCCCACATGCCGCAGAGCGGCTGGGCCCGTGAGTCATGGCCGCTGG
Source organism: Neophocaena asiaeorientalis asiaeorientalis (assembly GCF_003031525.2). Lineage (NCBI taxonomy): Eukaryota > Metazoa > Chordata > Mammalia > Artiodactyla > Phocoenidae > Neophocaena > Neophocaena asiaeorientalis. The sequence continues at coordinate 5,917,481 of NW_020185335.1, forward strand.
GCCTGCGCGTCCGGAGCCTGTGCTCCGCAATGGGAGAGGCCACAGCCGTGAGAGGCCCGTGTACCGCAAAAAAAAAAAAAATCAATAACTGTTTTTTGAACAACATGTGCTTCCTTTTTCTAAAAGTCTGAACTTCGGAAGATAGAGCAAAAGTATAAAATATATTCTCTGAAGACTGAAAACCGACTCGCATAGGGTGTTTGTGCTCCCACTGGACAGCACTGCTCTTGATCCTCTGTTCCAGACCACAGAACTCCACATCCCTTCAAACCTGACCGACTCGTACTTGGAGACGCCGCCCCATCACTTGCTAGGAGCTGGTCCCAACCAGGTCCCTGACAACTGGCCAAGTCCCGTTCTAAATCAAGTAACTCCACAGAACCTTGAAGCTACCACCCAGCTGCTCCAGACACCAACACCTGCTAGAAGCCCGTGCTGCTCTCACCGACCACACAGAGCCCCGGGGCATCGATACGGTAACGCTCCAGGCGTCTGATAATTCTCTCAGAACCCAGCATGTGTATTACTTTCGAAAATGACTGCCGTAAGAAATCACCATATACCGAACGGCACAGAATAATACAAATTTATTATCTTACCGTTCTGGAGGCCAGAAATCTGAGGACAGACTCATTGGGCTAAAATCGGGAGGTGAGCAAGGCTGTACTTCTTCCAGGAGGTTCCAGAAGAGCATCTGTCTCCTTGCCTTTTCCAGCTTCTGGAGGCCACCTGCAACCCTTGGCTCTGGACCCGTTGTACCTGCAAGGCCAGCAGAAGCTGTTGACTCTCACACCCCGTACCTCTGACACTGACGCTTCTTCGCCTCCTGCTTCTACTTTTAAAGACTCTTGTGATTACATTGGGCCCACCTGATACTCACAGGTTACCTGCATACTAGCCTCTATTAAGGATCGTTGATTAGGAAACGTTTCCACCTGCAGCCTTAATTTCCTTCTGCCAATGTAACATGTTTACGACTTCTGAGGCTTAAGACAGGGTCATCTTAGGAGTCGTTATCCTGTCTACCATGACCAGTGAGCCAACAAGTGAGTAAATGAGTCACCAACAGTCTGGTGGCCTGACCGAGTGAGTGTCCAGCTTGGGGTGATGACCGCTCAGCTCCTTGAAAGCAGCCTGTCTCCAGGAGTGACTGGATGGCAGCGTGGGAGCTCAGCTTCCCCCACTCACTCCGCCGCCCCTCTGAGCTTCACTTGCCTTGCCTGTCACATGAGGATGACAGGAACACCTATTTCGCAGGCTGATTGTGAACACAACATGAGAAAACATGTCAGTGTCTGGAATAGAGCAACGACACAATAGAAAGGCATTGAAACAATGAAAATGGAAGAAGGAGGGGGGAGG